>NC_089841.1:6773423-7135923 GCF_035609145.1 Eleutherodactylus coqui
GAGACATCGAGGATGATGGCAGGAGGAGAGCACATGGTCCATCTAGTCTGATATCTATATAGAGACATAGGAGATGATGGCAGGAGGAGAGCACATGGTCCATCTAGTCTGATATCTATATAGAGACATAGAAGATGATGGCAGGAGGAGAGCACATGATCCATCTAGTCTGATATCTATATAGAGACATCGAGGATGATGGCAGGAGGAGAGCACATGGTCCATCTAGTCTGATATCTATATAGAGACATAGGAGATGATGGCAGGAGGAGAGCACATGGTCCATCTAGTCTGATATCTATATAGAGACATAGATGATGATGGTAGGAGGAGAGCACATGGTCCATCTAGTCTGATATCTGTATAGAGACATAGAAGATGATGACGGCAGGAGGAGAGCACATGGTCCATCTAATTTGTTTGTGTGTATATATATATATATATATATATATATATATATATATATATATATATATATATATATATATACAGTATATATATATAATATAATTAATATGACATAAAAGATTGTTCCTTACTTGATATTCCTTCTAACATATATAAAGGTTTCCATCACATCTGTTTTTCCTTCTTTCCTGCAAACTGCAGACATTACACATGATTTGTCCAGAAATAGAAAAAAGCATCTGTTTCTCCACAACCCACGCTTTTTCTGGTATACCATCTCACCCCTTTTTCTAGTGAATAGAGCTTTACTGTAATACCAAACTCAGCCATGGACAGAAGTGGCACTGTCTCTGGACAAACCTCTTTAAGTTCTTTAATTTTTTTCCTGATAAGTTCTCTCCTTCCACCGTCTTTGTATCTCACCTCTAGTCCAGTTCAATCTGACAGGTGTGTTTTTGTAGATTTGGTCTCCAGTATAGCGGATGAGGTCTCATGGTAGCTCTATGCAGCGGAGTCACCACCTTCTGAGATCTGTTTTCTATGCCAGGGTTAATCCTACGTGCTCTGGAGTCTGATGAGACGGTTGTCTTCGGTGGTAGAAAATCCAATCAGCTATGAGCAGACGTTGATCTGAACTATTTATGCCAGTGTCTGATGTAAGCTCTATAGTTAATTAGTCCATCCACAGAAGCCAAGTCCTTCCAGTAAGTCCCGAACCTTACTGAACCATTCGAAAGTGAGAAGAGAAAGTAAACCTAGCGTGTGCCACATTTTTGAGTTTTATCATCTAGAAAAGTGGCATAAGCCTAATAACATCCCCCACTGAGTTCGGTCCCCCGAGTGTCCCTCATCATCCACAGGATTACACCGCCCTGAAGACATCTGGTGACTCTATGACTCCCATCATCCATCTTTTCCTGCCAACATCTTCTATGTCTCTATATACACAGGATTACACAGCAGTGAAGAAGACATCCGGTGACTCTGTGACTCCCATCATCCATCTCCAGGAGTCAGGAGGATGGAGCCGGACCCCGGGCCCCATCACGGAGCCTCCCCCGCACCTCCTGACCAATAAGGAGAAGATCCTAGAGCTCACCAAGAAGATGACGGAGCTGCTGACCGGAGAGGTGACGCTGCGGGGAATGTGGGGGGCATTATACAGTAACAGGAGGGTCTGGGTGATGACTGTATATTGTGTTGTCAGGTTCCTGTAAGGTGTCAGGATGTCACCGTCTATTTCTCCATGGAGGAGTGGGAGTATATAGGAGGACACCAGGATCTGTACAAGGACGTCATTAAGGGGGACTACCAGCCGCTCACCTCACCAGGTAAGAAGAAATCCCTTCGTGTTTCTCTCTTTTTTTTATCTAAGGGTCTTGTTGCCCATCATTGTGGACACTTTTGGCCCCATTGAAGTTTTAATACGATCGGGTGGTCCGGTATATGTTGTACCTTTCTGTGCTGTACAGAACAACGCAGTAGACTGACTACACTATGCTGTGCGGAGGCATACCACAAGGAAATGTAATGTGCTGCTGTCAGGGATATACATGGAGAAGCCCTCCTGGCATATAGAGGACTATTAAAATTAAACTTCCCCAACTCTGTGGCCTCAGGGAGGCGTGCTGCTGCTCCAGACAAGTTTATATTTGGACAACGGCCACTTTAGATTATGTGCTCGCCATTTATGGAAAAAACATTTTAGGAAAAAAGTCACCAGTAGCTGGCACGTTAGCTATGCAAGTCACGCTGCAAAATCAAGTTGTGGTGGCACTATAGCAGACTTCTGGCTATGGGATTTTATGAAGCACCAGCCTTACCATGACTGACCTGCATCAGTGCCAGATCTGAAGGACAGCATTCGTCAATAAGTTGTCATTTAAGCTGGCTCACTGCATTCAGCGGTAGATAACAGGGATGTAGTGCATCTAGACAGGACCGGGCTGAAGCTGGGGATTTAGTGCATCCAGACAGGACCGGGCTGAAGCTGGGGATTCAGTGCATCTAGACAGGACCGGCTGAAGCTGGGGATTTAGTGCATCTAGACAGGACCGGGCTGAAGCTGGGGATTTAGTGCATCTAGACAGGACCGGGCTGAAGCTGGGGATTTAGTGCATCTAGACAGGACCGGGCTGAAGCTGGGGATTTAGTGCATCTAGACAGGACCGGGCTGAAGCTGGGGATGTAGTGCATCTAGACAGGACCGGGCTGAAGCTGGGGATGTAGTGCATCTAGACAGGAGCGGGCTAAAGCTGGGGATGTAGTGCATCTAGACAGGACCGGGCTAAGGCTGCAGTGATTGTGCATATAGACCAAACAAAGCTAAGGCTGGGGATGTGCATCTAGACTGTACAAGGCAAGGGAATATGGACATCATTCATCAGTCCCTTGCTTGGAATTCCATTGTATGATCCAGAATGAAGAACTGCTTTTTAAGTACTGCTCCCGCTATGGCAGCTTCAAGCCGTCCATGTATTGCATAATCATTTATTTCTTTCCATATAACACATCATTTAACCTGTAGCTGCTGTCCCCACCAAACTCAACTGTTTGCAAAGGGGTGTTACGGCTCAAACCTGATGACTGGATAATAAACCTTTTAAAGGGGTTTTCCGAAACATAAAAAAGGGCTTAAAATGAAGAAAAATTATATACTCCCCTATCCCAGCTGCTCTCCATCCAGGACTGCAGGTCCAGTGCCCACAGCAAGCAACCTGGAACGACCGGCTTGTGGTGATGTGCCATTCCTGGGGCACGTGACTGCTCAGTCACCCACAGGCATCACGGCCGAAGCCCTTGAGTGGCTGAGCTGCCAGGATAGGTGAGTATTCAGTTTCTCTTCATTTTAAGTCTGTTTAACTTTTTATGTCCTGGAAAACCTCTTTAATTCTTGGAAGTAGAGGAGTCCAAATTGTATAGACTTGGGGACCCTCAAATTAGCACTTTTGTAGCAGATATTTCATGTATTGAAAAGAGTCTGGTCCCGGCTTTCATTTAATCAACGTTCATGTATTTATCTTGATTTGCTGACTGTTTTACTAGTTGAATGATAATTAAATATTTTATTTGGTAAAATTTCTTTTTCCAGGTAAAGATTTTATGAGAGGTTCTCGTGGACATCACCTTTTATCCCCCAATTATGAAGTGGAATATGATAAATCATGGACTGGCAAAGAAAGCCGTGCACATGGGCTGGGCCAAATGTTTTCATGTTCCGAATGTGGGAAATATTTTAAAAGGAAATCGACTCTTTCCAGCCACAAGAGAATCCACTTGCAACCTCTAATAGTTAACACTGGAGAGAAGCAGTACTCATGTTCAGAATGTGGGAAATATTTTACATCAAAATCAAATCTTGTGACTCATGAGAGGATTCACACAGGACAGAAGCCCTATTCATGTTCAAAATGTGGGAAATGTTTTAGCCAGAAGTCTACTCTTGTTACACATGAGAGAATTCACACAGAAGAAACACCATATTCATGTTCAGAATGTGGGAAATCTTTTACAAATAAATCACATCTTGTTATACATGAGAGAAGTCATACAGGAGAGAAGCCATATTCATGTGCAGAATGTGGCAAATGTTTTACCCAGAAATCAGATCTTGGTAAACATCAGAGACTTCACACAAGAGATGAACCGTTTCATACCGGAGATAAGTTATTTTCATGTCCTAAATGTGGGATATGCTTTGGCCAGAAATCACATCTTGTTATACATGAGAGAAGTCACACAGAAGAGAAACCGTATTCATGTTCAGAATGTGGGAAATACTTTAGCCTCAAATCTGCTCTTGTTATGCATGAGAAAAGTCACAGAGAAGAGAAGCCATATTCATGTTTGGACTGTGGGAAATGCTTTATGCATAAAGATTCTCTTGTGGAACATCTACGATCTCACACAGGAGAAAAGCCATTTTTATGTTCGGAATGTGGGGAATGTTTTATGCTTAAAGGTCATCTTGAGAGACATCAGAGAATTCACACAGGGGAGAAGCTGTTTTCCTGTTTAGAATGTGGTAGATGTTTTACTCATAAATCAAATCTTGTTGAGCATCTAAGAATTCACACAGGGGAGTAGCTGTTCAGAATGTAGGAAACTGTTTGGCCAGTGTGGTAAAATAGTAACAAATATGGCCATTATTGGGCTTTGTGACAGTTGATTCAGTAGAGAAAGGGGACCTCGACTGGTTAATCTTATTAGACTTTGGTAAAAGGAGCGAGCGTGCCACTCACTGAGCTAATGAGCAGCCTGCGCCAGAGCAGGGAGCTCATGGGGTTCTTCCACCTCTTCGAGAAAGAAGAATGATGCCTATGTACTGATGTCGAAGAATGGCTAATGGATTGCGTTTTGTTAATGTGATGAGTTATGGCATTAAGTTGAATAGTGAGGGCCAAAGTTGATGTACAGTATGAAGTGCTGAGAACTGCCGTAATTAATAAAACTGTCAGGTTCCAAACTTTAAAGACGTTCCGGGTGTACAGTTTTCCTGACAGTAGCACCAACCATCTTGAGTGGAGAAGATGGCGATCCTAAGTAGTGACTAATCCTCTAATGTCACCAGAAATCAGATCTTGTTAACATCAAAGAAGTCACATAGGGAAAAAGCTATGGTTGAACCTCTGCAGGGTCTCCCAAACCATATTTCAAAAGGTGAAAATCTGTGCGCGTATTTAGGAATTAACTTCCTAGATGTCAACACAAGCGGGTAGTAATCGGCCCGTGCTCCCCACCGAATCACTGACATTTTGCTGTGTACATGCTGGGGCTTCCTTTTCTTTAGTCATGTACTGTAGCTCCGTCCCCTCTCACTCTATTGTAGGTCTTCCATTCCCCTTCCCTCTATTATAGGTCCTCTGTCCGCTCTGACTCTGTTTTATGTCCTCTGTCTTCTCTCATTTTTACTATAGTGTCTCTGTCCCCTCTGACTCTGTTATAGTGCCTCCATCCCCTCTGACTCTTATAGTGCCTCCATCCCCTCTCTTTCTTATTATAGTGCCTCTGTCCCCTTTCACTCTAATATGGCGCCTCCGTTCCCTCTGACTCTGTGATGGTGCCTCCGACCCCTCTCACTTGATGATGGTGCCTCCGACCCCTCTCACTTGATGATGGCGCCTCCGACCCCTCTCACTTGATGATGGCGCCTCCGTCCCCTCTCACTTGATGATGGCGCCTCCATTCTCTCAGACTCTGTTATAGCGCCTGCCTCCCCTCTTATTATGTCATAGCCGTCTTCTCTCACGAATGTAGCATCTCCATCACTTTTTCACTTATGTCCCACTTATTTTATTCCCCTTCCCTATAGTACAATGTGAAAACCTTCTCCCCCACCCACCCACCCACAAATTGGACTGGGACATATTTAAAATATCACTTGTGCTAGAATTTGACTGCAAAAAGCTGTAATTTTTGTTCGTTTCACAATTGGGACTAGATGGCTGTTCTCGCTCATCGTTCAGTTTCTGTGAATTGAGGTGGGGAGCTCAGAACAATCCTGGACACACTCCACCTCCATTCACAAGTGATCATCATTCCTGTGTGAAAGCAACAGAATGAATATCGCTGGGACCACAGGTTGTTCCGTGTAAAATAGGAGCTGTCAGGAACTATTGCTCCGGGAAGCAATATCACTCCCCCACATGCACATGTATATAAGGCCAGGACTGCTGCTTCCCATATGGGCGGAGCTCTGTAGTCTTGGGAGGCCCCACCTCTTCAGTGACATCATACCTTCCAGGAACACTCTCATTTATAACAGGAGGGGGTGGGTAGTGCGTAGCCAGACCTGTGTGAGGGGTCAAGGCCCTTTTACACGGTACGATGGTCAATAGTGAATACAGGTGGAGCTGGCTAGGGATTCTGACCGACCCCACCTCTATTCACAATAAACAGTCATTCATAGATGGTCACCTGCCTGTTTACGATCCGTCGCTCTGTTTTAGCATCATGAATGGGATATAACTCCTCTGTAACTTTACAAGAGACACTGCGTGATATTGAAAGAATTGTTTGAACTGTCTGGTGCTGCACAACTGAGCAGTCTGATTTCAGTGTTAACGAGCAGCCCGGTGACACTGGGTCCTCAGCTACCGCTCCACCTCCCATGATGCCTCTCACCATACCATATTACTTGGGAGCCCCATAGTTACCGCACTATGGTGGAGGACTGCACACTTTCAGAGACTCTAAAAATAAAATGAAGGCAATGTTCTGCCCGTACCCCATTGTTGCCAAGCAAAAAGTAGAAATTCTAAAAGGGCAAGGAGCCGAGAGCCCAAAAGAAAACCGTAGAACAGAATTTTGAGCAACTCCAAAGCATTTTTGAAACACGTTCTGCTTCTGAGGTGAAAAAGCAATTTTTTAATAAGACAGTGAGTAGAGGAGTCTTTAAGAGACTATGCATTGCCTTACAAGAAAGCATGACAGCGATCATCCATGCTGACCCACACAAAGCAGATGGTGCAGATCAAGTCCGAAGAGAATAGTTTATTGAAGGTGCAGCTACAGCTAATTTATGCAGCCAATTAAACATGTTATCAGTACAACATCCTAAGACCTTCTTCTTAGACTTTACCGCCAGAAATGGTATATAGCAGTCTAGGAGATATCCAAGTACACTCAAAAAGAATATCTGCCTGGGGGCATGGCCTGGAAGGCAGCGGGAGTAGACATGAAGTTCTGAGCTCAGCTGAAAAGTGACCTTGGAAGCGACGCAGACAGAGCAGAGAAGGACTGGATACTCACCAGAGAACAGAAGAAAGGACCGTGGCGGCTGACTGAATTCCTCCCAGCACAAGACACAGGAGAGTCGGAGGTGCAGGCCGTGGATGCAGGTGCAGTTCAGCTGCAGATCCGGGAGAATCCCCGTGATGAGATGCGGGCAAATGGGCTTTCCTATTTCCCTTGCCTCCCACGCAGAGAGGCAGCGTGGGAAGCAGAGAAGAGACTGGAGATGCCAGAGAAGCTGCAATACCTCAGGATGCCACACACAGGATGGTGCCAACAGTGCTACGGGGGGGGGGGGGGAGAAATAAAATGTAAAAAGTTAAAAGAAGAAAAAAGTAAATTAAGTCACCCCCCCCCCCTCCACACACACACACACACACGCAAAAATTAAAAGAAACAGGGTCGACACCCCCACAAAGTGTAGAGACAAAAAGGTAGGGAACAGAAGAAGGAAGGGGGTGAGGAGGCACAGTTCCAGAGCCCCAGAAGTGATTATACAACAACTGCACTACAGCAAGGAGGGGAGAAAACCTCCCATGAAGCTACACAGAGAAGGGAGAATCACACTACTAGTTCAGAAAGTAAAGACGAAGAAACTGGAGAGGGAGTACAAGAAAGAGATCCAATGCTAAAACTTAGTTGCACAGATAAGGCAGCGTCAGAGATAACCTTGGCGTTAAAGTGATCTCTGCAGAAAGAGCTGAAAGTTATGCATACATGTATTACCACCTCAACGGAAGAAAGGGGAGGTAGAATTAACTATTCGGAACACAAAATGTTCTCCAGCTGTCACCTGTAAAGATGGAAAACTAATGTACCTTATGGACAGCTAAAAAGGATACAGAGGAACTGTTCTGATCAAACATACTTTGAACAACAAGCTCTGATCATTAAAAAACGGTTTAAAGAAAAGGGATACCCCAAAGAAGTCATTGAAGGGGCCTACAATAGAGTGGCTTCCGAAATTCAGATAGGAGGTGCGAACAGCAGTAAAAATAGAAATAAAAATATTAAAGAAAGTGAAAATAATGACCAGGAGGAAGACAAAATAACCAAAACAGCTTTTGATACTAAATATAGTACCCATCGCAACAAAATCAAGGGCATTATCCAGAAGCATTGGGGCCTTCTCAAAAGTGATCCTTTTTGGGGGGATAGATTGAATAAGCAACCGGTATATATTTTTAGAAAAAATAAAACGTTCAAGAATCTATTGGCACCATCTTGCCCCAAAAAAAGAGAGGAAATTGAATGTAGAGGACAGATCTGATCAGAAAGGAAAGATAGGGGGTTTTAGGTGTGGAAAGAAGTGATGCAAAAGTTGTACACTTATGTCTCATGGGATCACTGAAATAGAAACGAAAGATGAGGAGAAAACACAGATAAAACATCTATCATGTAGAACAAAATATGTCATCTATTTGCTTGAGTGCCCCTGTGGCAAACGCTATGTGGAGAGAACCATCAATAGTCTTAGTTCCAGAATCTCCAGACATAAGAGTAATATTAAAAAAGGTTTTACGAAGCACAGTGTCTCTAGACACTTCAGCACAGTCCATGGATGTGATCCTTCAGTTTTAAAAGTCACCCCACTAGAGAAAATATTCACAAAGTCGATAAATCAACTCCGGATCAAGGAGATGTTTTGGATTTTTAAACTAGATACAGTGATTCCCCATGGTTTAAACGAAGTTTTAGAAAAGTTTTAATTTACTATATTACAATATATGTAATACATTAATTTTGGGCATTTATTACAAGTGGTTTTAGGATATTTAATATATTAATTTTCATATATTTTTATATTTATATCTATATCTGTATCTATATACATATACTTTATTTATTTATCCATGTAAATATGGGTATATAAGTTGGCTGGATGACATGTATTCAATATATGTTTATACCTTGGTCAGAGAGGTTTTAATTTAATCCAATGTGTATGAAGTCGGTTGATATATATATATATATATATATATATATATATATATATATATCCTTGTTGGACAGACTCCATGTATTCTAATATAGCCCAATCCTGTATATATGTTTTTCCACTAATAACTCCATATATTTTTACATGGTTTAATTATCTTCGGTATTAATGCACAAGATACATATAGAGATCCGTATTTTTAATAGATATATTCTTAACACATTCTAAATACATTTTATTCTACTTCAGTATATACGTAGAGGGGTGTGTGGGTATGCAGGGAGTGCCTTTTGAACTCCAGCGCCTTTTGAATTCCTGGGTCCATTACACATAGGACTGTGGGCTCTTTCTTTTCCCTCACCCGCGATAGTGAGCACCATAAAGATCTAGATCTTGGCCGCTACCCGGAAGTAACACAGGACACATAAGGTTATTATGGGAACACACACACTAGGGGCGCGGTCACATGGTCAGGATGCCCCAGCGTCATTACATCATACACAGCAGCCGAGACCCAGAAGATTCACGGGGCACGCCAACGCCCTCAGACTGCGGTCATGACGCCTTGGCGTCATGACGTCACACGCAGCAGGCGGGACCCTGAAGTCCTACGGGCTACACAGGGCTGCCAGTGCAATACACTCATTTTGCCTGAACATGCCTATGGATACAGATAGAGGGATCCGGATTGGTCCATATCCAAATGTAAGTCCCACATTTTAGAGATATAATGAATGATGTTCTTGTCTGTTGTTATGCTTGAGAAAGTCGGCATAGGTTGCGACGAAACGCGTTGCATATTTGCATATTTGTTCCATTCTATTTTATTCTATAATAAATCCAGTGGGGTATACCTGCATTTTAATCATAACATGAATGATTCCTTGGAGTGCCCAAGTTATATTTTTACATTCATCTCTTCATTGCTGCCTTCTAAGGAGTTGAGCCCCTAACCTTGGGGATACAACAAACTTAGGCAAGCTCCTCCCTGCATAAACAGGGTTTTTTTTCGGGAAACCAACTCTTTATTTTCTGGATCCTGTGGACTTCCATCCATTGATTCTATGTGCCGACCAGGACTTGGAGGTGCTAGGTGGGAGGGCTCTCACACCAACAGGGGGCTTCCTCCACCTACACCGGGTAAGTCATATACATGTTCTTACTGTGATCATCGCTTAACACTGGTGCTAGAGAGAGGAGCGCTGTCCTGATTGTTTTCTATTTTCTTACTGCCAGAAATGGTATATAGCAGTCTAGGAGATATCCAAGTACACTCAAAAAGAATATCTGCCTGGGGGCGTGGCCTGGAAGGCAGCGGGAGCAGACATGAAGTTCTGAGCTCAGCTGAAAAGTGACCTTGGAAGCGACGCAGACAGAGCAGAGAAGGACTGGATACTCACCAGAGAACAGAAGAAGGGACCTGATAGACGATCACTACAAAGATGGCCGATATGGAAAATGGGAACCAGGAAAATGGTATTAAAATAAGAGGAATAGTTGAGATGGTGCAACCAGCTGCACCTAATGATTTTATGCAAGGCCTAATCAAAACCCAACTCTCTAAGGCTAGGTTCTCACAGGGCGGATTCTCGGCGGAAATCTCGCAGTTTGGCCGCAGCGAAAAACCGTGAGATTTCCGCCGGGAGAACCGCTGCTGCAAAACCTGCGGCGGCTTTGAAGCGGCCTGGACGCTCGCTCTTCCGCTGCGGCCCGTGCTCCCATAGAGGAAAGCGCGGCCGCAGCGGGAAAAAAAAATGGACATGCTGCGGTCGCCAAATCCGAGCCGCAGTGGTGGCTTCTGCTGGCTTAGCCGCAGCGGATTTGCTGTCCTGTGTGGACGAGATTTCTGAGAAATATCGTCCACATGGCTGGCTAATCCCGGGATTAGCGGCCGCATGCGGATTTGCCGCGGCGAAATTCCGCACGGAATTTCCGTGGCAAATCTGCCCCATGTGAAGCCAGCCTAAAACCTCACAAGGTGAACGCATTGTAGACAGAATTTATAGACTACCAAGATCGAGAGTGATCGTGGAAAACCTCCCCAGAGACTTTATGGTTCATATCCACTACTACCACATAAAAGATAAGCTGATGTAAAAGGCAAGGGAGTTAAGAAGCCTCCCACACCCATACAAAAGTATTAAGCTCTTCACAGACCTGTCTCAAGCAACGATGACAGTGAGAAAACAATTTGTACAAATCACGATCGTTCTCCGTGAAAATAAAATAATGTATAAGTGGGGTTTTCCTATCAAGCTGATGATGTGCAAAGCTGAGAGAAATAACCTAATTTGTAACCCAAAAGAAGGGGTGAAATTATTCAGAGCTGGGGTCTGGAGGAGTGGAGAAAACAGAGCCCATCCCGCATTGAGCAAGAATGGCAAAGCAGACCGAAAAGAGCACCGGCTAGCGGACATACTCAAAGTGCCCCTCAACAAAGCAGATTAGAGAGTGAGATAAAAGTCCAAAATCAAGTTAAATATATGAAAAGGTCACTAAACCAAAAGGCCGAAACTTATTTCCCATAAAATAGAACCCTTCCTCAAGGAGCAGCCAATGCACCCGGGAGGGAAGACTGTTCAAACAGAGGCATCAAACTGATGCTCCCAAATTTTCTCACCCAATCCCCACAAGTTTGATACTCTACCCTTCTCAATATAAGAATCTCCCCACCTCTGATCTACAAAGCTAAGATGGATAAACCCTTCAGCTTCATAGAGAATATCGAAAGAAACCAAGGAAGCAAAATCCTCAGCACTTTCCCAGAAATCCACCATAAGTATACATTTTCTGTCTATAAAGACAAAAGGCTTAAATTCCCCATACAAAAGATCATCCTTCTGGAAAGAAGCCACCACATTTAATGCAGCAGTGATATCCGCCCAAGAAACACACTTTGAGAAACGTCGCTGCCCCAAATTTTCCCATCCTCAATACTCCACACTTGTTATGGCTCATACAGAAAGTGGGCATCATAGTGGCCATCAAAAACACAAAAGAATTACAGCTGATGAACTCGGAGCTAGATGGTGTGTGAAAGTAATAAACTGGTGATGTAGAGATGAGCGAACGTACTAGTTTCGAGTAATTACTCGATCGAGCGCCGCGATTTTCGAGTACTTCAGTACTCGGGTGAAAAGATGCAGGGGGAGGTGTGGCGGCACGGGGGGTAGCAGCAGGGAACAGGGGGGAGCCCTCTCTCCCTCTCCCCCCCACTCCCCGCTGCACCCCCCCACTCACCCACGGCGCCCCCCGAATCTTTTCGCCCGAGTACGGAAGTACTCGAAAATCGTGGTACTCGGGCAAAAAAGGGGCGTGGCCGAGTAGGTTCGCTCATCTCTTTGGTGATGATGTTCGCTAGTATTTATACCCCAAACTCATCGCAGATCAGATTTCTACAGAAAGTCTTGAAGAAAATGAAGTGATTCAGAAAGGCCCCTTAATAGTATGTGGAGACGACAGAGAAATGGAGCAGGATGTATGGCCTTCACTCTTTGTGGATAAACAAAGAGGAACTGTATGACTCATTTCACTTCCGCAATGCTCATTCTAGAGAGTATTCCTTTTATTTGTCTAGACATAAATCCTTTTCTAGAATACAGATAGTCCCCTACTTGCGAATGTTCGAGTTGCGAACTTCACAAGATATGAACAATCTGTCCTGCACAGTATGATGTCATGCTATGGCATGACATCATTCTGTGCAGGGACCGGACAGGCTTCTATCAAGCCTGTCTGGTAAGATCGCAAGACGCTGTGCAGTTGCTAGGCAGCCGGGAGCCTTCTGAAAGACCCGAGGGCTGCCTATGCAGAGCGCCTATCAAGCCTTTCAGAAGACTCCCAGCTGCCTAGCAACCACACAGCGTTCCGTGATCTTATTGCGGGACATTGTACGGGACCCCTGAACGTCGGGTGCCGGCTCTTTCTTGCAGCGGATACCCGGCGGCAGCAGTTCCGACCAGCCGCGCCACTTGATGGAACTGTTAACGCTTTAAATACCACTGTCTATTCTGACAGCGGCATTTAAAGTGTTAACGGTCCTGATGAGCGGCGCAGCTTGTCGGAACTGTTGACGCTGTATTGAGCAGGATCCACCCGCAATCCCCTCCATACAACCATTAGTTCGGACATACGAACAAGTGTACTTACGGACAGGCTTCTGGAACGGAACCTGTTCATAAGTAGGGGATTATCTGTAGACAAGTTTCTGGTTGATCTCTTCTTGGTGCAGAGAATGAGAAAAGTCTCTATTGTCAGATCACTCCTCGATAGTACTGTCCTTAGCAGTTTCCACAAATGTCTACATAATAACCCATACGTAATGGGGATGCTGGTGCATCAGGAAAAGATAAAAAAATCCTTGCAAGATTACTTTGAATTTAGTAATTTACCAGGTACCCACCCATTTGTCTTATGGAATGCTCATAAATTGGTCATAAGAGGTAATATGTTTCAGCAGGGAGCTATTCATAAAAAAGGAAAGAACAGGAAAATATCATACCAAGGATTAAAGAGCTAGAAAGTCTAAGGGAATTGCCCACCATAGAACATCACAGAGATCTGATTGAAAAGGCGACATGAGCTCAGAGATCTATTAATGGTAGACGATGATAGACAGTTAAAGGCCCTAAAAATGTTGTACTACTCATCTAATAATAAATTTAGTTGGTCAATAGCGTGAAGTCAAACAGAAAAGAATAAAAGCAAAAGTTCCCTTCCTAATAGACCCTACAGATAAGATTTGTAACCCCAAAGATATCACAGAGTCATTAGTAAATTTCTACAAAAAATGATACTACCTAAAAGATAGATTCCCAAAACAACACTAGCCCCTCGCTTGGCAAAAGTGTTTAGTGAAGGCAGGATAACAGGAAAACTGCCAAAAGAGATGCTCCAAGCAACAATTACAGCAATCCCTAAATCAGGGAAAGAGGCCAACTTCCCCAGCAAACTTGAGGCCAATTTTGCTACTTAACGGTAATACGAAATTATATGCCTGAATTCTAGCACAAAGACTTTTAAAAATAATCCCGTCTAGAATTCATAGCGACCAGGTGGGATCTGTACAGGGCCGACAGGCCCCAGATGGTACAAGGCGCATAACTGACTTGATCTCTACACTGGAATGCGGAGAAGGCGTTCAAAAGGAAGCATTGGGAGTTCAAATTCGTAGTATTGGCAAAAGTTGGGTTTGAAGGACTAAATGCATTCAGGGCTTTACAGAGCCAACGGCAAAAGTACTAATAAAAGGAGTTATGTCTAGAATATGACAAGGCTGTTCATTGTCGCCCATACTGTTTATCATGGCATTAAAACCCTTAGCTGAGTTTATAAGAACTGTAATATAAACGGGATTCCAGCGGCCCTCAGAGAACACAAAATTGGATTATTTGCAGATGACCTTTATATTAATGGTAACCCAACCACGCAAATCCCTAAGAGAAATATCCATCTCATTAGACAAGTTTGAAAAGGTTTCTTACTATAAGGTGAACCCCGGCCAATCCCAAATACTAGCAATTAACATCTCCAAAAATAACCAAGAGATTATTAAACAAGAATTTCCCTTGGAGTGGGAGGAGCCCGGGACACCGCATTTGGGGATAAAATTGGCATCCCCACTACAGAAGTTGGCAGAGTTAAATCTAAAACCATTAATGAACTTCCTATAAGAAGAACTGATTAGCTACACGAGGACAGAGCCATCCTGGGTAGGTAGAATTATTCTATATAAAATGATGATACTACCCAAGATTTTTACATATTTTGCACAATGATCGTCCCCATCCCTTCTAAAAATATAAATCTTCTCCCAAAACAAGTATTAAACTTTGTTTGGAATAGTAAACAACTGAGGGTGGCAGTATCAATTCTGTATACCCCAAAAAGAAGGTATGGGAGTGCCAAAGATCTCGGCATATTATAATGCTATACTACTTAAGCAAGCCAAGTACTGGATCTCGCATCCAAGCGTCGTTAGTTGGTCACATTTTAAAAGACATCTTATAGGAGGGATACCTTTGCAGAAAATGCTTCTGAGGCACGCTTGGGCCCCCCTATTAAGTAATCCACATAGTCCTACAGTGATCAGGAGGGGAGATTTTGTATTCTTTGGGGCAGATTACACGAGCAGCCAATGGCTATAGTTAATATGTATGCTCCCTCGGAGAACCCCCTACCAACTATAAGGTTGATTTCTAAAAAGTTTCTCACAAATCCTCAGTTCAAGGTGATATGGGTGGGTGATTTTAATTTCCCCTTCTCCCCAACCCTAGATAGGTCAGGTAATACCATAGATAGATCCTCTGCCTCACAGAAGGATTGGGAGAGTAAATTGTCCCTACTGGCTTTAGCAGATAGCTGGAGAGAGAGACATGGGAAGGAGAGGGGTTATACCTATTTTTCACCAGTAAGCCAGTCCTATTTGAGACTGGATTATATATTGATGTCCAGATCCCTCTTACTACACTTAACGCCAGTAAGACATTATCCGTATGTGTGGTCAGATCACGACATGGTCTTTACGGAGATTCACTATGATGATGCACCAGACAAATATTTAGGTAGAGGATGAACGAGGCCCTTATTCATGACCCTAACATTTCAGGGCAGATTGCCAGCCAGATCTCTTGATTTCTTGGGTCTTAATACTAACCCAGAGACACAACTCCAATGGGTCTGGTTATCCCATAATGCATATAGCCGGGGGCAGCTTATTCGCCTGTCCTCTCGAATGAAAAAGGAAAAGTCTCAGGCCTTTCTGGCCCTGGAAAGAAGACTGTTCCTGGTAAAAAAAAAAAAACTATAACCAACGACTTCCCTCAAGGGCGATGACCAAGGAGATTAGAGATGGGTGGAGAGGGCGCTTCGGTGGACTAGATATAAATCTTATAAATATGCAAATTAACCAGACAGGCTTCTGGCAACAAAATTGGGTGAAAGTCAAAAGATGAACCCGCATAATGTGTTTTTAACCCGCATAATACCACGGCCGCTGACCCAGATAAACTTTACGATACGTTTGCTAAGTACTATACGTCATTGTATAAAGAACACAAGGGAAGTGTGGAGAATGTGGGGCGTAAGTTTATGGAGTCTCTCCCATCACCCGCTCTCTCAGGATCAAGGTGAGGCTCGGAATATTGATATAACCTCAGAGGAAATAGTCAAGGCTGTCGATAGTTTGAAATTGGGAAAGGCAGCGGGCCCGGACGGTTTTACAGCCATCTATTATAAAAAAATATAGGCACACATTGATCTCAGCCTCTACAGACCATGTTTCAGATCCTGATGAATGGTGACACCCCAACCCAGGAAATCCTAAACTCCAATTTCACAGTGATCCCAAAGGCCAATAGAGATTTATAGACCCATCTCACTACTAAATGTTGACTATAAGGGCGCCCACCCACTGGCGTTTGCGATTTCCGTGCGTGAAAAACGCAGCGTTTTCGGCGCGTTTTTGGCGCGTTTTTCGCGGCTTTTCGCGGCTTTTCCGTTAATTTCCATTGACATTCATGGGTGCATTAAGAGAAAAATAAGGACACATATGCAACTGACAGTTCCTATGTTAAAAATCGCAACGGACCAAAAAAAAAACGCCAGTGGACAGGAACACATGTTATCTCTATGCCTGTGCAGGAAAAACGCAAAACGCAAACGCAGGTTAAAAAAAACGCCAGTGGGTGGGCGCCCTAAGATCTTCACTTCCATTCTGGCAATCACTACCATTGTTATCAATAGGGCTTCTCAGACAAGCCTTAAAACACAGTGCTCTCTGTTGTATCCTCATGCGTTTCTGCTTCGCCCATTGACATGAATGTGGTTACTGCATTTTCAGCAGCGTTTTTTCAGTTCTGGCATTATCAGCTTGCTTGGCTGTGTTCATAACTGTGCGGAAAACGTAGTCAAAAATGCTGTCAGCACCGCTGAATACACAGTAAGCACTGCCTTAAAAACACATTTTTTCAAGCCCCTGTGTGAGAGTGACCTTAATCACACTACCAGAACAGGATAACACGCTGGCCTGGTGACCCCCTAACACCAATTTAAGGACCATAAAACTTTCCCATCCATTATCAGCAGACTAATGAAGTATTTACTCGTCTGCTCATCCAGTTCTGGCATTGTGTTTAGTGCACATTAACCCAATCATGTCTGCCTTGTCACATGTATGTGTATATACTGTATAAATATTGATGCTTCTATTTCAAAAGCCTGAAGAAGAGCCCTGTGTGGCTTTGAAAACTCCCTATAACATCATGTATTTCTGTTATCCACTAAAAGGCATCATATCTACAAGATTACTTGTTTTTTCTTAAGAACAATCACGTTATACTGTTCGTTTAACCCCTTCCAACCACAGGGTGTAACTGTAGTCCTGGCAGGGGGATACTTAATGCAACAGGACGAACAGTTAAGGCCCATTTACACCAGCAGATGATCGCTCACACGACAGTGACAGCTTTGAGCGATCATTTTGCATAAACTATTAAGTAGCTACTCAGCTACTTCAGAGCAATTAAAGAGTGAAAATGAAGCCTTCCCTGAACGCAGTTAAAAGCCGGAGGGCTCTTATCTGCTTTCAACTCCTTTGTTCTACAACACTACCCATATAGAACCACTGATAAAGCTGAAGGACGATTTTAGGTTGGCCTGAATTTAATGATCAGAGAGCAGTACCCGAAAAGCAGACGATGGGCGCGTGTTTAGAAGGAATGTTTATCGCTCAAACGATTGCCGATTAGTGTTTTTTTTTTAAGCGATCATCGGCTGCTGTAAATGGGCCTTTACACCCTTGGGATAGTGTGAGATCAGAAGAGATCTCACGCTATCCAGTTGCGGGAGCCAGCTGTCACCAATAGCTGCAACAGAGGGGGTTCATCGGGACAACGACCTCTGCTGTTAACCCCTTCCCTGCCGCAATCTGTGTAGATCGCAGCATGTAAAGGCTTCACAGAGGGAGCGCACTCCCTATTGTTGTGGAATTCCTTTGTGGAACCATGGCTTACTCAATTTGGAATGTTTACACCCTTCCATATTAATTCTGAATTGATTATATGCGCATAAGAAGTTTTCACACTGACACAAGGTTCAGCATGCATAGCTTCCTCAATTCTATCTTTAATCTTGGGCGCGTAGCCTCTTAAGAGTTTAACATATGGGCAGGTCAAAAGGTTACATAGATACAACGTATTGTTTAATTATTGGATGAGCATCTTGCAATTCTTCCATCCTCCGGTCATCTGTGATTGGCCATCAGGTGGTGGATGAAATGAGTGGGTTGTGTTGGAGCCACGTGTGGTTCCTTCGATATGATTGGTTGTTACATCATGAACTATAAATTGCATACGTTTCCAGTAAAATTGCTTGGGTAATTTCTGCGGTGGCTGTTTCAGACTGCGGTTGTCCATGTCTGAGTTATACTGTCTTCCAAAGTTGCAAAACAGATGGAAAATGTAACGTGTTTATACTATATATTATCTTGTCAGCGTTTTGAGAACAGAAGTTTCATAAGAGGAAGTAGATACATTGGATAAATGAAAGAAGGCATATCTATATTTGTATCAGTGATGGAAAAGTACTGGCATTTAATATACAGAATAAAAACAGGTTCATTGTCCATTACCAAAGGCTCACAGTCCAGAATATAGATATATTGGATTTCCACTACACTATATGATGTCATTGGACTCTCGCGATGTAATCGTGGAGAGCCCAACAGGTTGCTGTGGACACAGGATGCCAGATACTGGCGTCTGGCTTTGCCATAGGTTATGATAGCTAATACAAGTGATAAGGAATTGCAGGACAGAAGCCTTATCATAGTGATCATAGGTGCTATTGTACAAGTCCCCAACAGGGACATAAAAAGTAAAAAAAAAAAAGATAAGATTAAAGGGGTTGTCCTGTGCCGAAACTGGTTTTTTTTTTTTTCAACAGCCCCCCCGTTCGGCGCGAGACAAACCCGATGCAGGGACCTAAAAAAAAATCCGCACAGCGCTTACCTGAATCCCCGCGCTCCGGTGACTTCTTACTTACCGGTTGAAGATGGCCGCCGGGATCTTCTCCCTCCGTGGACCGCAGCTCTTCTGTGCGGTCTATTGCCGATTCCAGCCTCCTGATTAGCTGGAATCGGCACGTGACGGGGCGGAGCTACCAGGAGCCGCTCTCTGGCACGAGCGGCCCCATTGAGAAAAGCAGAAGATCTGGACTGCGCAAGCGCGTCTAATCTTGCGATTAGACGCTGAAAATTAGACGGAACCATGGAGACGAGGACGCCAGCAACGGAACAGGTAAGTGAATAACTTCTGTATGGCTCATAATTAATACACAATGTACATTACAAAGTGCATTAATATGGCCATACAGAAGTGTATAACCCCACTTGCTGCCGCGAGACAACCCCTTTAATGTAAAAAAAAGTAAAATGAAAAAAAAAACCCAACCTTTTTTACACTTTTCCCCATATTAGCATAAAAATAAATAGTAAAAATTAAAATCCCACATATTTGGTATCGTCGTGTCCGTAACGACGCGTACAATAAGATGAATGTGCTTTTTATGCTGCACGGCAGAAAGCGTTAGAAAAAAAAACTAAAAACCTGAAGCAAAATGCTTATTTTCGCCTTCCAAAAAACGCAATAAAAGGGATTAAAAAAAGCCAAATGAACCCCAAAATGGTACCCATAGCAACTACAGCTCCCCTCACTAAATATAAGCCCTGGCAGAGCTCCGGCCATGGAAAATAAAAAGGTTTCAGGACTTCGAATGCAGCGATTTAAAAAAAAATTATAATTTTCAAAAGAGGGTTTTTATTGTGGAAAATTGGAAAGACTTAAAAAAAATAAGAATTTGGTCTCGCTGTAACCGTACCGACCCGCAGAAAATGTATTGTGTCATTTATGCTGCATGATTACCGCTATGAAAAAAAAACACAAACGTCTATGGCAGAATTGATGTGGGGTTTTTTTTCATAAAAAAGATTAATAAAAGTTTTACAATGTAGTCTATGTACCCAAAAATAGCGCCGATAAAAACTACAGCTCGCCACGCAAAAAACAAGCCCGTATACGGCCGCGGCGACGGAAAAATAGAAAAGTTATGGCTTTTGAAAAAAAAGATGAAAATCTGCCACATGACTATGACATCACGACAGGTCCTATAGTCACTAACATGCCCATCTATGGTCACATGACTATGACATCACCACAGGTCCTATAGTCACTAACATGCCCATCTATGGTCACATGACTATGACATCACCAACGGGTCCTACAGTCACTAACATTCCCATCTATGGTTATATCACTGTGACATCACCACAGGTCCTATAGTCACTAACATGCCCATCTATGGTCACATGACTATGACATCACGACAGGTCCTATAGTCACTAACATTCCTATCTGTGGTCACATGACTATGACATCACGAAAGGTCCTATAGTCACAAACATTCCTATCTGTGGTCACATGACTATGACATCACGAAAGGTCCTGGAACCATAAAAATGTGATAATTTATCAGAGGGGGTTTCTGTAACCGCTGTCAGGGGTTTGTATAACTTGTAGTGTGTCGTCAGTCGGGTGTCTCTGTGACTTGTAGTGTCGTCAGTCGGGGGGTCTCTGTGACTTGTAGTGTGTCGTCAGTCGGGGGTCTCTGTGACTTGTAGTGTGTCGTCAGTCGGGGGGTCTCTGTGACTTGTAGTGTGTCGTCAGTCGGGGGGGTCTCTGTGACCTGTAGTGTGTCGTCAGTCGGAGGGTCTCTGTGACTTGTAGTGCGTCGTCAGTCGGGGGGGGTCTCTGTGACTTGTAGTGTGTCGTCAGTCGGGGGGTCTCTGTGACTTGTAGTGTGTCGTCAGTCGGGGGATCTCTGTGACTTGTAGTGCGTCGTCAGTCGGGGGGTCTCTGTGACTTGTAGTGTGTCGTCAGTCGGGGGGTCTCTGTGACTTGCACTGTGTCGTCAGTCGGGGGGTCTCTGTGACTTGCAGTGTGTCGTCAGTCGGGGGGTCTCTGTGACTTGTAGTGTGTCGTCAGTCGGGGGGTCTCTGTGACTTGTAGTGTGTCGTCAGTCAGGGGGTCTCTGTGACTTATAGTGTGTCGTCAGTCGGGGGGTCTCTGTGACTTGCAGTGTGTCGTCAGTCGGGGGGTCTCTGTGACTTGCAGTGTGTCGTCAGTCGGGGGTCTCTGACTTGTAGTGTGTCGTCAGTCGGGGGTCTCTGTGACTTGTAGTGTGTCGTCAGTCGGGGGGGGTCTCTGTGACTTGTAGTGTGTCAGTCGGGGGGTCTCTGTGACTTGTAGTGTCGTCAGTCGGGTGTCTCTGTGACTTGTAGTGTGTCGTCAGTCGGGGGTCTCTGTGACTTGTAGTGTGTCGTCAGTCGGCAGGGGTCTCTGTGACTTGTAGTGTGTCGTCAGTCGGGGGGTCTCTGTGACTTGTAGTGTGTCGTCAGTCGGGGGTCTCTGACTTGTAGTGTGTCGTCAGTCGGGGGTCTCTGTGACTTGTAGTGTGTCGTCAGTCGGGGGGGGTCTCTGTGACTTGTAGTGTGTCAGTCGGGGGGTCTCTGTGACTTGTAGTGTCGTCAGTCGGGTGTCTCTGTGACTTGTAGTGTGTCGTCAGTCGGGGGTCTCTGTGACTTGTAGTGTGTCGTCAGTCGGCAGGGGTCTCTGTGACTTGTAGTGTGTCGTCAGTCGGGGGGGGTCTCTGTGACTTGTAGTGTGTCGTCAGTCGGGGGGGGTCTCTGTGACTTGTAGTGTGTCGTCAGTCGGGGGGTCTCTGTGACTTGTAGTGTGTCGTCAGTCGGGGGGTCTCTGTGACTTGTAGTGTGTCGTCAGTCGGGGGTCTCTGTGACTTGTAGTGTGTCGTCAGTCGGGGGGGTCTCGGTGACTTGTAGTGTGTCGTCAGTCGGGGGGTCTCTGTGACTTGTAGTGTGTCGTCAGTCGGAGGGTCTCTGTGACTTGTCGTGTGTCGTCAGTCGGAGGTCTCTGTGACTTGTAGTGTGTCGTCAGTCGGGGGTCTCTGTGACTTGTAGTGTGTCGTCAGTCGGGGGGTCTCTGTGACTTGTAGTGTGTCGTCAGTCGGGGGGTCTCTGTGACTTGCAGTGTGTCGTCAGTCGGGGGTCTCTGTGACTTGCAGTGTGTCGTCAGTCGGGGGGGTCTCTGTGACTTGCAGTGTGTCGTCAGTCGGGGGGGTCTCTGTGACTTGCAGTGTGTCGTCAGTCGGGGGGGTCTCTGTGACTTGTAGTGTGTCGTCAGTCGGGGGGGTCTCTGTGACTTGTAGTGTGTCGTCAGTCGGGGGGGTCTCTGTGACTTGTAGTGTGTCGTCAGTCGGGGGTCTCTGTGACTTGTATTGTGTCGTCAGTCGGGGGGTCTCTGTGACTTGTAGTGTGTCAGTCGGGGGGTCTCTGTGACTTGTAGTGTGTCAGTCGGGGGGTCTCTGTGACTTGTAGTGTGTCGTCAGTCGGGGGTCTCTGTGACTTGTAGTGTGTCGTCAGTCGGGGGGTCTCTGTGACTTGTGTGTCGTCAGTCGGGGGGTCTCTGTGACTTGTAGTGTGTCGTCAGTCGGGGGGTCTCTGTGACTTGTAGTGTGTCGTCAGTCGGGGGGTCTCTGTGACTTGTAATGTGTCGTCAGTCGAAGGGGGGGATGTCTCTGTGACTTGTAGCGTGGCTTCAGTCGGGGGGTCTCTGTGACTTGTAGTGTGTCGTCAGTCGAGTGTCTCTGTGACTTGTAGTGTCGTCAGTCAGGTGTCTCTGTGACTTGTAGTGTCGTCAGTCGGGGGTCTCTGTGACTTGTAGTGTGTCGTCAGTCGGGGGGTCTCTGTGACTTGTAGTGCGTCGTCAGTCGGGGGGGTCTCTGTGACTTGTAGTGCGTCGTCAGTCGGGGGGTCTCTGTGACTTGCAGTGTGTCGTCAGTCGGGGGGTCTCTGTGACTTGCAGTGTGTCGTCAGTCGGCAGGGGTCTTTGTGACTTGCAGTGTGTCGTCAGTCGGGGGTCTCTGTGACTTGTAGTGTGTCGTCAGTCGGAGGGTCTCTGTGACTTGTAGTGTGTCGTCAGTCGGGGGTCTCTGTGACTTGTAGTGTGTCGTCAGTCGGGGGGTCTCGGTGACTTGTAGTGTGTCAGTCGGGGGGTCTCTGTGACTTGTAGTGTGTCGTCAGTCGGGGGTCTCTGTGACTTGTAGTGTGTCGTCAGTCGGGGGGTCTCTGTGACTTGTAGTGTGTCGTCAGTCGGGGGGTCTCTGTGACTTGTAGTGTGTCGTCAGTCGGGGGGTCTCTGTGACTTGTAGTGTGTCGTCAGTCGGGGGGTCTCTGTGACTTGTAGTGTGTCGTCAGTCGAGGGGTCTCTGTGACTTGTAGTGTGTCGTCAGTCGGCAGGGGTCTCTGTGATTTGCAGTGTGTCGTCAGTCGGGGGGTCTCTGTGACTTGTAGTGTGTCGTCAGTCGGGGGGTCTCTGTGACCTGTAGTGTGTCGTCAGTCGGGGGGTCTCTGTGACTTGTAGTGTGTCGTCAGTCGGGGGTGTCTGTGACTTGTAGTGTGTCGTCAGTCGGCAGGGGTCTCTGTGATTTGCAGTGTGTCGTCAGTCGGGGGGTCTCTGTGACTTGTAGTGTGTCGTCAGTCGGGGGGTCTCTGTGACTTGTAGTGTGTCGTCAGTCGGGGGGTCTCTGTGACTTGTAGTGTGTCTTCAGTCGGGGGTGGTCTCTGTGACTTGTAGTGTGTCGTCAGTCGGGGGGTCTCTGTGACTTGTAGTGTGTCGTCAGTCGGGGGTCTCTGACTTGTAGTGTGTCGTCAGTCGGGGGTCTCTGTGACTTGTAGTGTGTCGTCAGTCGGAGGGTCTCTGTGACTTGTAGTGTGTCGTCAGTCGGGGGTCTCTGTGACTTGTAGTGTGTCGTCAGTCGGGGGGGTCTCTGTGACTTGTAGTGTGTCGTCAGTCGGGGGTCTCTGTGACTTGTATTGTGTCGTCAGTCGGGGGGTCTCTGTGACTTGCAGTGTGTCGTCAGTCGGCAGGGGTCTCTGTGACTTGTAGTGTGTCGTCAGTCGGGGGGTCTCTGTGACTTGTAGTGTGTCGTCAGTCGGGGGGTCTCTGTGACTTGTAGTGTGTCGTCAGTCGGGGGTCTCTGTGACTTGTAGTGTGCCGCCTCCGCTCCCACGCTGCTGCCTCCGCTCAGAAAATCCCCCCCCCCCCTCACAAACACTTAGACCCCCAGACACACACAGAAGACACAACTAGGGCACACCAGATACACAGAAGACACACACTTAGCTCACAAACACACACAGAAGATACTTATCAGCTCCTGCGGCTCCTCCGCTCCTCCTGGTGACGTCACCCGCTCTCCCGCCAGCCGCTCACTCTCACCTCCTGTCTCAGCGGTTCTGCTGCTCCGTTCCGGTCCCCTCCGCTGCTGCAGTCGCTGGACTCCTGGTGGCCTCTTGGCGCCGGCTACTTCTCTGCTCCGCTCACCTTACTGCCCCCGCACCTGCTTCGGCTCCTGCGCTGCTGCGCTTTCCCCTTCAGTCCCCCGCTCGTGCCTCTGTCTCGGCGCGCTGCTCCTGGCGTCTGACGTCACTTCCGGGAAGTGCATTGGCTCAGAGATAGAAAGCAGAGGGTGGTAATAAATGGTTCGTACTCCGATTGGGCCACCATCACTAGTGGGGGGGGGGGGGCACAGGGCTCAGTATTAGGCCCCACCCTGTTCAACATATTTATCAATGACCTGATAGAGGGGCTGCACAGCAAAATATCAATATTTTCAGATGACACAAAATTATACAATATAATTAATGCAACGGAGGACAATGTGCGGCTACAAATGGACCTGGATAAGCCGGGGGCTTGGGCAGAAAAATGGCAAATGAAGTTCAATGTTGAAAAATGTAAGACTATGCACATGGGCAGGAGGAACGGATGTCACAAATATTCACTTAATGGGGTACCACTAGGGAAAAGTGATATGGAAAGGGATCTGGGGGTATTAGTGGATAATAGACTAAACTGGAGTAACCAATGCCAGTCAGCTGCTGCAAAGGCAAATAAAGTCTTGGGGTGCATTAAAAGAGGTATAGGGGCGAGGGACGAGAACATTATCCTCCCACTATATAAGGCACTTGTCAGGCCTCACATGGAATACTGCGTACAGTTCTGGTCACCGGTGCTCAGGAAAGATGTCACAGTGCTTGAGGGGTACAAAGAAGGACAACTAAACTAATACATGGAATGACGGGACTGGAATACCCAGAGAGGCACCAAAACTGGGACTATTTACCCTGGAAAACAGACGGTTAAGGGGCGACCAAATAACCATGTATAAGTACATGAGGGGACAACACATGGATCTCTCCCAGGATCTGTTTATACCCAGGACTGTAACGGTAACAAGAGGACATCCGCTACGTCTAGAGGAAAGCAGGTTTCATCACCAACACAGAAGGGGGTTCTTTACTGTAAGAGCAGTGAGACTGTGGAACTCTCTGCCTGAGGACGTGGTGATGGGAGGATCCATAGAGGAATTTAAGAGGGACTAGATGTCTTACTGGAGAAGAAGGATATTACAGGATATAAATATTAGGTTAAGTGTCAATCCGGGTATACAGGCAGGTAGGAACTATTAGGGGTTGATCCAGGGAACAGTCTGATTGCCATTAGGGAGTCGGGAAGGAATTTTTCCCCCAAAAGGGCTAATTGGCTTCTGGCCTTGGGTTTTTTTGCCTTCCTCTGGATCAACTCAGTAGGATAGACAGGCTGGACTAGATGGACATTGTTTTCATTCAGCCTTACATACTATGTTACTATGTTACTATGTCAGTCGAGGGGTCTCTGTGACTTGTAGTGTGTCGTCAGTCGGGGGGTCTCTGTGACTTGTAGTGTGTCGTCAGTCGGGGGGGGTCTCTGTGACCTGTAGTGTGTCGTCAGTTGGGGATCTCTGTGACTTGTAGTGTGTCGTCAGTCGGGGGGTCTCTGTGACTTGTAGTGTGTCGTCAGTCGGGGGTCTCTGTGACTTGTAGTGTGTCGTCAGTCGGGGGGTCTCTGTGACTTGTAGTGTGTCGTCAGTCGGGGGGTCTCTGTGACTTGTAGTGTGTCGTCAGTCGGGGGTCTCTGTGACTTGTAATGTGTCGTCAGTCGGGGGGTCTCTGTGACTTGTAGTGTGTCGTCAGTCGGGGATCTCTGTGACCTGTAGTGTGTCGTCAGTCGGGGGGGGTCTCTGTGACCTGTAGTGTGTCGTCAGTCGGGGGTCTCTGTGACTTGTAGTGTGTCATCAGTCGGGGATCTCTGTGACTTGTAGTGTGTCGTCAGTCGGGGGTCTCTGTGACTTGTAGTGTGTCATCAGTCGGGGATCTCTGTGACTTGTAGTGTGTCGTCAGTCGGGGGGTCTCTGTGACTTGTAGTGTGTCGTCAGTCGGGGGTCTCTGTGACTTGTAATGTGTCGTCAGTCGGGGGGTCTCGGTGACTTGTAGTGTGTCGTCAGTCGGGGGGTCTCGGTGACTTGTAGTGTGTCGTCAGTCGGGGGGTCTCGGGGACTTGTAGTGTGTCGTCAGTCGGGGGGTCTCGGTGACTTGTAGTGTGTCGTCAGTCGGGGGGGTCTCTGTGACTTGTAGTGTGTCGTCAGTCGGGGGGTCTCTGTGACTTGCAGTGTGTCGTCAGTCGGGGGGGGGTCTCTGTGACTTGTAGTGTGTCGTCAGTCAGGGGGTCTCTGTGACTTGTAGTGTGTCGTCAGTCGGGGGGTCTCTGTGACTTGTAGTGTGTCGTCAGTCGGGGGTCTCGGTGACTTGTAGTGTGTCGTCAGTCGGGGGGTCTCTGTGACTTGTAGTGTGTCGTCAGTCGGGGGTCTCTGTGACTTGTAGTGTGTCGTCAGTCGGGGATCTCTGACTTGTAGTGTGTCGTCAGTCGGGGGTCTCGGTGACTTGTAGTGTGTCGTCAGTCGGGGGGGTCTCTGTGACTTGTAGTGTGTCGTCAGTCGGGGGGTCTCTGTGACTTGTAGTGTGTCGTCAGTCGGGGGGTCTCTGTGACTTGTAGTGTGTCGTCAGTCAGGGTGAGGGGGGAGTCTCTGTGACTTGTAGTGTGTCGTTAGTCGAGGGGGGGGGATGTCTCTGTGACTTGTAGTGTGTCATCAGTCGGGGGTCTCTGTGACTTGTAATGTGTCGTCAGTCGGGGGTCTCTGTGACTTGTAATGTGTCGTCAGTTGGGGGATCTCTGTGACTTGTAGTGTGTCGTCAGTCGGGGGGGTCTCTGTGACTTGTAGTGTGTCGTCAGTCGGGGGGTCTCTGTGACTTGTAGTGTGTCGTCAGTCAGGGCAAGGGGGGAGTCTCTGTGACTTGTAGTGTGTCGTCAGTCAGGGAGTCTCTGTGACTTGTAGTGTGTCGTCAGTCGGGGGGTCTCGGTGACTTGTAGTGTGTCGTCAGTCGGGGGGTCTCGGGGACTTGTAGTGTGTCGTCAGTCGGGGGGTCTCGGTGACTTGTAGTGTGTCGTCAGTCGGGGGGGTCTCTGTGACTTGTAGTGTGTCGTCAGTCGGGGGGTCTCTGTGACTTGCAGTGTGTCGTCAGTCGGGGGGGGTCTCTGTGACTTGTAGTGTGTCGTCAGTCAGGGGGTCTCTGTGACTTGTAGTGTGTCGTCAGTCGGGGGGTCTCTGTGACTTGTAGTGTGTCGTCAGTCGGGGGTCTCGGTGACTTGTAGTGTGTCATCAGTCGGGGGGTCTCTGTGACTTGTAGTGTGTCGTCAGTCGGGGGTCTCTGTGACTTGTAGTGTGTCGTCAGTCGGGGATCTCTGTGACTTGTAGTGTGTCGTCAGTCGGGGGGGTCACTGTGACTTGTAGTGTGTCGTCAGTCAGGGGTCTCGGTGACTTGTAGTGTGTCGTCAGTCAGGGGTCTCGGTGACTTGTAGTGTGTCGTCAGTCGGGGGGGTCTCTGTGACTTGTAGTGTGTCGTCAGTCGGGGGGTCTCTGTGACTTGTAGTGTGTCTCAGTCGGGGGGTCTCTGTGACTTGTAGTGTGTCGTCAGTCGGGGGTCTCTGTGACTTGTAGTGTGTCGTCAGTCAGGGTGAGGGGGGAGTCTCTGTGACTTGTAGTGTGTCGTTAGTCGAGGGGGGGGGATGTCTCTGTGACTTGTAGTGTGTCGTCAGTCGGGGGTCTCTGTGACTTGTAGTGTGTCGTCAGTCAGGGTGAGGGGGGAGTCTCTGTGACTTGTAGTGTGTCGTTAGTCGAGGGGGGGGGATGTCTCTGTGACTTGTAGTGTGTCGTCAGTCGGGGGTCTCTGTGACTTGTAGTGTGTCGTCAGTCGGGGGGTCTCTGTGACTTGTAGTGTGTCGTCAGTCGGGGGGTCTCTGTGACTTGTAGTGTGTCGTCAGTCGGGGGGTCTCTGTGACTTGTAATGTGTCGTCAGTTGGGGGTCTCTGTGACTTGTAATGTGTCGTCAGTTGGGGGATCTCTGTGACTTGTACTGTGTCGTCAGTCGGGGGTCTCTGTGACTTGTAGTGTGTCGTCAGTCGGGGAGTCTCTGTGACTTGTAGTGTGTCGTCAGTCGGGGGTCTCTGTGACTTGTAGTGTGTTGTCAGTTGGGGGGTCTCTGTGACTTGTAGTGTGTCGTCAGTCGGGGGGTCTCTGTGACTTGTAGTGTGTCGTCAGTCAGGGAGTCTCTGTGACTTGTAGTGTGTCGTTAGTCGAGGGGGGGGGATGTCTCTGTGACTTGTAGCGTGGCTTCAGTCGGGGGGTTTCTGTGACTTGTAATGTGTCGTCAGTCGGGGGGTCTCTGTGACTTGTAGTGTGTCGTCAGTCGGGGGGTCTCTGTGACTTGTAGTGTGTCGTCAGTCGGGGGGTCTCTGTGACTTGTAGTGTGTCGTCAGTCGGGGGGTCTCTGTGACTTGTAGTGTGTCGTCAGTCGGGGGGTCTCTGTGACTTGTAGTGTGTCTCAGTCGGGGGGTCTCTGTGACTTGTAGTGTGTCGTCAGTCGGGGGTCTCTGTGACTTGTAGTGTGTCGTCAGTCAGGGTGAGGGGGGAGTCTCTGTGACTTGTAGTGTGTCGTTAGTCGAGGGGGGGGGGATGTCTCTGTGACTTGTAGTGTGTCATCAGTCGGGGGTCTCTGTGACTTGTAGTGTGTCGTCAGTCGGGGGGTCTCTGTGACTTGTAATGTGTCGTCAGTCGGGGGTCTCTGTGACTTGTATTGTGTCGTCAGTTGGGGGATCTCTGTGACTTGTAGTGTGTCGTCAGTCGGGGGGGTCTCTGTGACTTGTAGTGTGTCGTCAGTCGGGGGGTCTCTGTGACTTGTAGTGTGTCGTCAGTCGGGGGGTCTCTGTGACTTGTAGTGTGTCGTCAGTCAGGGCAAGGGGGGAGTCTCTGTAACTTGTAGTGTGTCGTCAGTCAGGGAGTCTCTGTGACTTGTAGTGTGTCGTCAGTCGGGGGGTCTCTGTGACTTGCAGTGTGTCGTCAGTCGGGGGTCTCTGTGACTTGCAGTGTGTCGTCAGTCGGGGGGTCTCTGTGACTTGTAGTGTGTCGTCAGTCGGGTGTCTCTGTGACTTGTAGTGTCGTCAGTCGGGTGTCTCTGTGACTTGTAGTGTAGTCAGTCAGGGGGTCTCTGTGACTTGTAGTGTCGTCAGTCGGGTGTCTCTGTGACTTGTAGTGTCGTCAGTCAGGGGGTCTCTGTGACTTGTAGTGTCGTCAGTCGGGTGTCTCTGTGACTTGTAGTGTCGTCAGTCAGGGGGTCTCTGTGACTTGTAGTGTCGTCAGTCAGGGGGTCTCTGTGACTTGTAGTGTGTCGTCAGTCGGGGGGTCTCTGTGACTTGTAGTGTGTCGTCAGTCGGGGGTCTCTGTGACTTGCAGTGTGTCGTCAGTCGGGGGGGTCTCTGTGACTTGCAGTGTGTCGTCAGTCGGGAGGTCTCTGTGACTTGTAGTGTCGTCAGTCAGGGGGTCTCTGTGACTTGTAGTGTGTCGTCAGTCGGGGGGTCTCTGTGACTTGTAGTGTGTCGTCAGTCGGGGGTCTCTGTGACTTGCAGTGTGTCGTCAGTCGGGGGGGTCTCTGTGACTTGTAGTGTGTCGTCAGTCGGCAGGGGTCTCTGTGACTTGTAGTGTGTCGTCAGTCGGGGGGTTTGTGTGACTTGTAGTGTGTCATCAGTCGGGGGGGTCTCTGTGACTTGTAGTGTGTCGTCAGTCAGGGGGTCTCTGTGACTTGTAGTGTGTCGTCAGTCGGGGGGGTCTCTGTGACTTGTAGTGTGTCGTCAGTCGGCAGGGGTCTCTGTGACTTGTAGTGTGTCGTCAGTCGGCAGGGGTCTCTGTGACTTGTAGTGTGTCGTCAGTCGGGGGGTCTCTGTGACTTGTAGTGTGTCGTCAGTCGGGGGGTCTCTGTGACTTGTAGTGTGTCGTCAGTCGGGGGGGTCTCTGTGACTTGTAGTGTGTCGTCAGTCGGGGATCTCTGTGACCTGTAGTGTGTCGTCAGTCGGGGGGGGTCTCTGTGACCTGTAGTGTGTCGTCAGTCGGGGATCTCTGTGACTTGTAGTGTGTCGTCAGTCGGGGGGTCTCTGTGACTTGTAGTGTGTCGTCAGTCGGGGGTCTCTGTGACTTGTAGTGTGTCGTCAGTCGGGGGGTCTCTGTGACTTGTAGTGTGTCGTCAGTCGGGGGGTCTCTGTGACTTGTAGTGTGTCGTCAGTCGGCAGGGGTCTCTGTGACTTGTAGTGTGTCGTCAGTCAGGGTGAGGGGGGAGTCTCTGTGACTTGTAGTGTGTCGTTAGTCGAGGGGGGGGGATGTCTCTGTGACTTGTAGTGTGTCATCAGTCGGGGGTCTCTGTGACTTGTAATGTGTCGTCAGTCGGGGGTCTCTGTGACTTGTAATGTGTCGTCAGTTGGGGGATCTCTGTGACTTGTAGTGTGTCGTCAGTCGGGGGGGTCTCTGTGACTTGTAGTGTGTCGTCAGTCGGGGGGTCTCTGTGACTTGTAGTGTGTCGTCAGTCGGGGGGTCTCTGTGACTTGTAGTGTGTCGTCAGTCAGGGCAAGGGGGGAGTCTCTGTGACTTGTAGTGTGTCGTCAGTCAGGGAGTCTCTGTGACTTGTAGTGTGTCGTTAGTCGAGGGGGGGGGGATGTCTCTGTGACTTGTAGCGTGGCTTCAGTTGGGGGTGTTTCTGTGACTTGTAATGTGTCGTCAGTCGGGGGTCTCTGTGACTTGTAGTGTGTCAATAGTTGGGGGGGTTTCTGTGACTTGTAATGTGTCGTCAGTCGGGGGGTCTCTGTGACTTGTAGTGTGTCGTCAGTCGGGGGGTCTCTGTGACTTGTAGTGTGTCGTCAGTCGGGATCTCTGTGACTTGTAGTGTGTCGTCAGTCGGGGGGTCTCTGTGACTTGTAGTGTGTCGTCAGTCGGGGGGTCTCTGTGACTTGTAGTGTGTCGTCAGTCGGGTGTCTCTGTGACTTGTAGTGTGTCGTCAGTCGGGGGGTCTCTGTGACTTGTAGTGTGTCGTCAGTCGGGGGGTCTCTGTGACTTGTAGTGTGTCGTCAGTCGGGGGGTCTCTGTGACTTGTAGTGTGTCGTCAGTCGGGTGTCTCTGTGACTTGTAGTGTCGTCAGTCGGGTGTCTCTGTGACTTGTAGTGTAGTCAGTCAGGGGGTCTCTGTGACTTGTAGTGTCGTCAGTCGGGTGTCTCTGTGACTTGTAGTGTCGTCAGTCAGGGGGTCTCTGTGACTTGTAGTGCCGTCAGTTGGGTGTCTCTGTGACTTGTAGTGTCGTCAGTCAGGGGGTCTCTGTGACTTGTAGTGTCGTCAGTCAGGGGGTCTCTGTGACTTGTAGTGTGTCGTCAGTCGGGGGGTCTCTGTGACTTGTAGTGTGTCGTCAGTCGGGGGTCTCTGTGACTTGCAGTGTGTCGTCAGTCGGTGGGGTCTCTGTGACTTGCAGTGTGTCGTCAGTCGGGAGGTCTCTGTGACTTGTAGTGTCGTCAGTCAGGGGGTCTCTGTGACTTGTAGTGTGTCGTCAGTCGGGGGGTCTCTGTGACTTGTAGTGTGTCGTCAGTCGGGGGTCTCTGTGACTTGCAGTGTGTCGTCAGTCGGGGGGGTCTCTGTGACCTGTAGTGTGTCGTCAGTCGGCAGGGGTCTCTGTGACTTGTAGTGTGTCGTCAGTCGGGGGTCTCTGTGACTTGTAGTGTGTCGTCAGTCGGCAGGGGTCTCTGTGACTTGTAGTGTGTCGTCAGTCGGGGGGTTTGTGTGACTTGTAGTGTGTCATCAGTCGGGGGGGTCTCTGTGACTTGTAGTGTGTCGTCAGTCGGGGGGTCTCTGTGACTTGTAGTGTGTCGTCAGTCGGGGCATCTCTGTGACTTGTAGTGTGTCGTCAGTCGGGGGGTCTCTGTGACTTGTAGTGTGTCGTCAGTCGGGGGGTCTCTGTGACTTGTAGTGTGTCATCAGTCGGGGGGGTCCCTGTGACTTGTAGTGTGTCGTCAGTCGGGGGGTCTCTGTGACTTGTAGTGTGTCGTCAGTCGGGGGGTCTCTGTGACTTGTAGTGTGTCGTCAGTCGGGGGGTCTCTGTGACTTGTAGTGTGTCGTCAGTCGGGTGTCTCTGTGACTTGTAGTGTCGTCAGTCGGGTGTCTCTGTGACTTGTAGTGTAGTCAGTCAGGGGGTCTCTGTGACTTGTAGTGTCGTCAGTCGGGTGTCTCTGTGACTTGTAGTGTCGTCAGTCAGGGGGTCTCTGTGACTTGTAGTGCCGTCAGTCGGGTGTCTCTGTGACTTGTAGTGTCGTCAGTCAGGGGGTCTCTGTGACTTGTAGTGTCGTCAGTCAGGGGGTCTCTGTGACTTGTAGTGTGTCGTCAGTCGGGGGGTCTCTGTGACTTGTAGTGTGTCGTCAGTCGGGGGTCTCTGTGACTTGCAGTGTGTCGTCAGTCGGTGGGGTCTCTGTGACTTGCAGTGTGTCGTCAGTCGGGAGGTCTCTGTGACTTGTAGTGTCGTCAGTCAGGGGGTCTCTGTGACTTGCAGTGTGTCGTCAGTCGGGGGGGTCTCTGTGACCTGTAGTGTGTCGTCAGTCGGCAGGGGTCTCTGTGACTTGTAGTGTGTCGTCAGTCGGGGGTCTCTGTGACTTGTAGTGTGTCGTCAGTCGGCAGGGGTCTCTGTGACTTGTAGTGTGTCGTCAGTCGGGGGGTTTGTGTGACTTGTAGTGTGTCATCAGTCGGGGGGGTCTCTGTGACTTGTAGTGTGTCGTCAGTCGGGGGGTCTCTGTGACTTGTAGTGTGTCGTCAGTCGGGGCATCTCTGTGACTTGTAGTGTGTCGTCAGTCGGGGGGTCTCTGTGACTTGTAGTGTGTCGTCAGTCGGGGGGTCTCTGTGACTTGTAGTGTGTCATCAGTCGGGGGGGTCCCTGTGACTTGTAGTGTGTCGTCAGTCGGGGGGTCTCTGTGACTTGTAGTGTGTCGTCAGTCGGGGGGTCTCTGTGACTTGTAGTGTGTCGTCAGTCGGGGGGTCTCTGTGACTTGTAGTGTGTCGTCAGTCGGGTGTCTCTGTGACTTGTAGTGTCGTCAGTCGGGTGTCTCTGTGACTTGTAGTGTAGTCAGTCAGGGGGTCTCTGTGACTTGTAGTGTCGTCAGTCGGGTGTCTCTGTGACTTGTAGTGTCGTCAGTCAGGGGGTCTCTGTGACTTGTAGTGCCGTCAGTCGGGTGTCTCTGTGACTTGTAGTGTCGTCAGTCAGGGGGTCTCTGTGACTTGTAGTGTCGTCAGTCAGGGGGTCTCTGTGACTTGTAGTGTGTCGTCAGTCGGGGGGTCTCTGTGACTTGTAGTGTGTCGTCAGTCGGGGGTCTCTGTGACTTGCAGTGTGTCGTCAGTCGGTGGGGTCTCTGTGACTTGCAGTGTGTCGTCAGTCGGGAGGTCTCTGTGACTTGTAGTGTCGTCAGTCAGGGGGTCTCTGTGACTTGTAGTGTGTCGTCAGTCGGGGGGTCTCTGTGACTTGTAGTGTGTCGTCAGTCGGGGGTCTCTGTGACTTGCAGTGTGTCGTCAGTCGGGGGGGTCTCTGTGACTTGTAGTGTGTCGTCAGTCGGCAGGGGTCTCTGTGACTTGTAGTGTGTCGTCAGTCGGGGGTCTCTGTGACTTGTAGTGTGTCGTCAGTCGGCAGGGGTCTCTGTGACTTGTAGTGTGTCGTCAGTCGGGGGGTTTGTGTGACTTGTAGTGTGTCATCAGTCGGGGGGGTCTCTGTGACTTGTAGTGTGTCGTCAGTCGGGGGGTCTCTGTGACTTGTAGTGTGTCGTCAGTCGGGGCATCTCTGTGACTTGTAGTGTGTCGTCAGTCGGGGGGTCTCTGTGACTTGTAGTGTGTCGTCAGTCGGGGGGTCTCTGTGACTTGTAGTGTGTCATCAGTCGGGGGGGTCCCTGTGACTTGTAGTGTGTCGTCAGTCGGGGGGTCTCTGTGACTTGTAGTGTGTCGTCAGTCGGGGCATCTCTGTGACTTGTAGTGTGTCGTCAGTCGGGGGGTCTCTGTGACTTGTAGTGTGTCGTCAGTCGGGGGGTCTCTGTGACTTGTAGTGTGTCGTCAGTCGGCAGGGGTCTCTGTGACTTGTAGTGTGTCGTCAGTCGGGGGTCTCTGTGACTTGTAGTGTGTCGTCAGTCGGGGGGTCTCTGTGACTTGTAGTGTGTCGTCAGTCGGGGGGTCTCTGTGACTTGTAGTGTGTCGTCAGTCGGGGGGGTCTCTGTGACTTGTAGTGTGTCGTCAGTCGGGGATCTCTGTGACCTGTAGTGTGTCGTCAGTCGGGGGGGGTCTCTGTGACCTGTAGTGTGTCGTCAGTTGGGGATCTCTGTGACTTGTAGTGTGTCGTCAGTCGGGGGGTCTCTGTGACTTGTAGTGTGTCGTCAGTCGGGGGTCTCTGTGACTTGTAGTGTGTCGTCAGTCGGGGGGTCTCTGTGACTTGTAGTGTGTCGTCAGTCGGGGGGTCTCTGTGACTTGTAGTGTGTCGTCAGTCGGCAGGGGTCTCTGTGACTTGTAGTGTGTCGTCAGTCGGGGGTCTCTGTGACTTGTAGTGTGTCGTCAGTCGGGGATCTCTGTGACCTGTAGTGTGTCGTCAGTCGGGGGGGGGGTCTCTGTGACTTGTAGTGTGTCATCAGTCGGGGATCTCTCTGACTTCTAGTGTGTCGTCAGTCGGGGGGTCTCTGTGACTTGTAGTGTGTCGTCAGTCGGGGGTCTCTGTGACTTGTAATGTGTCGTCAGTCGGGGGGTCTCGGTGACTTGTAGTGTGTCGTCAGTCGGGGGGTCTCGGTGACTTGTAGTGTGTCGTCAGTCGGGGGGTCTCGGGGAATTGTAGTGTGTCGTCAGTCGGGGGGTCTCGGTGACTTGTAGTGTGTCGTCAGTTGGGGGGGTCTCTGTGACTTGTAGTGTGTCGTCAGTCGGGGGGTCTCTGTGACTTGCAGTGTGTCGTCAGTCGGGGGGGTCTCTGTGACTTGTAGTGTGTCGTCAGTCGGGGATCTCTGTGACTTGTAGTGTGTCGTCAGTCGGGGGGGTCACTGTGACTTGTAGTGTGTCGTCAGTCGGGGGTCTCTGTGACTTGTAGTGTGTCGTCAGTCGGGGGTCTCGGTGACTTGTAGTGTGTCGTCAGTCGGGGGGTCTCTGTGACTTGTAGTGTGTCGTCAGTCGGGGGGTCTCTGTGACTTGTAGTGTGTCTCAGTCGGAGGGTCTCTGTGACTTGTAGTGTGTCGTCAGTCAGGGTGTCTCTGTGACTTGTAGTGTGTCGTTAGTCGAGGGGGGGGGATGTCTCTGTGACTTGTAGTGTGTCATCAGTCGGGGGTCTCTGTGACTTGTAATGTGTCGTCAGTCGGGGGATCTCTGTGACTTGTAGTGTGTCGTCAGTCGGGGGGTCTCTGTGACTTGTAGTGTGTCGTCAGTCGGGGGGTCTCTGTGACTTGTAGTGTGTCGTCAGTCGGGGGTCTCTGTGACTTGTAGTGTGTCGTCAGTCAGGGTGAGGGGGGAGTCTCTGTGACTTGTAGTGTGTCGTTAGTCGAGGGGGGGGGGATGTCTCTGTGACTTGTAGTGTGTCATCAGTCGGGGGTCTCTGTGACTTGTAGTGTGTCGTCAGTCGGGGGGTCTCTGTGACTTGTAATGTGTCGTCAGTCGGGGGTCTCTGTGACTTGTATTGTGTCGTCAGTTGGGGGATCTCTGTGACTTGTAGTGTGTCGTCAGTCGGGGGGGTCTCTGTGACTTGTAGTGTGTCGTCAGTCGGGGGGTCTCTGTGACTTGTAGTGTGTCGTCAGTCGGGGGGTCTCTGTGACTTGTAGTGTGTTGTCAGTCGGGGGTCTCTGACTTGTAGTGTGTCGTCAGTCGGGGGTCTCTGTGACTTGTAGTGTGTCGTCAGTCGGAGGGTCTCTGTGACTTGTAGTGTGTCGTCAGTCGGGGGTCTCTGTGACTTGTAGTGTGTCGTCAGTCGGGGGGGTCTCTGTGACTTGTAGTGTGTCGTCAGTCGGGGGTCTCTGTGACTTGTATTGTGTCGTCAGTCGGGGGGTCTCTGTGACTTGCAGTGTGTCGTCAGTCGGCAGGGGTCTCTGTGACTTGTAGTGTGTCGTCAGTCGGGGGGTCTCTGTGACTTGTAGTGTGTCGTCAGTCGGGGGGTCTCTGTGACTTGTAGTGTGTCGTCAGTCGGGGGTCTCTGTGACTTGTAGTGTGCCGCCTCCGCTCCCACGCTGCTGCCTCCGCTCAGAAAATCCCCCCCCCCCCCCTCACAAACACTTAGACCCCCAGACACACACAGAAGACACAACTAGGGCACACCAGATACACAGAAGACACACACTTAGCTCACAAACACACACAGAAGATACTTATCAGCTCCTGCGGCTCCTCCGCTCCTCCTGGTGACGTCACCCGCTCTCCCGCCAGCCGCTCACTCTCACCTCCTGTCTCAGCGGTTCTGCTGCTCCGTTCCGGTCCCCTCCGCTGCTGCAGTCGCTGGACTCCTGGTGGCCTCTTGGCGCCGGCTACTTCTCTGCTCCGCTCACCTTACTGCCCCCGCACCTGCTTCGGCTCCTGCGCTGCTGCGCTTTCCCCTTCAGTCCCCCGCTCGTGCCTCTGTCTCGGCGCGCTGCTCCTGGCGTCTGACGTCACTTCCGGGAAGTGCATTGGCTCAGAGATAGAAAGCAGAGGGTGGTAATAAATGGTTCGTACTCCGATTGGGCCACCATCACTAGTGGGGGGGGGGGGGCACAGGGCTCAGTATTAGGCCCCACCCTGTTCAACATATTTATCAATGACCTGATAGAGGGGCTGCACAGCAAAATATCAATATTTGCAGATGACACAAAATTATACAATATAATTAATGCAACGGAGGACAATGTGCGGCTACAAATGGACCTGGATAAGCCGGGGGCTTGGGCAGAAAAATGGCAAATGAAGTTCAATGTTGAAAAATGTAAGACTATGCACATGGGCAGGAGGAACGGATGTCACAAATATTCACTTAATGGGGTACCACTAGGGAAAAGTGATATGGAAAAGGATCTGGGGGTATTAGTGGACTGTAGACTAAACTGGAGTAACCAATGCCAGTCAGCTGCTGCAAAGGCAAATAAAGTCTTGGGGTGCATTAAAAGAGGTATAGGGGCGAGGGACGAGAACATTATCCTCCCACTATATAAGGCACTTGTCAGGCCTCACATGGAATACTGCGTACAGTTCTGGTCACCGGTGCTCAGGAAAGATGTCACAGTGCTTGAGGGGTACAAAGAAGGACAACTAAACTAATACATGGAATGACGGGACTGGAATACCCAGAGAGGCACCAAAACTGGGACTATTTACCCTGGAAAACAGACGGTTAAGGGGCGACCAAATAACCATGTATAAGTACATGAGGGGACGATACAAGGATCTCTGCCAGGATCTGTTTATACCCAGGACTGCGACGGTAACAAGAGGACATCCGCTACGTCTAGAGGAAAGCAGGTTTCATCACCAACACAGAAGGGGGTTCTTTACTGTAAGAGCAGTGAGACTGTGGAACTCTCTGCCTGAGGACGTGGTGATGGGAGGATCCATAGAGGAATTTAAGAGGGACTAGATGTCTTACTGGAGAAGAAGGATATTACAGGATATAAATATTAGGTTAAGTGTCAATCCGGGTATACAGGCAGGTAGGAACTATTAGGGGTTGATCCAGGGAACAGTCTGATTGCCATTAGGGAGTCGGGAAGGAATTTTTCCCCCAAAAGGGCTAATTGGCTTCTGGCCTTGGGTTTTTTTGCCTTCCTCTGGATCAACTCAGTAGGATAGACAGGCTGGACTAGATGGACATTGTTTTCATTCAGCCTTACATACTATGTTACTATGTTACTATGTCAGTCGAGGGGTCTCTGTGACTTGTAGTGTGTCGTCAGTCGGGGGGTCTCTGTGACTTGTAGTGTGTCGTCAGTCGGGGGGGGTCTCTGTGACCTGTAGTGTGTCGTCAGTTGGGGATCTCTGTGACTTGTAGTGTGTCGTCAGTCGGGGGGTCTCTGTGACTTGTAGTGTGTCGTCAGTCGGGGGTCTCTGTGACTTGTAGTGTGTCGTCAGTCGGGGGGTCTCTGTGACTTGTAGTGTGTCGTCAGTCGGGGGGTCTCTGTGACTTGTAGTGTGTCGTCAGTCGGGGGTCTCTGTGACTTGTAATGTGTCGTCAGTCGGGGGGTCTCTGTGACTTGTAGTGTGTCGTCAGTCGGGGATCTCTGTGACCTGTAGTGTGTCGTCAGTCGGGGGGGGTCTCTGTGACCTGTAGTGTGTCGTCAGTCGGGGGTCTCTGTGACTTGTAGTGTGTCATCAGTCGGGGATCTCTGTGACTTGTAGTGTGTCGTCAGTCGGGGGTCTCTGTGACTTGTAGTGTGTCATCAGTCGGGGATCTCTGACTTGTAGTGTGTCGTCAGTCGGGGGGTCTCTGTGACTTGTAGTGTGTCGTCAGTCGGGGGTCTCTGTGACTTGTAATGTGTCGTCAGTCGGGGGGTCTCGGTGACTTGTAGTGTGTCGTCAGTCGGGGGGTCTCGGTGACTTGTAGTGTGTCGTCAGTCGGGGGGTCTCGGGGACTTGTAGTGTGTCGTCAGTCGGGGGGTCTCGGTGACTTGTAGTGTGTCGTCAGTCGGGGGGGTCTCTGTGACTTGTAGTGTGTCGTCAGTCGGGGGGTCTCTGTGACTTGCAGTGTGTCGTCAGTCGGGGGGGGGTCTCTGTGACTTGTAGTGTGTCGTCAGTCAGGGGGTCTCTGTGACTTGTAGTGTGTCGTCAGTCGGGGGGTCTCTGTGACTTGTAGTGTGTCGTCAGTCGGGGGTCTCGGTGACTTGTAGTGTGTCGTCAGTCGGGGGGTCTCTGTGACTTGTAGTGTGTCGTCAGTCGGGGGTCTCTGTGACTTGTAGTGTGTCGTCAGTCGGGGATCTCTGACTTGTAGTGTGTCGTCAGTCGGGGGTCTCGGTGACTTGTAGTGTGTCGTCAGTCGGGGGGGTCTCTGTGACTTGTAGTGTGTCGTCAGTCGGGGGGTCTCTGTGACTTGTAGTGTGTCGTCAGTCGGGGGGTCTCTGTGACTTGTAGTGTGTCGTCAGTCAGGGTGAGGGGGGAGTCTCTGTGACTTGTAGTGTGTCGTTAGTCGAGGGGGGGGGATGTCTCTGTGACTTGTAGTGTGTCATCAGTCGGGGGTCTCTGTGACTTGTAATGTGTCGTCAGTCGGGGGTCTCTGTGACTTGTAATGTGTCGTCAGTTGGGGGATCTCTGTGACTTGTAGTGTGTCGTCAGTCGGGGGGGTCTCTGTGACTTGTAGTGTGTCGTCAGTCGGGGGGTCTCTGTGACTTGTAGTGTGTCGTCAGTCAGGGCAAGGGGGGAGTCTCTGTGACTTGTAGTGTGTCGTCAGTCAGGGAGTCTCTGTGACTTGTAGTGTGTCGTCAGTCGGGGGGTCTCGGTGACTTGTAGTGTGTCGTCAGTCGGGGGGTCTCGGGGACTTGTAGTGTGTCGTCAGTCGGGGGGTCTCGGTGACTTGTAGTGTGTCGTCAGTCGGGGGGGTCTCTGTGACTTGTAGTGTGTCGTCAGTCGGGGGGTCTCTGTGACTTGCAGTGTGTCGTCAGTCGGGGGGGGTCTCTGTGACTTGTAGTGTGTCGTCAGTCAGGGGGTCTCTGTGACTTGTAGTGTGTCGTCAGTCGGGGGGTCTCTGTGACTTGTAGTGTGTCGTCAGTCGGGGGTCTCGGTGACTTGTAGTGTGTCATCAGTCGGGGGGTCTCTGTGACTTGTAGTGTGTCGTCAGTCGGGGGTCTCTGTGACTTGTAGTGTGTCGTCAGTCGGGGATCTCTGTGACTTGTAGTGTGTCGTCAGTCGGGGGGGTCACTGTGACTTGTAGTGTGTCGTCAGTCAGGGGTCTCGGTGACTTGTAGTGTGTCGTCAGTCAGGGGTCTCGGTGACTTGTAGTGTGTCGTCAGTCGGGGGGGTCTCTGTGACTTGTAGTGTGTCGTCAGTCGGGGGGTCTCTGTGACTTGTAGTGTGTCTCAGTCGGGGGGTCTCTGTGACTTGTAGTGTGTCGTCAGTCGGGGGTCTCTGTGACTTGTAGTGTGTCGTCAGTCAGGGTGAGGGGGGAGTCTCTGTGACTTGTAGTGTGTCGTTAGTCGAGGGGGGGGGATGTCTCTGTGACTTGTAGTGTGTCGTCAGTCGGGGGTCTCTGTGACTTGTAGTGTGTCGTCAGTCAGGGTGAGGGGGGAGTCTCTGTGACTTGTAGTGTGTCGTTAGTCGAGGGGGGGGGATGTCTCTGTGACTTGTAGTGTGTCGTCAGTCGGGGGTCTCTGTGACTTGTAGTGTGTCGTCAGTCGGGGGGTCTCTGTGACTTGTAGTGTGTCGTCAGTCGGGGGGTCTCTGTGACTTGTAGTGTGTCGTCAGTCGGGGGGTCTCTGTGACTTGTAATGTGTCGTCAGTCGGGGGTCTCTGTGACTTGTAATGTGTCGTCAGTTGGGGGATCTCTGTGACTTGTACTGTGTCGTCAGTCGGGGGTCTCTGTGACTTGTAGTGTGTCGTCAGTCGGGGGGTCTCTGTGACTTGTAGTGTGTCGTCAGTCGGGGGTCTCTGTGACTTGTAGTGTGTCGTCAGTCAGGGCAAGGGGGGAGTCTCTGTGACTTGTAGTGTGTCGTCAGTCGGGGGTCTCTGTGACTTGTAGTGTGTTGTCAGTTGGGGGGTCTCTGTGACTTGTAGTGTGTCGTCAGTCGGGGGGTCTCTGTGACTTGTAGTGTGTCGTCAGTCAGGGAGTCTCTGTGACTTGTAGTGTGTCGTTAGTCGAGGGGGGGGGATGTCTCTGTGACTTGTAGCGTGGCTTCAGTCGGGGGGTTTCTGTGACTTGTAATGTGTCGTCAGTCGGGGGGTCTCTGTGACTTGTAGTGTGTCGTCAGTCGGGGGGTCTCTGTGACTTGTAGTGTGTCGTCAGTCGGGGGGTCTCTGTGACTTGTAGTGTGTCGTCAGTCGGGGGGTCTCTGTGACTTGTAGTGTGTCGTCAGTCGGGGGGTCTCTGTGACTTGTAGTGTGTCTCAGTCGGGGGGTCTCTGTGACTTGTAGTGTGTCGTCAGTCGGGGGTCTCTGTGACTTGTAGTGTGTCGTCAGTCAGGGTGAGGGGGGAGTCTCTGTGACTTGTAGTGTGTCGTTAGTCGAGGGGGGGGGGATGTCTCTGTGACTTGTAGTGTGTCATCAGTCGGGGGTCTCTGTGACTTGTAGTGTGTCGTCAGTCGGGGGGTCTCTGTGACTTGTATTGTGTCGTCAGTTGGGGGATCTCTGTGACTTGTAGTGTGTCGTCAGTCGGGGGGGTCTCTGTGACTTGTAGTGTGTCGTCAGTCGGGGGGTCTCTGTGACTTGTAGTGTGTCGTCAGTCGGGGGGTCTCTGTGACTTGTAGTGTGTCGTCAGTCAGGGCAAGGGGGGAGTCTCTGTAACTTGTAGTGTGTCGTCAGTCAGGGAGTCTCTGTGACTTGTAGTGTGTCGTCAGTCGGGGGGTCTCTGTGACTTGCAGTGTGTCGTCAGTCGGGGGTCTCTGTGACTTGCAGTGTGTCGTCAGTCGGGGGGTCTCTGTGACTTGTAGTGTGTCGTCAGTCGGGTGTCTCTGTGACTTGTAGTGTCGTCAGTCGGGTGTCTCTGTGACTTGTAGTGTAGTCAGTCAGGGGGTCTCTGTGACTTGTAGTGTCGTCAGTCGGGTGTCTCTGTGACTTGTAGTGTCGTCAGTCAGGGGGTCTCTGTGACTTGTAGTGTCGTCAGTCGGGTGTCTCTGTGACTTGTAGTGTCGTCAGTCAGGGGGTCTCTGTGACTTGTAGTGTCGTCAGTCAGGGGGTCTCTGTGACTTGTAGTGTGTCGTCAGTCGGGGGGTCTCTGTGACTTGTAGTGTGTCGTCAGTCGGGGGTCTCTGTGACTTGCAGTGTGTCGTCAGTCGGGGGGGTCTCTGTGACTTGCAGTGTGTCGTCAGTCGGGAGGTCTCTGTGACTTGTAGTGTCGTCAGTCAGGGGGTCTCTGTGACTTGTAGTGTGTCGTCAGTCGGGGGGTCTCTGTGACTTGTAGTGTGTCGTCAGTCGGGGGTCTCTGTGACTTGCAGTGTGTCGTCAGTCGGGGGGGTCTCTGTGACTTGTAGTGTGTCGTCAGTCGGCAGGGGTCTCTGTGACTTGTAGTGTGTCGTCAGTCGGGGGGTTTGTGTGACTTGTAGTGTGTCATCAGTCGGGGGGGTCTCTGTGACTTGTAGTGTGTCGTCAGTCAGGGGGTCTCTGTGACTTGTAGTGTGTCGTCAGTCGGGGGGGTCTCTGTGACTTGTAGTGTGTCGTCAGTCGGCAGGGGTCTCTGTGACTTGTAGTGTGTCGTCAGTCGGCAGGGGTCTCTGTGACTTGTAGTGTGTCGTCAGTCGGGGGGTCTCTGTGACTTGTAGTGTGTCGTCAGTCGGGGGGTCTCTGTGACTTGTAGTGTGTCGTCAGTCGGGGGGGTCTCTGTGACTTGTAGTGTGTCGTCAGTCGGGGATCTCTGTGACCTGTAGTGTGTCGTCAGTCGGGGGGGGTCTCTGTGACCTGTAGTGTGTCGTCAGTCGGGGATCTCTGTGACTTGTAGTGTGTCGTCAGTCGGGGGGTCTCTGTGACTTGTAGTGTGTCGTCAGTCGGGGGTCTCTGTGACTTGTAGTGTGTCGTCAGTCGGGGGGTCTCTGTGACTTGTAGTGTGTCGTCAGTCGGGGGGTCTCTGTGACTTGTAGTGTGTCGTCAGTCGGCAGGGGTCTCTGTGACTTGTAGTGTGTCGTCAGTCAGGGTGAGGGGGGAGTCTCTGTGACTTGTAGTGTGTCGTTAGTCGAGGGGGGGGGATGTCTCTGTGACTTGTAGTGTGTCATCAGTCGGGGGTCTCTGTGACTTGTAATGTGTCGTCAGTCGGGGGTCTCTGTGACTTGTAATGTGTCGTCAGTTGGGGGATCTCTGTGACTTGTAGTGTGTCGTCAGTCGGGGGGGTCTCTGTGACTTGTAGTGTGTCGTCAGTCGGGGGGTCTCTGTGACTTGTAGTGTGTCGTCAGTCGGGGGGTCTCTGTGACTTGTAGTGTGTCGTCAGTCAGGGCAAGGGGGGAGTCTCTGTGACTTGTAGTGTGTCGTCAGTCAGGGAGTCTCTGTGACTTGTAGTGTGTCGTTAGTCGAGGGGGGGGGGATGTCTCTGTGACTTGTAGCGTGGCTTCAGTTGGGGGTGTTTCTGTGACTTGTAATGTGTCGTCAGTCGGGGGTCTCTGTGACTTGTAGTGTGTCAATAGTTGGGGGGGTTTCTGTGACTTGTAATGTGTCGTCAGTCGGGGGGTCTCTGTGACTTGTAGTGTGTCGTCAGTCGGGGGGTCTCTGTGACTTGTAGTGTGTCGTCAGTCGGGATCTCTGTGACTTGTAGTGTGTCGTCAGTCGGGGGGTCTCTGTGACTTGTAGTGTGTCGTCAGTCGGGGGGTCTCTGTGACTTGTAGTGTGTCGTCAGTCGGGTGTCTCTGTGACTTGTAGTGTGTCGTCAGTCGGGGGGTCTCTGTGACTTGTAGTGTGTCGTCAGTCGGGGGGTCTCTGTGACTTGTAGTGTGTCGTCAGTCGGGGGGTCTCTGTGACTTGTAGTGTGTCGTCAGTCGGGTGTCTCTGTGACTTGTAGTGTCGTCAGTCGGGTGTCTCTGTGACTTGTAGTGTAGTCAGTCAGGGGGTCTCTGTGACTTGTAGTGTCGTCAGTCGGGTGTCTCTGTGACTTGTAGTGTCGTCAGTCAGGGGGTCTCTGTGACTTGTAGTGCCGTCAGTTGGGTGTCTCTGTGACTTGTAGTGTCGTCAGTCAGGGGGTCTCTGTGACTTGTAGTGTCGTCAGTCAGGGGGTCTCTGTGACTTGTAGTGTGTCGTCAGTCGGGGGGTCTCTGTGACTTGTAGTGTGTCGTCAGTCGGGGGTCTCTGTGACTTGCAGTGTGTCGTCAGTCGGTGGGGTCTCTGTGACTTGCAGTGTGTCGTCAGTCGGGAGGTCTCTGTGACTTGTAGTGTCGTCAGTCAGGGGGTCTCTGTGACTTGTAGTGTGTCGTCAGTCGGGGGGTCTCTGTGACTTGTAGTGTGTCGTCAGTCGGGGGTCTCTGTGACTTGCAGTGTGTCGTCAGTCGGGGGGGTCTCTGTGACCTGTAGTGTGTCGTCAGTCGGCAGGGGTCTCTGTGACTTGTAGTGTGTCGTCAGTCGGGGGTCTCTGTGACTTGTAGTGTGTCGTCAGTCGGCAGGGGTCTCTGTGACTTGTAGTGTGTCGTCAGTCGGGGGGTTTGTGTGACTTGTAGTGTGTCATCAGTCGGGGGGGTCTCTGTGACTTGTAGTGTGTCGTCAGTCGGGGGGTCTCTGTGACTTGTAGTGTGTCGTCAGTCGGGGCATCTCTGTGACTTGTAGTGTGTCGTCAGTCGGGGGGTCTCTGTGACTTGTAGTGTGTCGTCAGTCGGGGGGTCTCTGTGACTTGTAGTGTGTCATCAGTCGGGGGGGTCCCTGTGACTTGTAGTGTGTCGTCAGTCGGGGGGTCTCTGTGACTTGTAGTGTGTCGTCAGTCGGGGGGTCTCTGTGACTTGTAGTGTGTCGTCAGTCGGGGGGTCTCTGTGACTTGTAGTGTGTCGTCAGTCGGGTGTCTCTGTGACTTGTAGTGTCGTCAGTCGGGTGTCTCTGTGACTTGTAGTGTAGTCAGTCAGGGGGTCTCTGTGACTTGTAGTGTCGTCAGTCGGGTGTCTCTGTGACTTGTAGTGTCGTCAGTCAGGGGGTCTCTGTGACTTGTAGTGCCGTCAGTCGGGTGTCTCTGTGACTTGTAGTGTCGTCAGTCAGGGGGTCTCTGTGACTTGTAGTGTCGTCAGTCAGGGGGTCTCTGTGACTTGTAGTGTGTCGTCAGTCGGGGGGTCTCTGTGACTTGTAGTGTGTCGTCAGTCGGGGGTCTCTGTGACTTGCAGTGTGTCGTCAGTCGGTGGGGTCTCTGTGACTTGCAGTGTGTCGTCAGTCGGGAGGTCTCTGTGACTTGTAGTGTCGTCAGTCAGGGGGTCTCTGTGACTTGTAGTGTGTCGTCAGTCGGGGGGTCTCTGTGACTTGTAGTGTGTCGTCAGTCGGGGGTCTCTGTGACTTGCAGTGTGTCGTCAGTCGGGGGGGTCTCTGTGACTTGTAGTGTGTCGTCAGTCGGCAGGGGTCTCTGTGACTTGTAGTGTGTCGTCAGTCGGGGGTCTCTGTGACTTGTAGTGTGTCGTCAGTCGGCAGGGGTCTCTGTGACTTGTAGTGTGTCGTCAGTCGGGGGGTTTGTGTGACTTGTAGTGTGTCATCAGTCGGGGGGGTCTCTGTGACTTGTAGTGTGTCGTCAGTCGGGGGGTCTCTGTGACTTGTAGTGTGTCGTCAGTCGGGGGGTCTCTGTGACTTGTAGTGTGTCGTCAGTCGGGGGTCTCGGTGACTTGTAGTGTGTCGTCAGTCGGGGGGTCTCTGTGACTTGTAGTGTGTCGTCAGTCGGGGGTCTCTGTGACTTGTAGTGTGTCGTCAGTCGGGGATCTCTGACTTGTAGTGTGTCGTCAGTCGGGGGTCTCGGTGACTTGTAGTGTGTCGTCAGTCGGGGGGGTCTCTGTGACTTGTAGTGTGTCGTCAGTCGGGGGGTCTCTGTGACTTGTAGTGTGTCGTCAGTCGGGGGGTCTCTGTGACTTGTAGTGTGTCGTCAGTCAGGGTGAGGGGGGAGTCTCTGTGACTTGTAGTGTGTCGTTAGTCGAGGGGGGGGGATGTCTCTGTGACTTGTAGTGTGTCATCAGTCGGGGGTCTCTGTGACTTGTAATGTGTCGTCAGTCGGGGGTCTCTGTGACTTGTAATGTGTCGTCAGTTGGGGGATCTCTGTGACTTGTAGTGTGTCGTCAGTCGGGGGGGTCTCTGTGACTTGTAGTGTGTCGTCAGTCGGGGGGTCTCTGTGACTTGTAGTGTGTCGTCAGTCAGGGCAAGGGGGGAGTCTCTGTGACTTGTAGTGTGTCGTCAGTCAGGGAGTCTCTGTGACTTGTAGTGTGTCGTCAGTCGGGGGGTCTCGGTGACTTGTAGTGTGTCGTCAGTCGGGGGGTCTCGGGGACTTGTAGTGTGTCGTCAGTCGGGGGGTCTCGGTGACTTGTAGTGTGTCGTCAGTCGGGGGGGTCTCTGTGACTTGTAGTGTGTCGTCAGTCGGGGGGTCTCTGTGACTTGCAGTGTGTCGTCAGTCGGGGGGGGTCTCTGTGACTTGTAGTGTGTCGTCAGTCAGGGGGTCTCTGTGACTTGTAGTGTGTCGTCAGTCGGGGGGTCTCTGTGACTTGTAGTGTGTCGTCAGTCGGGGGTCTCGGTGACTTGTAGTGTGTCATCAGTCGGGGGGTCTCTGTGACTTGTAGTGTGTCGTCAGTCGGGGGTCTCTGTGACTTGTAGTGTGTCGTCAGTCGGGGATCTCTGTGACTTGTAGTGTGTCGTCAGTCGGGGGGGTCACTGTGACTTGTAGTGTGTCGTCAGTCAGGGGTCTCGGTGACTTGTAGTGTGTCGTCAGTCAGGGGTCTCGGTGACTTGTAGTGTGTCGTCAGTCGGGGGGGTCTCTGTGACTTGTAGTGTGTCGTCAGTCGGGGGGTCTCTGTGACTTGTAGTGTGTCTCAGTCGGGGGGTCTCTGTGACTTGTAGTGTGTCGTCAGTCGGGGGTCTCTGTGACTTGTAGTGTGTCGTCAGTCAGGGTGAGGGGGGAGTCTCTGTGACTTGTAGTGTGTCGTTAGTCGAGGGGGGGGGATGTCTCTGTGACTTGTAGTGTGTCGTCAGTCGGGGGTCTCTGTGACTTGTAGTGTGTCGTCAGTCAGGGTGAGGGGGGAGTCTCTGTGACTTGTAGTGTGTCGTTAGTCGAGGGGGGGGGATGTCTCTGTGACTTGTAGTGTGTCGTCAGTCGGGGGTCTCTGTGACTTGTAGTGTGTCGTCAGTCGGGGGGTCTCTGTGACTTGTAGTGTGTCGTCAGTCGGGGGGTCTCTGTGACTTGTAGTGTGTCGTCAGTCGGGGGGTCTCTGTGACTTGTAATGTGTCGTCAGTCGGGGGTCTCTGTGACTTGTAATGTGTCGTCAGTTGGGGGATCTCTGTGACTTGTACTGTGTCGTCAGTCGGGGGTCTCTGTGACTTGTAGTGTGTCGTCAGTCGGGGGGTCTCTGTGACTTGTAGTGTGTCGTCAGTCGGGGGGTCTCTGTGACTTGTAGTGTGTCGTCAGTCAGGGCAAGGGGGGAGTCTCTGTGACTTGTAGTGTGTCGTCAGTCGGGGGTCTCTGTGACTTGTAGTGTGTTGTCAGTTGGGGGGTCTCTGTGACTTGTAGTGTGTCGTCAGTCGGGGGGTCTCTGTGACTTGTAGTGTGTCGTCAGTCAGGGAGTCTCTGTGACTTGTAGTGTGTCGTTAGTCGAGGGGGGGGGATGTCTCTGTGACTTGTAGCGTGGCTTCAGTCGGGGGGTTTCTGTGACTTGTAATGTGTCGTCAGTCGGGGGGTCTCTGTGACTTGTAGTGTGTCGTCAGTCGGGGGGTCTCTGTGACTTGTAGTGTGTCGTCAGTCGGGGGGTCTCTGTGACTTGTAGTGTGTCGTCAGTCGGGGGGTCTCTGTGACTTGTAGTGTGTCGTCAGTCGGGGGGTCTCTGTGACTTGTAGTGTGTCTCAGTCGGGGGGTCTCTGTGACTTGTAGTGTGTCGTCAGTCGGGGGTCTCTGTGACTTGTAGTGTGTCGTCAGTCAGGGTGAGGGGGGAGTCTCTGTGACTTGTAGTGTGTCGTTAGTCGAGGGGGGGGGGATGTCTCTGTGACTTGTAGTGTGTCATCAGTCGGGGGTCTCTGTGACTTGTAGTGTGTCGTCAGTCGGGGGGTCTCTGTGACTTGTAATGTGTCGTCAGTCGGGGGTCTCTGTGACTTGTATTGTGTCGTCAGTTGGGGGATCTCTGTGACTTGTAGTGTGTCGTCAGTCGGGGGGGTCTCTGTGACTTGTAGTGTGTCGTCAGTCGGGGGGTCTCTGTGACTTGTAGTGTGTCGTCAGTCGGGGGGTCTCTGTGACTTGTAGTGTGTCGTCAGTCAGGGCAAGGGGGGAGTCTCTGTAACTTGTAGTGTGTCGTCAGTCAGGGAGTCTCTGTGACTTGTAGTGTGTCGTCAGTCGGGGGGTCTCTGTGACTTGCAGTGTGTCGTCAGTCGGGGGTCTCTGTGACTTGCAGTGTGTCGTCAGTCGGGGGGTCTCTGTGACTTGTAGTGTGTCGTCAGTCGGGTGTCTCTGTGACTTGTAGTGTCGTCAGTCGGGTGTCTCTGTGACTTGTAGTGTAGTCAGTCAGGGGGTCTCTGTGACTTGTAGTGTCGTCAGTCGGGTGTCTCTGTGACTTGTAGTGTCGTCAGTCAGGGGGTCTCTGTGACTTGTAGTGTCGTCAGTCGGGTGTCTCTGTGACTTGTAGTGTCGTCAGTCAGGGGGTCTCTGTGACTTGTAGTGTCGTCAGTCAGGGGGTCTCTGTGACTTGTAGTGTGTCGTCAGTCGGGGGGTCTCTGTGACTTGTAGTGTGTCGTCAGTCGGGGGTCTCTGTGACTTGCAGTGTGTCGTCAGTCGGGGGGGTCTCTGTGACTTGCAGTGTGTCGTCAGTCGGGAGGTCTCTGTGACTTGTAGTGTCGTCAGTCAGGGGGTCTCTGTGACTTGTAGTGTGTCGTCAGTCGGGGGGTCTCTGTGACTTGTAGTGTGTCGTCAGTCGGGGGTCTCTGTGACTTGCAGTGTGTCGTCAGTCGGGGGGGTCTCTGTGACTTGTAGTGTGTCGTCAGTCGGCAGGGGTCTCTGTGACTTGTAGTGTGTCGTCAGTCGGGGGGTTTGTGTGACTTGTAGTGTGTCATCAGTCGGGGGGGTCTCTGTGACTTGTAGTGTGTCGTCAGTCAGGGGGTCTCTGTGACTTGTAGTGTGTCGTCAGTCGGGGGGGTCTCTGTGACTTGTAGTGTGTCGTCAGTCGGCAGGGGTCTCTGTGACTTGTAGTGTGTCGTCAGTCGGCAGGGGTCTCTGTGACTTGTAGTGTGTCGTCAGTCGGGGGGTCTCTGTGACTTGTAGTGTGTCGTCAGTCGGGGGGTCTCTGTGACTTGTAGTGTGTCGTCAGTCGGGGGGGTCTCTGTGACTTGTAGTGTGTCGTCAGTCGGGGATCTCTGTGACCTGTAGTGTGTCGTCAGTCGGGGGGGGTCTCTGTGACCTGTAGTGTGTCGTCAGTCGGGGATCTCTGTGACTTGTAGTGTGTCGTCAGTCGGGGGGTCTCTGTGACTTGTAGTGTGTCGTCAGTCGGGGGTCTCTGTGACTTGTAGTGTGTCGTCAGTCGGGGGGTCTCTGTGACTTGTAGTGTGTCGTCAGTCGGGGGGTCTCTGTGACTTGTAGTGTGTCGTCAGTCGGCAGGGGTCTCTGTGACTTGTAGTGTGTCGTCAGTCAGGGTGAGGGGGGAGTCTCTGTGACTTGTAGTGTGTCGTTAGTCGAGGGGGGGGGATGTCTCTGTGACTTGTAGTGTGTCATCAGTCGGGGGTCTCTGTGACTTGTAATGTGTCGTCAGTCGGGGGTCTCTGTGACTTGTAATGTGTCGTCAGTTGGGGGATCTCTGTGACTTGTAGTGTGTCGTCAGTCGGGGGGGTCTCTGTGACTTGTAGTGTGTCGTCAGTCGGGGGGTCTCTGTGACTTGTAGTGTGTCGTCAGTCGGGGGGTCTCTGTGACTTGTAGTGTGTCGTCAGTCAGGGCAAGGGGGGAGTCTCTGTGACTTGTAGTGTGTCGTCAGTCAGGGAGTCTCTGTGACTTGTAGTGTGTCGTTAGTCGAGGGGGGGGGGATGTCTCTGTGACTTGTAGCGTGGCTTCAGTTGGGGGTGTTTCTGTGACTTGTAATGTGTCGTCAGTCGGGGGTCTCTGTGACTTGTAGTGTGTCAATAGTTGGGGGGGTTTCTGTGACTTGTAATGTGTCGTCAGTCGGGGGGTCTCTGTGACTTGTAGTGTGTCGTCAGTCGGGGGGTCTCTGTGACTTGTAGTGTGTCGTCAGTCGGGATCTCTGTGACTTGTAGTGTGTCGTCAGTCGGGGGGTCTCTGTGACTTGTAGTGTGTCGTCAGTCGGGGGGTCTCTGTGACTTGTAGTGTGTCGTCAGTCGGGTGTCTCTGTGACTTGTAGTGTGTCGTCAGTCGGGGGGTCTCTGTGACTTGTAGTGTGTCGTCAGTCGGGGGGTCTCTGTGACTTGTAGTGTGTCGTCAGTCGGGGGGTCTCTGTGACTTGTAGTGTGTCGTCAGTCGGGTGTCTCTGTGACTTGTAGTGTCGTCAGTCGGGTGTCTCTGTGACTTGTAGTGTAGTCAGTCAGGGGGTCTCTGTGACTTGTAGTGTCGTCAGTCGGGTGTCTCTGTGACTTGTAGTGTCGTCAGTCAGGGGGTCTCTGTGACTTGTAGTGCCGTCAGTTGGGTGTCTCTGTGACTTGTAGTGTCGTCAGTCAGGGGGTCTCTGTGACTTGTAGTGTCGTCAGTCAGGGGGTCTCTGTGACTTGTAGTGTGTCGTCAGTCGGGGGGTCTCTGTGACTTGTAGTGTGTCGTCAGTCGGGGGTCTCTGTGACTTGCAGTGTGTCGTCAGTCGGTGGGGTCTCTGTGACTTGCAGTGTGTCGTCAGTCGGGAGGTCTCTGTGACTTGTAGTGTCGTCAGTCAGGGGGTCTCTGTGACTTGTAGTGTGTCGTCAGTCGGGGGGTCTCTGTGACTTGTAGTGTGTCGTCAGTCGGGGGTCTCTGTGACTTGCAGTGTGTCGTCAGTCGGGGGGGTCTCTGTGACCTGTAGTGTGTCGTCAGTCGGCAGGGGTCTCTGTGACTTGTAGTGTGTCGTCAGTCGGGGGTCTCTGTGACTTGTAGTGTGTCGTCAGTCGGCAGGGGTCTCTGTGACTTGTAGTGTGTCGTCAGTCGGGGGGTTTGTGTGACTTGTAGTGTGTCATCAGTCGGGGGGGTCTCTGTGACTTGTAGTGTGTCGTCAGTCGGGGGGTCTCTGTGACTTGTAGTGTGTCGTCAGTCGGGGCATCTCTGTGACTTGTAGTGTGTCGTCAGTCGGGGGGTCTCTGTGACTTGTAGTGTGTCGTCAGTCGGGGGGTCTCTGTGACTTGTAGTGTGTCATCAGTCGGGGGGGTCCCTGTGACTTGTAGTGTGTCGTCAGTCGGGGGGTCTCTGTGACTTGTAGTGTGTCGTCAGTCGGGGGGTCTCTGTGACTTGTAGTGTGTCGTCAGTCGGGGGGTCTCTGTGACTTGTAGTGTGTCGTCAGTCGGGTGTCTCTGTGACTTGTAGTGTCGTCAGTCGGGTGTCTCTGTGACTTGTAGTGTAGTCAGTCAGGGGGTCTCTGTGACTTGTAGTGTCGTCAGTCGGGTGTCTCTGTGACTTGTAGTGTCGTCAGTCAGGGGGTCTCTGTGACTTGTAGTGCCGTCAGTCGGGTGTCTCTGTGACTTGTAGTGTCGTCAGTCAGGGGGTCTCTGTGACTTGTAGTGTCGTCAGTCAGGGGGTCTCTGTGACTTGTAGTGTGTCGTCAGTCGGGGGGTCTCTGTGACTTGTAGTGTGTCGTCAGTCGGGGGTCTCTGTGACTTGCAGTGTGTCGTCAGTCGGTGGGGTCTCTGTGACTTGCAGTGTGTCGTCAGTCGGGAGGTCTCTGTGACTTGTAGTGTCGTCAGTCAGGGGGTCTCTGTGACTTGTAGTGTGTCGTCAGTCGGGGGGTCTCTGTGACTTGTAGTGTGTCGTCAGTCGGGGGTCTCTGTGACTTGCAGTGTGTCGTCAGTCGGGGGGGTCTCTGTGACTTGTAGTGTGTCGTCAGTCGGCAGGGGTCTCTGTGACTTGTAGTGTGTCGTCAGTCGGGGGTCTCTGTGACTTGTAGTGTGTCGTCAGTCGGCAGGGGTCTCTGTGACTTGTAGTGTGTCGTCAGTCGGGGGGTTTGTGTGACTTGTAGTGTGTCATCAGTCGGGGGGGTCTCTGTGACTTGTAGTGTGTCGTCAGTCGGGGGGTCTCTGTGACTTGTAGTGTGTCGTCAGTCGGGGGGTCTCTGTGACTTGTAGTGTGTCATCAGTCGGGGGGGTCCCTGTGACTTGTAGTGTGTCGTCAGTCGGGGGGTCTCTGTGACTTGTAGTGTGTCGTCAGTCGGGGCATCTCTGTGACTTGTAGTGTGTCGTCAGTCGGGGGGTCTCTGTGACTTGTAGTGTGTCGTCAGTCGGGGGGTCTCTGTGACTTGTAGTGTGTCGTCAGTCGGCAGGGGTCTCTGTGACTTGTAGTGTGTCGTCAGTCGGGGGTCTCTGTGACTTGTAGTGTGTCGTCAGTCGGGGGGTCTCTGTGACTTGTAGTGTGTCGTCAGTCGGGGGGTCTCTGTGACTTGTAGTGTGTCGTCAGTCGGGGGGGTCTCTGTGACTTGTAGTGTGTCGTCAGTCGGGGATCTCTGTGACCTGTAGTGTGTCGTCAGTCGGGGGGGGTCTCTGTGACCTGTAGTGTGTCGTCAGTTGGGGATCTCTGTGACTTGTAGTGTGTCGTCAGTCGGGGGGTCTCTGTGACTTGTAGTGTGTCGTCAGTCGGGGGTCTCTGTGACTTGTAGTGTGTCGTCAGTCGGGGGGTCTCTGTGACTTGTAGTGTGTCGTCAGTCGGGGGGTCTCTGTGACTTGTAGTGTGTCGTCAGTCGGCAGGGGTCTCTGTGACTTGTAGTGTGTCGTCAGTCGGGGGTCTCTGTGACTTGTAGTGTGTCGTCAGTCGGGGATCTCTGTGACCTGTAGTGTGTCGTCAGTCGGGGGGGGGGTCTCTGTGACCTGTAGTGTGTCATCAGTCGGGGGGTCTCTGTGACTTGTAGTGTGTCGTCAGTCGGGGGTCTCTGTGACTTGTAGTGTGTCGTCAGTCGGGGGGTCTCTGTGACTTGTAGTGTGTCGTCAGTCGGGGGGTCTCTGTGACTTGTAGTGTGTCGTCAGTCGGCAGGGGTCTCTGTGACTTGTAGTGTGTCGTCAGTCGGGGGTCTCTGTGACTTGTAGTGTGTCGTCAGTCGGGGATCTCTGTGACCTGTAGTGTGTCGTCAGTCGGGGGGGGGGTCTCTGTGACTTGTAGTGTGTCATCAGTCGGGGATCTCTCTGACTTCTAGTGTGTCGTCAGTCGGGGGGTCTCTGTGACTTGTAGTGTGTCGTCAGTCGGGGGTCTCTGTGACTTGTAATGTGTCGTCAGTCGGGGGGTCTCGGTGACTTGTAGTGTGTCGTCAGTCGGGGGGTCTCGGTGACTTGTAGTGTGTCGTCAGTCGGGGGGTCTCGGGGAATTGTAGTGTGTCGTCAGTTGGGGGGGTCTCTGTGACTTGTAGTGTGTCGTCAGTCGGGGGGTCTCTGTGACTTGCAGTGTGTCGTCAGTCGGGGGGGTCTCTGTGACTTGTAGTGTGTCGTCAGTCGGGGATCTCTGTGACTTGTAGTGTGTCGTCAGTCGGGGGGGTCACTGTGACTTGTAGTGTGTCGTCAGTCGGGGGTCTCTGTGACTTGTAGTGTGTCGTCAGTCGGGGGTCTCGGTGACTTGTAGTGTGTCGTCAGTCGGGGGGTCTCTGTGACTTGTAGTGTGTCGTCAGTCGGGGGGTCTCTGTGACTTGTAGTGTGTCTCAGTCGGAGGGTCTCTGTGACTTGTAGTGTGTCGTCAGTCAGGGTGTCTCTGTGACTTGTAGTGTGTCGTTAGTCGAGGGGGGGGGATGTCTCTGTGACTTGTAGTGTGTCATCAGTCGGGGGTCTCTGTGACTTGTAATGTGTCGTCAGTCGGGGGATCTCTGTGACTTGTAGTGTGTCGTCAGTCGGGGGGTCTCTGTGACTTGTAGTGTGTCGTCAGTCGGGGGGTCTCTGTGACTTGTAGTGTGTCGTCAGTCGGGGGTCTCTGTGACTTGTAGTGTGTCGTCAGTCAGGGTGAGGGGGGAGTCTCTGTGACTTGTAGTGTGTCGTTAGTCGAGGGGGGGGGGATGTCTCTGTGACTTGTAGTGTGTCATCAGTCGGGGGTCTCTGTGACTTGTAGTGTGTCGTCAGTCGGGGGGTCTCTGTGACTTGTAATGTGTCGTCAGTCGGGGGTCTCTGTGACTTGTATTGTGTCGTCAGTTGGGGGATCTCTGTGACTTGTAGTGTGTCGTCAGTCGGGGGGGTCTCTGTGACTTGTAGTGTGTCGTCAGTCGGGGGGTCTCTGTGACTTGTAGTGTGTCGTCAGTCGGGGGGTCTCTGTGACTTGTAGTGTGTCGTCAGTCAGGGCAAGGGGGGAGTCTCTGTAACTTGTAGTGTGTCGTCAGTCAGGGAGTCTCTGTGACTTGTAGTGTGTCGTCAGTCGGGGGGTCTCTGTGACTTGCAGTGTGTCGTCAGTCGGGGGGTCTCTGTGACTTGTAGTGTGTCGTCAGTCGGGGGTCTCTGTGACTTGTAGTGTGCCGCCTCCGCTCCCACGCTGCTGCCTCCGCTCAGAAAATCCCCCCCCCCCCCCTCACAAACACTTAGACCCCCAGACACACACAGAAGACACAACTAGGGCACACCAGATACACAGAAGACACACACTTAGCTCACAAACACACACAGAAGATACTTATCAGCTCCTGCGGCTCCTCCGCTCCTCCTGGTGACGTCACCCGCTCTCCCGCCAGCCGCTCACTCTCACCTCCTGTCTCAGCGGTTCTGCTGCTCCGTTCCGGTCCCCTCCGCTGCTGCAGTCGCTGGACTCCTGGTGGCCTCTTGGCGCCGGCTACTTCTCTGCTCCGCTCACCTTACTGCCCCCGCACCTGCTTCGGCTCCTGCGCTGCTGCGCTTTCCCCTTCAGTCCCCCGCTCGTGCCTCTGTCTCGGCGCGCTGCTCCTGGCGTCTGACGTCACTTCCGGGAAGTGCATTGGCTCAGAGATAGAAAGCAGAGGGTGGTAATAAATGGTTCGTACTCCGATTGGGCCACCATCACTAGTGGGGGGGGGGGGGGCACAGGGCTCAGTATCGGGCTCCACTCTGTTCAACATATTTATCAATGACCTGATAGAGGGGCTGCACAGCAAAATATCAATATTTTCAGATGACACAAAATTATACAATATAATTAATACAACGGAGGACAATGTGCGGCTACAAACGGACATGGATAAGCTGGGGGATGGGGGAGAAAAATGGCAAATGAAGTTCAATGTGGATAAATGTAAGACTATGCACATGGGCAGGAGGAACGGATGTCACCAATATACACTAAATGGGGTACAGCGAGGGAAAAGGGAGATGGAAAAGGATCTGGGGGTATTAGTGGATAATAGACTAAACTGGAGTAACCAATGCCAGTCAGCCGCTGCAAAGGCAAATAAAGTCTTGGGGTGCATTAAAAGAGGTATAGGGGCGAGGGACGAGAACATTATCCTCCCACTATATAAGGCACTTGTCAGACCTCACATGGAATACTGCGTACAATTCTGGACACCGGTGCTCAGGAAAGATGTCACAGTGCTTGAGGGGGTTCAAAGAAGGGCAACTAAACTAATACATGGAATGACGGGACTGGAATACCCAGAGAGGCTATCCAAATTGGGACTATTTACTCTAGAAAAAAGAAGGTTAAGAGGCGATCAAATAACCATGTATAAGTACATGAGGGGACAACACAAGGATCTCCCCGTGATCTGTTTACACCCAGGACTGCGACGGTAACAAGAGGACATCCGCTACGTCTAGAAGAAAGCAGGTTTCATCACCAACACAGAAGGGGGTTCTTTACTGTAAGAGCAGTGAGACTGTGGAACTCTCTGCCTGAGGATGTGGTGATGGCAAAATCCATAGAGGAATTTAAGAGGGACTAGATGTCTTACTGGAGAAGAAGGATATTACAGGATATAAATATTAGGTTAATTGTTAATCCGGGTATACAGGCAGGTAGGAACTATTAGGGGTTGATCCAGGGAACAGTCTGATTGCCATTAGGGAGTCGGGAAGTAATTTTTCCCCCAAAAGGGCTAATTGGCTTCTGGCCTTGGGTTTTTTTGCCTTCCTCTGGATCAACTCAGTAGGATAGACAGGCTGGACTAGATGGACATTGTTTTCATTCAGCCTTACATACTATGTTACTATGTTACTATGTCAGTCGGGGGGTCTCTGTGACTTGTAGTGTGTCGTCAGTCGGGGGGTCTCTGTGACTTGTAGTGTGTCGTCAGTCGGGGGGTCTCTGTGACTTGTAGTGTGTCGTCAGTCGGGGGGGTCTCTGTGACTTGTAGTGTGTCGTCAGTCGGGGGGGTCTCTGTGACTTGTAGTGTGTCGTCAGTCGGGGGGGTCTCTGTGACTTGTAGTGTGTCGTCAGTCGGGGGGGTCTCTGTGACTTGTAGTGTGTCGTCAGTCGGGGATCTCTGTGACCTGTAGTGTGTCGTCAGTCGGGGGGGTCTCTGTGACCTGTAGTGTGTCGTCAGTCGGGGATCTCTGTGACTTGTAGTGTGTCGTCAGTCGGGGGGTCTCTGTGACTTGTAGTGTGTCGTCAGTCGGGGGTCTCTGTGACTTGTAATGTGTCGTCAGTCGGGGGGTCTCTGTGACTTGTAGTGTGTCGTCAGTCGGGGATCTCTGTGACCTGTAGTGTGTCGTCAGTCGGGGGGGTCTCTGTGACCTGTAGTGTGTCGTCAGTCGGGGATCTCTGTGACCTGTAATGTGTCGTCAGTCGGGGGTCTCTGACTTGTAGTGTGTCATCAGTCGGGGGTCTCTGTGACTTGTAGTGTGTCGTCAGTCGGGGGGGGTCTCTGTGACCTGTAGTGTGTCATCAGTCGGGGATCTCTGTGACTTGTAGTGTGTCGTCAGTCGGGGGGTCTCTGTGACTTGTAGTGTGTCGTCAGTCGGGGGGTCTCTGTGACTTGTAATGTGTCGTCAGTCGGGGGGTCTCGGTGACTTGTAGTGTGTCGTCAGTCGGGGGGTCTCGGTGACTTGTAGTGTGTCGTCAGTCGGGGGGTCTCGGGGACTTGTAGTGTGTCGTCAGTCGGGGGGTCTCGGTGACTTGTAGTGTGTCGTCAGTCGGGGGGGTCTCTGTGACTTGTAGTGTGTCGTCAGTCGGGGGGTCTCTGTGACTTGCAGTGTGTCGTCAGTCGGGGGGGGTCTCTGTGACTTGTAGTGTGTCGTCAGTCAGGGGGTCTCTGTGACTTGTAGTGTGTCGTCAGTCGGGGGGTCTCTGTGACTTGTAGTGTGTCGTCAGTCGGGGGTCTCGGTGACTTGTAGTGTGTCGTCAGTCGGGGGGTCTCTGTGACTTGTAGTGTGTCGTCAGTCGGGGGTCTCTGTGACTTGTAGTGTGTCGTCAGTCGGGGATCTCTGTGACTTGTAGTGTGTCGTCAGTCGGGGGGGTCACAGTGACTTGTAGTGTGTCGTCAGTCGGGGGTCTCGGTGACTTGTAGTGTGTCGTCAGTCGGGGGGGTCTCTGACTTGTAGTGTGTCGCCAGTCGGGGGGTCTCTGTGACTTGTAGTGTGTCTCAGTCGGGGGGTCTCTGTGACTTGTAGTGTGTCGTCAGTCGGGGGTCTCTGTGACTTGTAGTGTGTCGTCAGTCAGGGTGAGGGGGGAGTCTCTGTGACTTGTAGTGTGTCGTTAGTCGAGGGGGGGGATGTCTCTGTGACTTGTAGTGTGTCATCAGTCGGGGGTCTCTGTGACTTGTACTGTGTCGTCAGTCGGGGGTCTCTGTGACTTGTAATGTGTCGTCAGTTGGGGGATCTCTGTGATTTGTAGTGTGTCGTCAGTCGGGGGGGTCTCTGTGACTTGTAGTGTGTCGTCAGTCGGGGGGTCTCTGTGACTTGTAGTGTGTCGTCAGTCGGGGGGTCTCTGTGACTTGTAGTGTGTCGTCAGTCAGGGAGTCTCTGTGACTTGTAGTGTGTCGTTAGTCGAGGGGGGGGGGATGTCTCTGTGACTTGTAGCGTGGCTTCAGTTGGGGGTGTTTCTGTGACTTGTAATGTGTCGTCAGTCGGGGGTCTCTGTGACTTGTAGTGTGTCAATAGTTGGGGGGGTTTCTGTGACTTGTAATGTGTCGTCAGTCGGGGGGTCTCTGTGACTTGTAGTGTGTCGTCAGTCGGGGGATCTCTGTGACTTGTAGTGTGTCGTCAGTCGGGGGGTCTCTGTGACTTGTAGTGTGTCGTCAGTCGGGGGTCTCTGTGACTTGTAGTGTGTCGTCAGTCGGGGGGTCTCTGTGACTTGTAGTGTGTCGTCAGTCGGGTGTCTCTGTGACTTGTAGTGTCGTCAGTCAGGGGGTCTCTGTGACTTGTAGTGTCGTCAGTCGGGTGTCTCTGTGACTTGTAGTGTGTCGTCAGTCGGCAGGGGTCTCTGTGACTTGTAGTGTGTCGTCAGTCGGGGGTCTCTGTGACCTGTAGTGTGTCGTCAGTCGGGGGGTCTCTGTGACTTGTAGTGTGTCGTCAGTCGGGGGTCTCTGTGACTTGTAGTGTGTCGTCAGTCGGGGGTCTCTGTGACTTGTAGTGTGTTGTCAGTCGGGGGTCTCTGTGACTTGTAGTGTGTCGTCAGTCGGAGGGTCTCTGTGACTTGTAGTGTGTCGTCAGTCGGGGGGTCTCTGTGACTTGTAGTGTGTCGTCAGTCGGGGGGTCTCTGTGACTTGTAGTGTGTCGTCAGTCGGGTGTCTCTGTGACTTGTAGTGTCGTCAGTCGGGTGTCTCTGTGACTTGTAGTGTCGTCAGTCAGGGGGTCTCTGTGACTTGTAGTGTGTCGTCAGTCGGGGGGTCTCTGTGACTTGTAGTGTGTCGTCCGTCGGGGGTCTCTGTGACTTGCAGTGTGTCGTCAGTCAGGGGGGTCTCTGTGACTTGCAGTGTGTCGTCAGTCGGCAGGGGTCTCTGTGACTTGTAGTGTGTCGTCAGTCGGCAGGGGTCTCTGTGACTTGTAGTGTGTCGTCAGTCGGGGGGTTTGTGTGACTTGTGGTGTGTAGTCAGTCGGGGGTCTCGGTGACTTTTATGTGTTTTTGGGCAATAACAAGACAGTGAGGGACAGCTCTTGGAGAAACTTGGTGTCAGATGCTCCTCGTGGCGTCAGGCGGTTGAACACGGCGTCTGTCTCTTCTAGATTATTGTAAATAACAGCCCGCATAGAATGTCATCTCCGTTGGCTGCCATCTTGTCCACATAATTGTTGTTATTGAGCAGCACAGAAGTAACAGGACAGCAGTCACACATCAAGCTGAAAGGGACAAGGATACATGACTGCTCACCCTGGACACCAGACAGACACTGACAGGTGCTGGGTACATATATGAGCAAAGACCCGGGGGATTGGCTAGCAGGAGATCACCATACCCAGCCAGCACAATCATGCCACACCTGTGGGCTTGCGCTGCAAGAAACCATAGTACTACAGGTCCCAGCAGACAACCTAACACTCTGCTGACCGGACCTTAATGGGTCACTAACTTTTCACACACCTTGTGCTTACATGATAATCAGGGAACCCCCTTCTAATTCCCAGTCAGTGTAAGCTGTCCCTCCAAATGTGACTTTATACTCCATCCTCCTCATTTTGTCCCAGGTGCCAGACGCTCAGAGCTAAGGGCTCCGTTAAAAAATGACGGTCCATCAACGACCCACCAAGCATGGACAGTAACAGAAAAAACATGGCTACAGCAATATTAGAGCTCACCCTAGAGATAATCAACCTGCTAACCGGAGAGGTGAGAGCTTCACTTGGGTCACTCATCTCTATTACTACAGCAGGTAAGGACCGGAGAGGAGAGAGATCCTTGTCCCCCATGTGGTGATCAGCGTCTCTCTCCATTCACAGGATTACACCGCAGTGAAGAAGACGTCCGCTGACTCTGTGACTCCCATCATCCATCTCCAGGAGTCAGGAGGATGGAGCCGGACCCCGGGCCCCATCACAGAGCCTCTCCCGCACCTCCTGACCAATAAGGAGAAGATCCTAGAGCTCACCAAGAAGATGACGGAGCTGCTGACCGGAGAGGTGACGCTGCGGGGAATGTGGGGGACATTATACAGTAACAGGAGGGTCGGGGTGATGACTGTATATTGTGTTGTCAGGTTCCTATAAGGTGTCAGGATGTCACCGTCTATTTCTCCATGGAGGAGTGGGAGTATATAGGAGGACACCGGGATCTCTACAAGGACGCCATAATGGAGGACCACCGGCTGCTGACATCACCGGGTAAGAGGAAGCCTTTCTTGACTATACAGGAGAGTGGGTATGAGGGTCACCAAGATTCATCCATCATCACATATATAATGTATTCAATCTTTGTGTATTTCCTACAGATGGATCCAGGAAGAGAAACCCACCCAACGAGATGTCCCAGCCGTCTGTATTCCCAGGACTTTCCAGAGGAAGACCCCAATGTCCCATGGAACCAGCAGGTAGCTGACACTGAAGTCACAACGGAATCTGACTATAAAGTGATGGAACCAAAAGTGCATTTTACACTTTTCTTCTCTGTTTAGGGTGATAATCTGATGGATATTAAGGTTGGGGTTAAAGATGAAGCAGAAGATATAAGGGCTGAGCAACAGTGTAAGGAGAGGAGACTGACACTAAGGCTCACCGGGAGGCTCCCATCATCCCATGCAGATAATCTATCGCTGTGTGTTTCCTACAGATGGGCTCGTGGAAACCAATCCCCCGGAGAGACGTCCCCATCCTTTATGTACCCAGGACTCTCCAGAGGAAGACCCCAACGTCCCGGAGAACCAGCAGGTAGCTGAGTCTACATCTCCTCTATAGATTGATGTAATGCAGCACTCTACTAAACATCTCCACCAGCCATGCAGCATACGCTCGCTTTCTCTAGTTGGCTGTGGTAGGTAGTGGTTACAAATGGGTTCTGGATTCATAAAAGATGGCTGAACCTCCACCTGTCTGGACATCCACTTTGCAATTGAGATTCAATGTGGAACAAATGTAAAGTTCTGCAGTGTAAACCGTAGACGAACTGCCCCATGCCAGTCAGCTGCTGCCAAGGCTACCAGAATATTTGCATGTATTGAAAAAAGCATTTACTCAGTGGCTATATCAAGACAGATGCAATCAAAATAATTCAACCCCATTGCATATTAGGTTTCGGAACGTAAGTTCCTGAATTTACAAACTTTCAGCTGTCTGGTTTTTTTGCAATCAAACAACAATCTAAATGACTCAACACAACTAATATAACGAGTTGTTTTCACAAATTTAACACCAAATGCCACTTTCACTGACTACTGCAGTCTCAGAATTATCCAACCCCATGAATAGAATCCCTCATGAGAGCGACATTTACAAATCAGGTGTTGTCTCAAGCACACCTGATGCCAGCACTGAAGACTTCCGTTAGTTGTATCAGATGTCCTTGAGATAAAACTCCGCACATACCTGGACTGGTGACTGCTTTGTTGATTGTGACATTCAATTGCCTGTTAAACATTTGGCCAGTCAAGAGGGTCCAAAAACTTATGAAAAGAGATCATATTCTTGTACAAACAGGAAAAAAGATATAAAAATGACAAATGTAGATAAAGCAATAAACACTTGGCAGCAAAGAGAGGTGCAAATCAGCTGTAAGCTTCCTTTTATTCTCCCATAAGGCAAAAAGTGACAGCTACTAGAGATGAGCGAGCCTACTCGGTAAGGCAGTTACTGGAGCGAGCATCGCTCTTCTCGAGTAACTGCTTAGTGATCCGAGCAGGCTCGTGTGGGCTGCGGGGGGGAGCGGAGCGGAGCAGGGGGAAGAGCGAGAGAGCTCTCTCTCATTCTTCCTTCTGCTCCCCCCTGCAGCCCACCCGAGCCTGCTCGGATCACTAAGCAGTTACTAGAGAAGAGCAACTTGAGTAACTGCCTTACCGAGTAGGCTCGCTCATCTCTAACAGCTATGTTTCGGCCTCCACGGTCTTTTTCAAGCTTAAAGCTTATAGCTGATTTGCACCTCTCTATGCTGTGGCCCACTGTGGGGCCCCCAGTATCACAGTAACCCCCCCAGTAACAGTGACACCTCATAGCGACCCCCCCAGTAGCACAGTGACTCCCCCACAGCGGCCCCCAAGTTGCACAGTTACCCCCCACAGCGGCCCCCCATTAGCACAGTGACACCCCACAGCAAACCCCGAGTAGTACAGTGACCCCCCGCAGCGGCCCTGCAGTATTACAGTGACCCGCCTCCCCCCACAGCGGCCCCCCAGTACAGTGACACCCCACAGCGACTCCCCAGTAGCACAGTGACACCCCACAGCAAACCCCCAGTAGTACAGTGACCCCCCCCCCCCCCCCCGCAGCGGCCCTGCAGTATTACAGTGACCCACCGCGGCCCCCAAGTAGCACAGTGACACCCCCCCTCTCCCCCACAGCGGCCCCCCAGAACAGTGACACCCCACATCGACCCCCCAGTATCACAGTGACACCCCACAGCAAACCCCCAGTAGCACAGTGATCCCCTCCCCTCTAGCGGCCCCCCAGTATCACAGTGACACCTCACAGCGACCCCCCCCCCAGTACCACAGTGACACCTCACAGCGACCCCCCCCCCCCCCCCAGTAGCACAGTGACACCCCACAGCAACCCCCCAGTATCACAGTGACCCACCGCAGCGGCCCCCCCAGTATCACAATGACTCTCCTGCAGCGGCCCCCCAGTATCAGTAACCCCCTGCAGCGGCCCCCCAGTATCACAGTGACCCCCGCAACGTCCATCTAGTAGCACAGTTACCCCCGACAGCGCCCCCACAGTATCACATTGACACCCCACAGCGGACCCTCAGGAGCAAGTGACACCCCACAGCGACCCCATAGTAGCACAGTGACTCCCCACAGCGGCCCCCCCATTTCCCCCTGAGACCCACATACTTACCCCCTCCTCCTTGTGGAAGCACTGCTCCTCCTCTGCTTAACCGCCTCCAGCAGCGCTGGTGGCAGATGCACACTGCTATCCCCCTGCTCTCGCGGAACCAAGTAGGAGGTCACAGTGCGGCTGGGATGCATATTAGCTTTTTCTTCCACACTACTCCCCTAATCAGCAATTCCAGCAACCTGATTGGTTGTTTGTGTTGACTGATTCACAATTCCAGCAACCTGATTGGTGAATCAGTCAAACCAAACAACCAATCAGGTTGCTGGAATTGATTAGGGCAAAAGTGGGAAAGAAAAAGTTAATATGCGGCCGGGATCAGCGCACATAGCAGCGCTGCTTCGTGAATGCCGACAGGGGAGCTGCGGCCCCTGCCGGTATTCACTAACGTGGTGAGCGGCCAACGGCGACGCGTGCCAGCAGGGAAGGCTCTGCATGCCGCAGGTTCGCCACCACTGGTCTATGCCGTCAAGGGCTTCTTGACCTTCAACTGGATGTGGATAAACTTGTCTTCCTTTGTCTTTCTCCTCGTGTTCTGTGGGATCCTTGCAGAAAAGTTATGGTGGAAGACCGAATGGACTGGAAGAACCCACAATGGTGGCGGTGAACGGTAAGAGCCGACTGTGAACCTGCTGGTTATTCTGTCCTTCTGAAATGTAAAATATTCCACCTGCCACCCAATGGAGGCGACGGATATCATGTGGTCACCTGCTGATCTCGTGCTCCTCCAGTCAGGTGGATCAGTGGGTATTAACAGGTTGTACTGGAAGGCTCAGAATATTACGTGATGGTTTTCTCTTCTAAGCCATTTTAGGCTGGACACACAGGACTGCAAATAGCGTAATAACATAATGTCAGACGTGATTGTGATTCTGAAGCAAGCATCAATCATTGTAATAGTGAAGAGGGAGTCGCTGACCGGGGTGCAATAACCCCGATATATTATACATAGTTATTAGAGCGTCCCCTTGTTACTGTGCTGGGTATAATAGATGATGGGAGAGATCTCTGTACTGACCCCTGATATATTATACATAGTTATTAGAGTGCCCCCCTCTTACAGTCCTGGGTATAATAGATGATGGGAGAGATCTCTGTACTGACCCCTCATATATCTGTACATAGTTATTAGAGCGCCCCCTTGTTACAGTCCTGGGTATAATAGATGATGGGAGAGATCTCTGTACTGACCCCTGATATATCTATAGATAGTTATTAGAGCGCCCTCTTGTTACTATGTCCTGGGCTCCCAAACCCAGAGGACTTGAGTCAGGCCAATTCGGCAAATAGAGACAGTCTCCAGGGCTTCCATTTCTTCTCATGGAGTTCTTGTACTTAGCTGGTTAATCCAGAGCAGCCTGGATCTGGCTATTGAAGTGGTTGCCCCGTTTGTGTTAATGATTGCTGAAGAGGATTTCCAAGCTTTCTTTCAAGGCTTTGTTATCCATGGAGCACCTTAATTGAGATGAGTCTTCAAGTGGAATGTTTGTCTTTTTTGTGACTTTAGCCACTGGAATATCGATCTTTGGAACCTTATCCTACACTTTAGTGTCTTTTGGGTCAAGGAGGAGACCATTATTAAGAGGATGGGCATGATGGAAACCTTTATATATGTTACAGACTGGGCTCACATGACCGTGTTTGTAAAGCCCTGCATGAGTCACAGGACAGTTCACACCAAGTGTAGCCAACACCTCCAGACCTACGCAGAACACAAGCCCGTAAAGGGAAGGCACACAGAACAGGACCTCACACCTACTGTAGAGGGGGCAGCATGCATGACACCGAACACTGAGCGGGAAAGGGATGATGGGTAAATGAACGGCCCCTCTAGTAAGAGGGGTATTTATGTGGACAGACTGGTGGTGATTGGCTGGAGAGCTCCACACCATCAGCCAGCCAAACCAACCATACCTACAGCATTGGAAACCCCCAGAACTTCAGGTCCCAGGAGCACAACATGAAAGAAACGTCCCTCATTACAGAGTGGCCGCTGAGCAGGCTACAGAACGCTTATTTACATGACGGCGGATTCTGATTGGTCTCAGCTGTTACTGCAGGAACATGGCTGTCACTCACAGCCCCTCCCCCACTGGGTGCAGCATTGTGCCCGTACCCTCATGATGAAGAACATATATGGCCCTGTGCAGGAACTACATATCACCGATGAACCTACATGTACGCTGTCTTGTTGGAAAGGGTTAAACAGCATTCTAGAACAGTATGAAGAAATAATAACCACCATGTCGAAGCAAGTAATGAGTACAAACCCCGAGCAGAAACCGCTGAGAACAGTACAAACCCCGAGCAGAAACCGCTGAGAACAGTACAAACCCCGACCAGAAACCGCTGAGAACAGTACAAACCCCGAGCAGGAACCGCTGAGAACAGTACAAACCCCGAGCAGAAACCGCTGAGAACAGTACAAACCCCGACCAGAAACCGCTGAGAACAGTACAAACCCCTACCGGAAACCGCTGAGAACAGTACAAACCCCGAGCAGAAACCGCTGAGAACAGTACAAACCCCGAGCAGAAACCGCTGAGAACAGTACAAACCCCGAGCAGAAACCGCTGAGAACAGTACAAACCCCGAGCAGAAACCGCTGAGAACAGTACAAACCCCGAGCAGAAACCGCTGAGAACAGTACAAACCCCGACCAGAAACCCCTGAGAACAGTACAAACCCCGACCGGAAACCGCTGAGAACAGTACAAACCCCGAGCAGGAACCGCTGAGAACAGTACAAACCCAGAGGAGAAACCGCTGAGAACAGTACAAACCCAGAGGAGAAACCGCTGAGAACAGTACAAACCCAGAGCAGAAACCGCTGAGAACAGTACAAACCCAGAGCAGAAACCGCTGAGAACAGTACAAACCCAGAGCAGAAACCGCTGAGAACAGTACAAACCCAGAGCAGAAACCGCTGAGAACAGTACAAACCCAGAGCAGAAACCGCTGAGAACAGTACAAACCCCGACCGGAAACCGCTGAGAACAGTACAAACCCCGACCGGAAACCGCTGAGAACAGTACAAACCCAGAGCGGAAACCGCTGAGAACAGTACAAACCCAGAGCAGAAACCGCTGAGAACAGGCATCCTTGTTTTACTGCTATTTTAACCTTTAAAAGACCAACAAGATTTTTAATTTTCCTTGTTATGATTTTCATCCCCCCATAACTTTAGTTTTCAGCCGTATGAGGGCTTGTTTTTGTCAGTGGGATAAGCTGTATTTTTGAAAAGTACTACTTAATGCAGCAGATAATGTATTGAAAAACTTTGAAAAGTTTTTAAGTGGAGTGAAGACAAAAGTCAGAAACTTGTGCCCTGGGTTTTTGGATCTTGTTTTTCTGGTTCTCAGACTGCAGCAAAGATGATCCGTTAACCTTATTCTGCATGTCAAGACTAGTGGGCTGATGGGAAACTTTATGTAGTGTTGTTTTTCTTTCGAATCAATGCTTATCAGGAGGCGCCTATTTCACATTTAATCACTATACATATGCAGACATTCTGGTGATGTTACCTGCACTCAGGGGCCTCTTCATCAGCTCCAACTTCGTAGTATCTGATAGGACCTTCTTAATAGCCTGAATTCTTGGTGGAAAGCTTTATTCTTGATTCTGATTGATGAGCAGACTCTGCCTATTCCACTAGACCCTGAAGGTCCTCTATAATAAGGCTGGAATCACACATGCAGCTCCTGATGCAGAGACAAAAGCAGAAATGGCTTAAGAAAGAATGGGATGTGTAAAGAAAGGACTACAGCTGTCTTCACACAGAGCGGACATGCTGCTGACACTCCATTGGTTTTACAGTACAAGCCAAGTGGGGGGGATTTTCAATTAAATCTCATATGGTGTAGAACGTTTCCGCAATGAATGTGTTGTCTAGGTCTACACTGTGCAATTATGCTGTGGAATTAAACCATTGAAACTCAAGGGTTAAATTTTGCAGCAGATCTGCAGTTAAAAAGGCAGCCGAATCTGCACCATTTAGGTTGGACTTCGGGCAGGTTTGCCACTGCAGAAAGCCGGCAGCGAATGCGCCATGTGTGAATGTGCCTTTATACTGGCCCTTCCTGCTGGATCCAGTTCTCGCTTTGATGAAAAAACCTGCACCCAAGCTTCATCATAAACTGTAGGTGTGTTTGCTGTCTGGTATGAATGTTTTATACCTACTTTGTTGTTTAAAAAAATATCACAGAATCCATTTTTAATCCTAACAGAAAATCGCTCAGATGGAAACTTCATGCTATCTGTAAATGATGAAGTAGAAGATGAAGATATCCCACCGCTGTCCTCAGGAGAAAACCTCATGACTCTTGATGTTCATCCAGGACTGCACAGTACAGATCTGTCCTGTAATCCTCCTAACCAGGAGGAACCTTCTCTTGGCCGATCACAGATTGTTACCCCAAGTACAGGTCTGGAAGGGGGTGAAAGGTTTCAGTGCAGCGAATGTGGAAAACAATTTACAAGAAGTTCAAGTCTTTTTATGCACAAAAAAATTCACACAGGAGAGAAACCGTACTCCTGCTCAGAATGTGGGAAATGTTTTACCCACAAATTGGATCTTGCTATACATAAGAGGAGTCACACAGGAGAGAAACCGTATTCATGTTCAGAATGCGGAAAATGTTTTACAAATAGATCAAATCTTGTTACACATGAGAGAATTCACACAGGAGAAAAACCATATTCATGTGCAGAATGTGGCAAATGTTTTATAAATAAATCAAATCTTGTTACACACAAGAGAATCCACACTGGAGAGAAGCCGTATTCATGTTCAGAGTGTGGGAAATGTTTTGCAAATACATCTAATCTTGTTACACATGAGAGAAGTCACACAGGAAAGAGACCGTATTCATGTTCAGAGTGTGGGAAATGTTTTTCTCAGAAACCACATCTTGTTTGACATGAGAGAAGTCACACAGGAGAGAAACCATATTTATGTTCAGAATGTGGGAAGTGTTTTACCCAGAAATCAGATCTTGTTACACATGAGAGAAGTCACACAGGAGAGAAGCCATATTCATGTTCAGAATGTGGGCAATACTTTGCAAAAGTATTAAGTCTTGTTAGACATGAGAGAAGTCATGCAGGAAAAAAGCAGTATTCATGTGAAGAATGCAAAAAATGTTTTACAAAGAAATCAAGGCTTGTTACACATGAGAGAAGTCACACGGGAGAGAAGCCGTATTCATGTTCAGAATGTGGGAAATGTTTTATTCAGAAATCAAATCTCGTTAAACATGAAAGAAATCACACAGGGAAGAAGCCGTATTCATGTTTAATATGTGGGAAATGTTTTTCTGTGAAATCAAGTCTTATTGTACATGAGAGAACTCACACAGGAGAGAAGCCGTATTCATGTTCCCTGTGTGTGAAATGCTTTAGAGATAAATCAAGTCTTGTTACACATGAGAGAATTCACACAGGAGAGAAGCCGTATTCATGTTCAGAATGTGAGAAACGTTTTATTAGTAAAGCCCATCTTAAAGGGGTTGTCCCGCGGCAGCAAGTGGGTCTATACACTTCTGTATGGCCATAATAATGCACTTTGTAATATACATTGTGCATTAATTATGAGCCATACAGAAGTTATAAAAAGTTTTATACTTACCTGCTCCGTTGCTAGCGTCCTCGTTCCCATGGAGCCGACTAATTTTCGCCCTCCGATGGCCAAATTAGCCGCGCTTGCGCAGTCCGGGTCTTCTGTAATCTTCTATGGAGCCGCTCGTGCCAGAGAGCGGCTCCGTGTAGCTCCGCCCCGTCACGTGCCGATTCCAGCCAATCAGGAGGCTGGAATCGGCAGTGGACCGCACAGAAGAGCTGCGGTCCACGAAGACAGAGGATCCCGGCGGCCATCTTCAGCGGTAAGTATTGAAGTCACCGGAGCGCGGGGATTAAGGTAAGCGCTCCGGTAAACTTCCTTTACTTCCCTGCATCGGGGTTGTCTCGCGCCGAACGGGGGGGGGGGGGGTTGAAAAAAAAAAAACCCGTTTCGGCGCGGGACAACCCCTTTAAGTATCATCATCAGAGAAGTCACATAGAAGGGAAGTAATTCTGAACCTCTGTACATGGAAAATGTTTTCTAAGGGAAGTCTTCAGATTTTTGTTTTGAATGCTGGAAACGTTACAAGATTGCAATAGGATTGTTAACACATCCGGTTATTCACAAACATTACATCCAATTACAGGGTTTAATTTTTTAACAGAAGCCAAACTCTGTTTACCTGAGAGGTCATCTGTGATTGGTATCCATGTAAGAAAGGCATAGTAGATATGAGGATACGAAAAGCCTTGTTTGTTAAAATAGCAAGGACGCCGAATTGTCCCCTTGTACGCCTCTTCTTACTGTCCTCATGAAGTCACCCACACTGTGGGAGAATCCAGAGGGACAAAGGTGGAAAAATAAGGACGCCCCATGTAAACTCTTAGTCTTTAAAGGATTTGGACCATCTTCATTTTGCCTTCAGGAAAGTTGTGTTTCCTATACACAAACCTCCTTTCACTAAACCATCGCGAGGATTAGATTGTGTAGTAATATATTTATGTAATTATGTACAGTCATGAAAAAAAACTAAGTACACCCTCCTTGATTTCTGTGGTTTTATCGAAACGTATAAAGAAAATCTGGTCCTTAGGTCTTAGAATTAGGTCATTTCAAGCTACGCTATCTGTCTGCTCGGGTTACAACACGAGGGCTCTGAACCTGAACCAGACTGTTACTTCAAGTTCTTACTGCTAAACCTGTGTAATTGTTTTATCAGTCTCTCACCCTTCTGGAGGAATTCTGTACCAGGATAATAAATGATCTTCTATCCGCAGGATCTCCTCAGGGGATCTTGATGATTTTTTGTTAAGGATTAGGAAGACACTCAACAACATATTATTGATGAGGAGGAGTTGTGTAAGGACACTCAGGCTTTGCAGTGTGTTGTAAAGGTGGAAGGTGTGATTGTTCTCAGTAAGAGAAACCAAGTAATCTTTTAGATATGATACCTCTTACTGGCCAACAAAAATACATGATGTTACAGCAAGCTTTCAACCCTGGTTATACAGGGCAGGCCACAGCTTTGCCACCATAGGTTGTATTCCTGTATGGTGTATCACACTTATCTATGGCTGGCATCCTTGATATATCAGTTAAGTGGCTGCAGGTGTGTCTGCACTGAACATTTAGTTCCCCTTACATTGCTCTCTGCATACGACCGGGCTCTATGGTGATTGGGCCTGCCCTGCAGTATCAGGTGATGCATGTTTGGCTTCTTTTTCTGTGAGTGATGTCTTTGTACATTTGTTTCTCTCACCTCTGTGATTTTATGTAGCTATTAGTGAGATAGTGTAGGTTCTGACGTACGTACGGTGATCTTGTCGTGGCCTTTCATCTTACGTGTTTTGGCCAAAATGCAAATTAACACCAGCATTTTTCATTGTTTTTTTTGCATGCAGTGTTATAGATGCTGAGTGAGGCCAGGATGCCCATCCAGTGTGGCACACTGTGCTTATACAGGGCAATCCAAAGTGCAGCACCAGCATCAATGAGTGGAGAATCACAGTGATTCTCCGCTCACGGAATTGGCACAATTCTCTTCTCTGCTGTGAGCCTATCTATCAAATAGGCTCACCTCGGAGACCAGTCAGGGTTCCCCCCCTCCTCCCCCGCAGCGGAATATTGCTAGTGATATTTTGTGGTGGTTTCACTACCCTATTTTTTTTTCCTTCAGCCACAAAATTATTTTTGCTGCATTTTTCATTTCCGTGACATATAGGTTGATTTTTATTTATTTATTTTTTTAAATATCTTTTTCACAGATATTTTTTCTGTTTTTAAGATTTATTGAAGGTAAAAAGCTAAAAGAAATTATTTTCTTAACATTTATAGTTATTTTTTAATTAGTAAATTTACGTTAAAATAAGGTATCGGGTCCCCCATTTTGTTTTTGACATTTTGATATATAATATATATGGTTTGGGTTTACGGGGCGCGTACAGCGACTGTTTTGGTTGGTATTGGATTTGTGTTATTTTCTTTTTATGTAAATATTTTTATTTTATTCTGTAATTTTTTTTTACTTAGTAAAAAAAAAAAAAAAATTACCTCCGGGGGACATTTACATGTTTTTTTTATTTGACACTTTCCCACTGTAGCGGGGGCATCCCTACGAGCTCAAGTTACAGTGAAAAACATCCCCTGTAGGGGCAATAGTCACTGGCAGAGCTGATCTGGGTCTACTAGGAGCCTGCAGCTCTGCTGTCACATGGGATCCCAGCGGTCACGTGACTGCCAGCTCGCATAGTGGAAGAAACCCTTTCACTTCTTAGTACTCATTGAGCGCTGTGTACTAGGGAAAGGAGAGGGCAGAAAGACTTAAAAACCACTTCTCCCTTCTCTTTGAGGGTTGTCATCTGTGACTAACAGCCAACAACCTAACCTGCTTCTGATTGATTGCAGAAGCAGGGGCTTTAATTCCTGCTATATTTTTACTATTGGCTGGAATTAAAGCCCAGGACCAAGTGCTGTAAGTTTACGGTGCTTGGTCCTTAATGGGTTAAAATGCTAAATAACCATCCAGCCACTGAGAGCTTAAATAAGTAAATCAGACGGCCGAAACAAAATCAGATGATGGATCTTTTATGCTAGAGAGAGTATGTGACCAGATAAAGCAGAGTGCTGTATAATAAAAGGGGTTAAATAGGCATCCAATCGCTGTGAGAGGGAGGAGCCGTGTCTAAACCAGAAAGTAATAGATGCTGGTGGTTTTACCTCATGATGGTTTCATTATAGTAGACCGTGTCCGGCTACTAGAGGGGGATTTAAAGTCATCATTTGGCACTAATACGCCATGAATCCTCGTGTTCTCGCACCGAAGGAGAGGTGGAGGCGCGTCATCCGAGAGGCGGAAGTGACTTTTTTTGCGTTCCGCTTTTAATGGTTGTGCGCTCCACGGGCCGGAAGTGGTCCGAATACGGGTGAAAAGGAGATACAGTGAAGAAATTAAGAAAAAGCCAGAGTAGGAATTTATTAAGAAGCAGGACATAATTATATGGCAAACATATCCCAGCTGTATACGGCTTACAGGAAATAAAAAAATTAAAAAAAATCGCAAAAGGATAGCGAGCGAACATAATAAGAAAGATTAACATGTGGTACCAGAGCAGGGGTGAAAACCACTCAGACTGCAATGGTTTCGCACAAAATGACCAAAGGTGGTAAAACTCAATAAAAATAATACCCAAATACAATAAATGTCGCCTCTACGGATTTTGGGGGAAAGAGCTATAAAGACGATTTCAAAGTGATGGATGTTGTGGCAACATTTACAATTTCGGATTCCACACTTGTTTTAAAAAAAAGTTCCATCTCCCCTGACTGGGTGTAAAGGAGTTACCTAGAGTCCGGGATTTGTCCCCAGGCTCATTCTTTATCCGCGGACCTCTCACCAGCTTCTGCGCATGTGCCCGTCGGCAAAATAATGGAGACGGGCGCAGGAGCTGCGGAGGGTTTGGAAAAGCAAAATCGCCCTGCTCCTGGCTACTAAGGATAGTCAGGAGCCTAGAGCCGTGAGCGGAGGCCTCGTTGAGTGAGTGGTCCCAGTCACATGATCCCCATTAGCAAATGCTATAAAATGGAAGCGATCTACTTTAGGCCAGTCTAAATGACTGCATAGGAGTTGTGGATTCTGCATGCGTTTGATTCGCGGATCAATGAAATGCCTTGGATTACACAATTCCGCTCACATTAGAGGGTCAGAATTATGTAATCCACTCACAAATATGCATAGAGCCCATTGTATTCCATGGTCGCGGATATACCAACTACATTGTGTGCGGGCTGCCGGTACCCGTGTCCTCGCTAGGCGATGGCGAGGGCAATATAAACAAAGGAAAGTGTACCGTGCATGACCGCCTGTGTGAGTAGGCAGTGATGCGCAGTACATTACGCAGCCGTGCGCAGGGTCACAGCCGGGCTCACAGCTGGGATCTGCTGCGCTCCTCTGCAAGCGGATTCCACATCCACCTATGTGACCCCAACCTTATTCAGACCGCTACCTGTAATCCGTATTTTACAAGAAGCCCCGGGAACGCTCGCCTTCCTGCAGTTCCAGGAGCAGCTTGTTGAGTGTCTTCTGTGTGAGACTGCCACAACTCAACGAGCTTAAGGAGACTCACAGAGCGCCACTTTATACACCCCATCCCTGCCGCTGGGGTCAGGAAATACCCCCATAAAAAGCTTGGGAAAAGGAGGGATACCCGGTTTTATTGCCCCATGTGCCCATCCCAACCAGCCTCCGTAATTACCTTAGAGGGGGGAGAAAGGATGGGGTTTTTTTTAGAGAGTCAATATTCTTTCTGCACAAGTGAGTAATGGGGTCTGGAATGTATTCAGTTGTGCCCTGAAATCCAATGGGTGTTCCCTCCATTATAGGCCGAGCCCTGTAAGCAGATTGGGGCTACAGTGGGGGTATTGGTGAACACAGAACTAGTACCATAACATTTGGGGTGCGTCTCCCCAGTTTTTCTTGCTTGAAACAAAGTAAACTGTCATAAAAGGTACATTGATGAAAAAACTAAATTTCATTTATTTTTCACGTTTTATAATACTTTATGCAAAAAACTGTGGGGTAAGAATACGCAGTCCACCCCTAGATGAATCCGTTAGGGGGTCTAGTTTTCAAAATGGGGTCATTAGTGGGGGCTCTCTATTGTTTTAGCCGCTCAGGGGCTCTACAAGTGGGTGATGGGGCAAAAAACCCCTCCAAGAGAGCCACCATCCAGACACAAGGTGAGGGCCACCATGGGGATGCCTCTGAACACGGGACAAACAGGGGGTCTAGTTTGGGTGCAAACCCTCATTTTCTTGTGAATTCTAGAAAATAACAACAACTGTCTTTGAAATGACATATTTGTAAAAACTTTTAGCACTTTTCACAGGGACTAACTGCTGCCTCATTACGTGGACGGTATCTGATGGACTTCACTGAGTTGAGCCTTCTGTCCTCATTCATTATATTCCTTGGTTTTCCAGTTTGGTCACGCGTGTTCTCTGCATGTTATGGCGTCCGTTGAGTGATCCGTCCGCTGTGTTGCAGTCATTCGTTTGCTGGATGCATGTTGTATCGTATTCATTCATTCCACCAATTTGTCATTAATCTGCTGACCAGTTTATTGCGCGAGGCACCTGCCATCATCTTACTGTACGGGGGGGAGGGTGGGGGCTATAAACCATTGTAGTGTCTTATTACACCCCCCTGTGTTTCTACCCTCTACAAGCCTTTCAGATGCAGCGATGTTTGACTATTCTGATAAGACTGCAGTCGGCTGCACTTCATAAGAATCAAAGCTGCCTGCGCTGTTTGTCCTCCATACCACCCACCCCCATAACTGCACCAAGGTATGTAACCTAGGGAACGTGCGTTCCAACACGGGGTACACCGTCTATAGTCCTGTGACGGTCACGTGCCCGCACGATGACGCCAGCACTAGTTGTGCCCACAGCATACTGTCTGATATTTGCAAAAATATGGCATTTTAATTTTTTCTCTTCTAAGTTACATTACCTCCTGAAAAGAAACTGGGGGGGGGGGGTCGAAACACCCCCCCCCCCCCCCCCCTCGTAGGATAAAGCACGGGGTGTAGTTTATAAAATGGGGTCACTATCATTGTGACACCTATAAGGCTCTGCAAGAAGGAAAACAAAATGTTCCTCAAAATGTTGATAACGGTAAATTTGTCCGTCTCCTAAATGGTTAATAAAGATTATACGTTTTTCCGCTGTGCATCCAGAATAAGGTAAATAGATGGAAATACACGTCTGAGCAAAAGAGTTTACCCAATTATAGCACTTTTAACAAATATACACAAATTCCATCAGTCTACACCTGTACGAGGAAAGACCCCAGTACTGCAGAGTATTACACCTGTACGAGGAAAGACCCAGTACTGCAGAGTATTACACCTGTACGAGGAAAGACCCCAGTACTGCAGAGTATTACACCTGTAGGGGGAGAGGACCCCCAGTACTGCAGAGTATTACACCTGTAGGGGGAGAGGACCCCCAGTACTGCAGAGTATTACACCTGTAGGAGGAGAGGACCCCAGTACTGCAGAGTATTACACCTGTACAAGGAAAGACCCCAGTACTGCAGAGTATTACACCTGTAGGAGGAGAGGACCCCCATTACTGCAGAGTATTACAGCTGTAGGAGCAGAGACCCCCCAGTACTGCAGAGTATTACACCTGTAGGAGGAGAGGACCCCCAGTACTGCACAGTATTACACCTGTAGGAGGAGAGGACCCACAGTACTGCACAGTATTACACCTGTAGGAGGAGAGGACCCCCAGTACTGCAGAGTATTACACCTGTAGGGGAGGGGACCCCAGTACTGCAGAGTATTACACCTGTAGGGGCAGAGGACCCAGTACTGCAGAGTATTACACCTGTAGGAGGAGAGGACCCCCAGTACTGCAGAGCATTACACCTGTAGGAGGAGAGGACCCCAGTACTGCAGAGTATTACACTGTAGGAGCAGAGGACCCCCAGTACTGCAGAGTATTACACCTGTAGGGGAGGGGACCCCCAGTACTGCAGAGTATTACACCTGTAGGGGCAGAGGACCCCAGTACTGCAGAGTATTACACCTGTAGGAGGAGAGGCCCCCAGTACTGCAGAGTATTACACCTGTACGAGGAAAGACCCCAGTACTGCAGAGTATTACACCTGTAGGGGGAGAGGACCCCCAGTACTGCAGAGTATTACACCTGTAGGGGGAGAGGACCCCCAGTACTGCAGAGTATTACACCTGTAGGAGGAGAGGACCCCAGTACTGCAGAGTATTACACCTGTACAAGGAAAGACCCCAGTACTGCAGAGTATTACACCTGTAGGAGGAGAGGACCCCCATTACTGCAGAGTATTACAGCTGTAGGAGCAGAGACCCCCCAGTACTGCAGAGTATTACACCTGTAGGAGGAGAGGACCCCCAGTACTGCACAGTATTACACCTGTAGGAGGAGAGGACCCACAGTACTGCACAGTATTACACCTGTACGAGGAAAGACCCCAGTACTGCAGAGTATTACACCTGTAGGGGAGAGGACCCCCAGTACTGCAGAGTATTACACCTGTAGGGGGAGAGGACCCCCAGTACTGCAGAGTATTACACCTGTAGGAGGAGAGGACCCACAGTACTGCAGAGTATTACACCTGTAGGGGGAGGGGACCCCCAGTACTGCAGAGTATTACACCTGTAGGGGCAGAGGACCCCAGTACTGCAGAGTATTACACCTGTAGGAGGAGAGGACCCCCAGTACTGCAGAGTATTACACCTGTAGGAGGAGAGGACCCACAGTACTGCAGAGTATTACACCTGTAGGGGGAGGGGACCCCAGTACTGCAGAGTATTACACCTGTAGGGGGAGGGGACCCCACCCAGTACTGCAGAGTATTACACCTGTAGGAGGAGAGGACCCAGTACTGCAGAGTATCACACCTGTAGGAGGAGAGGACCCCCAGTACTGCAGAGTATTACACCTGTAGGGGAGGGGCCCCCAGTACTGCAGAGTATTACACCTGTAGGAGGAGGGGCCCCCAGTACTGCAGAGTATTACACCTGTAGGAGGAGAGCCCCCAGTACTGCAGAGTATTACACCTGTAGGAGGAGAGGACCCCATTACTGCAGAGTATTACAGCTGTAGGAGCAGAGACCCCCCAGTACTGCAGAGTATTACACCTGTAGGAGGAGAGGACCCCCAGTACTGCACAGTATTACACCTGTAGGAGGAGAGGACCCACAGTACTGCAGAGTATTACACCTGTACGAGGAAAGACCCCAGTACTGCAGAGTATTACACCTGTAGGGGGAGAGGACCCCCAGTACTGCAGAGTATTACACCTGTAGGGGGAGAGGACCCCCAGTACTGCAGAGTATTACACCTGTAGGAGGAGAGGACCCACAGTACTGCAGAGTATTACACCTGTAGGGGGAGGGGACCCCCAGTACTGCAGAGTATTACACCTGTAGGGGCAGAGGACCCCCAGTACTGCAGAGTATTACACCTGTAGGAGGAGAGGACCCCCAGTACTGCAGAGTATTACACCTGTAGGAGGAGAGGACCCACAGTACTGCAGAGTATTACACCTGTAGGAGGAGAGGACCCACAGTACTGCAGAGTATTACACCTGTAGGGGGAGGGGACCCCCAGTACTGCAGAGTATTACACCTGTAGGGGGAGGGGACCCTCAGTACTGCAGAGTATTACACCTGTAGGGGGAGGGGACCCCCAGTACTGCAGAGTATTACACCTGTAGGGGGAGGGGACCACCAGTACTGCAGAGTATTACACCTGTAGGAGGAGAGGACCCCAGTACTGCAGAGTATCACACCTGTAGGAGGAGAGGACCCCCAGTACTGCAGAGTATTACACCTGTAGGGGGAGGGGCCCCCAGTACTGCAGAGTATTACACCTGTAGGAGGAGAGGACCCCCTAGGGCCGCACATTCTTCTCTCCTCCGTTTTTCGCTCATCCAGTATTCAGTGCAGTTTCCTGCAGTCCAGCAAACCAACAATCCCTTTAGCTCCGCCCACTCAGGCGGTCACATGTCTGGTCACATGGGCGTGATGTCACCGCAGGTCCTTTACCTACCAGTGTGTTCTGTGCTGCTGTGAAGTGACTGGAGGGTCTCAGGGCCTCTTGTAGTTGTGGCGGAGGGGCGGCGCCGCACGTCACATGACTAAATGGCCTATTGAGTCTCCTCACTCACCGTCTAGGTGGCTCCCCAGCGTTCCTCACCCCGGTCCCAGGCCTCTCCCTAGCAAAGCCAGACCCCTACTGTACACTGATGAGGGGCAAACCCCCTGAAACAGCTGTCTGTACATGCAGTCTGGCTTTGCTTTTTATTCCCAGTCATTGTTACAAGGCTTGTATAAAGAGTCTGGCTTTGACTTGAAGGAATGCTGCCTTCTAATAGGTGGCGCTGTGGAGGTATTGTTCCATCGCCCTTATTTGCATATTACCCAGAGGACCGTGCATGGCCTTTTAAATCTCCCCGCACACCGTCTAGGTGCTCTCCCTGAGGAGAAAAGATAGCGGTTTTAAATTGCACAGAGTGCGTGAGCTTGTAGGATTTTCCATCTTCTTCCCACTACAGGATCCTCTAACCGATCTCCTGCAGAAGAGTATGGGGGAAGACAAGATGTCAGAGACGATATCACATCTCACCCTAGAGATCCTCTTCCTGCTTACTGGAGAGGTGAGAGAGTCTGATGATGTCACTGGGGGGAGGGGAGAGAGTCTGATGATGTCACTGGGGGAGGGGAGAGAGTCTGACGATGTCACTGGGGAGGGAGGGGAGAGAGTCTGACGATGTCACTGGGGGGAGGGGAGAGAGTCTGATGAAGTCACTGGGGCTGGGAGAGAGTCTGACGATGTCACTGGGGAGGGGAGAGAGTCTGACGATGTCACTGGGGAGGGGAGAGAGTCTGAAGATGTCACTGGGGAGGGAGGGGAGAGTCTGACGATGTCACTGGGGAGGGGAGAGAGTCTGACGATGTCACTTGGGAGGGAGGGGAGAGAGTCTGACGATGTCACTGGGGAGGGAGGGGAGAGAGTCTGACGATGTCACTGGGGAGGGAGGGGAGAGTCTGACGATGTCACTGGGGAGGGAGGGGAGAGTCTGACGATGTCACTGGGGAGGGAGGGGAGAGTCTGACGATGTCACTGGGGAGGGAGGGGAGAGTCTGACGATGTCACTGGGGAGGGAGGGGAGAGTCTGACGATGTCACTGGGGAGGGAGGGGAGAGTCTGACGATGTCACTGGGGAGGGAGGGGAGAGTCTGACGATGTCACTGGGGAGGGAGGGGAGAGTCTGACGATGTCACTGGGGAGGGGGGGGGAGTCTGACGATTATACTGGGGAGGGGGGAGAGTCTGACGATGTCACTGGGGAGGGGGGAAGAGTCTGACGATGTCACTGGGGAGGGGGGGAGAGTCTGACGATGTCACTGGGGAGGGGCGGAGAGTCTGACTATGTCACTGGGGAGGGGCGGAGAGTCTGACGATGTCACTGGGGAGGGGCGGAGAGTCTGACGATGTCACTGGGGAGGGAGGGGAGAGTCTGACGATGTCACTGGGAAGGGGGGGAGAGTCTGACGATGTCACTGGGGAGGGAAGGGGAGGGGAGAGTCTGACGATGTCACTGGGGAGGGAAGGGGAGGGGAGAGTCTGACGAGGTCACAGGGGAGGAGGGGGAGAGTCTGACGGGGTCACTGGGGAGGGGGGGGAGAGTCTGACGGGGTCACTGGGGAGGGGGGAGAGTCTGACGAGGTCACTGGGGAGGGGGGGAGAGTCTGACGAGGTCACTGGGGAGGGGGGGGGGAGAGTCTGACGAGGTCACTGGGGAGGGGGGGGAGAGTCTGACGGGGTCACTGGGGAGGGGGGAGAGTCTGACGATGTCACTGGGGAGGGAGGGGAGACTCTGACCATGTCACTGGGGAGGGAGGGGAGAGTCTGACGATGTCACTGGGGAGGGAGGGGAGAGTCTGACGATGTCACTGGGGAGGGAGGGGAGAGTCTGACGATGTCACTGGGGAGGGAGGGGAGAGTCTGACGATGTCACTGGGGAGGGAGGGGAGAGTCTGACGATGTCACTGGGGAGGGAGGGGAGAGTCTGACGATGTCACTGGGGAGGGAGGGGAGAGTCTGACGATGTCACTGGGGAGGGAGGGGAGAGTCTGACGATGTCACTGGGGAGGGAGGGGAGAGTCTGACGATGTCACTGGGGAGGGAGGGGAGAGTCTGACGATGTCACTGGGGAGGGGGGGGGAGTCTGACGATTATACTGGGGAGGGGGGAGAGTCTGACGATGTCACTGGGGAGGGGGGGGAGAGTCTGACGATTATACTGGGGAGGGGGGAGAGTCTGACGATGTCACTGGGGAGGGGGGGGAGAGTCTGACGATGTCACTGGGGAGGGGGGGGAGAGTCTGACGATGTCACTGGGGAGGGAGGGGAGAGTCTGACGATGACACTGGGGAGGGGGGGGAGAGTCTGACGATGACACTGGGGAGGGGGGGGAGAGTCTGACGATGACACTGGGGAGGGGGGGGGGGGAGAGTCTGACGATGTCACTGGGGAGGGGGGAGAGTCTGACGATGTCACTGGGGAGGGGGGAGAGTCTGACGATGTCACTGGGGAGGGGGGGAGAGTCTGACGATGTCACTGGGGAGGGGGGGGAGAGTCTGACGATGTCACTGGGGAGGGGGGAGAGAGTCTGACGATGTCACTGGGGAGGGGGGGAAGAGTCTGACGATGTCACTGGGGAGGGGGGGGAGAATGACGATGTCACTGGGGAGGGGGGGGAGAATGACGATGTCACTGGGGAGGGGCGGGGGGAGAATGACGATGTCACTGGGGAGGGGGGGGGAGAATGACGATGTCACTGGGAAGGGGGGGGGGAGAATGACGATGTCACTGGGAAGGGGGGGGGAGAATGACGATGTCACTGGGTAGGGGGGGGGAGAATGACGATGTCACTGGGGAGGGGGAGAGAGCCTGACGATGTCACTGGGGAGGGGGGGGAGAATGACGATGTCACTGGGGAGGGGGAGAGAGCCTGACGATGTCACTGGGGAGGGGGGGAGAATGACGATGTCACTGGGGAGGGGGAGAGAGCCTGACGATGTCACTGGGGAGGGGGGGGGAGAGTCTGACGAAGTGACTGGGGAGGGGGGGAGAGTCTTTCGATGTCACTGGGGAGGGGGGGAGAGTCTGACGATGTCACTGGGGAGGGGGGAAGAGTCTGACGATGTCACTGGGGAGGGGGGGGAGAGTCTGACGATGTCACTGGGGAGGGGCGGAGAGTCTGACTATGTCACTGGGGAGGGGCGGAGAGTCTGACGATGTCACTGGGGAGGGGCGGAGAGTCTGACGATGTCACTGGGGAGGGAGGGGAGAGTCTGACGATGTCACTGGGAAGGGGGGGAGAGTCTGACGATGTCACTGGGGAGGGAAGGGGAGGGGAGAGTCTGACGATGTCACTGGGGAGGGAAGGGGAGGGGAGAGTCTGACGAGGTCACAGGGGAGGAGGGGGAGAGTCTGACGGGGTCACTGGGGAGGGGGGGGAGAGTCTGACGGGGTCACTGGGGAGGGGGGGAGAGTCTGACGAGGTCACTGGGGAGGGGGGGAGAGTCTGACGAGGTCACTGGGGAGGGGGGGGGGAGAGTCTGACGAGGTCACTGGGGAGGGGGGGGAGAGTCTGACGGGGTCACTGGGGAGGGGGGAGAGTCTGACGATGTCACTGGGGAGGGAGGGGAGACTCTGACCATGTCACTGGGGAGGGAGGGGAGACTCTGACCATGTCACTGGGGAGGGAGGGGAGACTCTGACCATGTCACTGGGGAGGGAGGGGAGACTGACGATGTCACTGGGGAGGGAGGGGAGACTGACGATGTCACTGGGGAGGGAGGGGAGTCTGACGATGTCACTGGGGAGGGAGGGGAGTCTGACGATGTCACTGGGGAGGGGGGGGGAGAATGACGATGTCACTGGGAAGGGGGGGGGAGAATGACGATGTCACTGGGAAGGGGGGGGGAGAATGACGATGTCACTGGGGAGGGAGGGGAGAGTCTGACGATGTCACTGGGGAGGGAGGGGAGAGTCTGACGATGTCACTGGGGAGGGAGGGGAGAGTCTGACGATGTCACTGGGGAGGGGGGGGGAGTCTGACGATTATACTGGGGAGGGGGGAGAGTCTGACGATGTCACTGGGGAGGGGGGGGAGAGTCTGACGATTATACTGGGGAGGGGGGAGAGTCTGACGATGTCACTGGGGAGGGGGGGGAGAGTCTGACGATGTCACTGGGGAGGGGGGGGAGAGTCTGACGATGTCACTGGGGAGGGAGGGGAGAGTCTGACGATGACACTGGGGAGGGGGGGGAGAGTCTGACGATGACACTGGGGAGGGGGGGGAGAGTCTGACGATGACACTGGGGAGGGGGGGGGGGAGAGTCTGACGATGTCACTGGGGAGGGGGGAGAGTCTGACGATGTCACTGGGGAGGGGGGAGAGTCTGACGATGTCACTGGGGAGGGGGGGAGAGTCTGACGATGTCACTGGGGAGGGGGGGAGAGTCTGACGATGTCACTGGGGAGGGGGGGGAGAGTCTGACGATGTCACTGGGGAGGGGGGAGAGAGTCTGACGATGTCACTGGGGAGGGGGGGAAGAGTCTGACGATGTCACTGGGGAGGGGGGGGAGAATGACGATGTCACTGGGGAGGGGGGGGAGAATGACGATGTCACTGGGGAGGGGGGGGGAGAATGACGATGTCACTGGGGAGGGGGGGGGAGAATGACGATGTCACTGGGAAGGGGGGGGGAGAATGACGATGTCACTGGGAAGGGGGGGGGAGAATGACGATGTCACTGGGTAGGGGGGGGGAGAATGACGATGTCACTGGGGAGGGGGAGAGAGCCTGACGATGTCACTGGGGAGGGGGGGGAGAATGACGATGTCACTGGGGAGGGGGAGAGAGCCTGACGATGTCACTGGGGAGGGGGGGAGAATGACGATGTCACTGGGGAGGGGGAGAGAGCCTGACGATGTCACTGGGGAGGGGGGGGGGAGAGTCTGACGAAGTGACTGGGGAGGGGGGGAGAGTCTTTCGATGTCACTGGGGAGGGGGGGAGAGTCTGACGATGTCACTGGGGAGGGGGGAAGAGTCTGACGATGTCACTGGGGAGGGGGGGAGAGTCTGACGATGTCACTGGGGAGGGGCGGAGAGTCTGACTATGTCACTGGGGAGGGGCGGAGAGTCTGACGATGTCACTGGGGAGGGGCGGAGAGTCTGACGATGTCACTGGGGAGGGAGGGGAGAGTCTGACGATGTCACTGGGAAGGGGGGGAGAGTCTGACGATGTCACTGGGGAGGGAAGGGGAGGGGAGAGTCTGACGATGTCACTGGGGAGGGAAGGGGAGGGGAGAGTCTGACGAGGTCACAGGGGAGGAGGGGGAGAGTCTGACGGGGTCACTGGGGAGGGGGGGGAGAGTCTGACGGGGTCACTGGGGAGGGGGGAGAGTCTGACGAGGTCACTGGGGAGGGGGGGAGAGTCTGACGAGGTCACTGGGGAGGGGGGGGGGAGAGTCTGACGAGGTCACTGGGGAGGGGGGGGAGAGTCTGACGGGGTCACTGGGGAGGGGGGAGAGTCTGACGATGTCACTGGGGAGGGAGGGGAGACTCTGACCATGTCACTGGGGAGGGAGGGGAGACTCTGACCATGTCACTGGGGAGGGAGGGGAGACTCTGACCATGTCACTGGGGAGGGAGGGGAGACTGACGATGTCACTGGGGAGGGAGGGGAGACTGACGATGTCACTGGGGAGGGGGGGAGAGTCTGACGATGTCACTGGGGAGGGAGGGGAGTCTGACGATGTCACTGGGGAGGGAGGGGAGTCTGACGATGTCACTGGGGAGGGGGGGGGAGAATGACGATGTCACTGGGGAGGGGGGGGAGAATGACGATGTCACTGGGAAGGGGGGGGGAGAATGACGATGTCACTGGGAAGGGGGGGGGAGAATGACGATGTCACTGGGTAGGGGGGGGGAGAATGACGATGTCACTGGGGAGGGGGAGAGAGCCTGACGATGTCACTGGAGAGGGGGGGGAGAATGACGATGTCACTGGGGAGGGGGAGAGAGCCTGACGATGTCACTGGGGAGGGGGGGAGAATGACGATGTCACTGGGGAGGGGGAGAGAGCCTGACGATGTCACTGGGGAGGGGGGGGGAGAGTCTGACGAAGTGACTGGGGAGGGGGGGAGAGTCTTTCGATGTCACTGGGGAGGGGGGGAGAGTCTGACGATTTCACTGGGGAGGGGGGAAGAGTCTGACGATGTCACTGGGGAGGGGGGGGAGAGTCTGACGATGTCACTGGGGAGGGGCGGAGAGTCTGACTATGTCACTGGGGAGGGGCGGAGAGTCTGACGATGTCACTGGGGAGGGGCGGAGAGTCTGACGATGTCACTGGGGAGGGAGGGGAGAGTCTGACGATGTCACTGGGAAGGGGGGGAGAGTCTGACGATGTCACTGGGGAGGGAAGGGGAGGGGAGAGTCTGACGATGTCACTGGGGAGGGAAGGGGAGGGGAGAGTCTGACGAGGTCACAGGGGAGGAGGGGGAGAGTCTGACGGGGTCACTGGGGAGGGGGGGGGAGAGTCTGACGGGGTCACTGGGGAGGGGGGGAGAGTCTGACGAGGTCACTGGGGAGGGGGGGAGAGTCTGACGAGGTCACTGGGGAGGGGGGGGGGAGAGTCTGACGAGGTCACTGGGGAGGGGGGGGAGAGTCTGACGGGGTCACTGGGGAGGGGGGAGAGTCTGACGATGTCACTGGGGAGGGAGGGGAGACTCTGACCATGTCACTGGGGAGGATGGGGAGACTCTGACCATGTCACTGGGGAGGGAGGGGAGACTCTGACCATGTCACTGGGGAGGGAGGGGAGACTGACGATGTCACTGGGGAGGGAGGGGAGACTGACGATGTCACTGGGGAGGGGGGGAGAGTCTGACGATGTCACTGGGGAGGGAGGGGAGTCTGACGATGTCACTGGGGAGGGAGGGGAGTCTGACGATGTCACTGGGGAGGGAGGGGAGTCTGACGATGTCACTGGGGAGGGAGGGGAGTCTGACGATGTCACTGGGGAGGGGGGGGAGTCTGACGATGTCACTGGGGAGGGAGGGGAAGCCTGACGATGTCACTGGGGAGGGGGGAAGTCTGACAATGTCACTGGGGAGGGGAGAGAGTCTGACAATGTCACTGGGGAGCGGGGGGGAGAGTCTGCCGATTTCACTGGGGAGCGGGGGGAGAGTCTGACGATGTCACTGGGGAGGGGGGGGGAGAATGACAATGTCACTGGGGAGGTGAGAGAGTCTGACGATGTCACTGGGGAGCGGGGGGGAGAGTCTGACGATGTCACTGGGGAGGGGGGGGAGAATGACGATGTCACTGGGGAGGGGGAGAGAGCCTGACGATGTCATTGGGGAGGGGCGGGAGAGTCTGACGAAGTGACTGGGGAGGGGGGGAGAGTCTGACATTTCACTGGGGAGAGGGGGGAGAGTGACGATTTCACTGGGGAGAGGGGGGAGAGTCTGACGATGTCACTGGGGGGGAGAGTCTGACGATGTCACTGGGGAGGGGGGGGGGAGAGTCTGACGATGTCACTGGGGAGGGGGGGGGGAGAGTGATGATGTCACTGGGGAGGGGCGGAGAGTCTGACGATGTCACTGGGAAGGGGGGGAGAGTCTGACGATGTCACTGGGAGGGGGGGGGGAGTCTGACGATGTCACTGGGGAGGGGGGGGAGTCTGACGATGTCACTGGGGTTGGGAGGGGAGAGTCTGACGATGTCACAGGGGAGGGGAGAGTCTGACGATGTCACTGGAGAGGGGGGGGAGAGTCTGACGATGTCACTGGGGAGGGGGGGGAGAGTCTGACGATGTCACTGGGGATGGGAGGGGAGAGTCTGACGATGTCACTGGAGAGGGGGGGGAGAGTCTGACAATGTCACTGGGGAGGGGGGGGGGAGAGTCTGACGATGTCACTGGGGAGGGGGGGGGAGAGTCTGACGAAGTCACTGGGGAGGGGGGGAGAGTCTGACGATGTCACTGGGGAGGGGGGGGGAGAGTCTGACGATGTCACTGGGGAGGGGGGGGAGAGTCTGACGATGTCACTGGGGGGGGGGAGTCTGACGATGTCACTGGGGAGGGGGGGGGAGAGTCTGACGATGTCACTGGGGAGGGGGGGGAGAGTCTGACGATGTCACTGGGGAGGTGGGGGGAGAATGACGATGTCACTGGGGAGGGGGGGGGAGAATGACGATGTCACTGGGGAGGGGGGGGGGGAGAATGACGATGTCACTGGAGAGGGGGGGGGGAGAATGACGATGTCACTGGGTAGGGGGGGGGGGAGAATGACGATGTCACTGGGGAGGGGGGGGGAGAGTCTGACGATGTCACTGGGGAGGAAGGGGAGAGTCTGACGATGTCACTGGGGAGGGAGGGGAGAGTCTGACGATGTCACTGGGGAGGGGGGGGGAGAGTCTGACGATGTCACTGGGGAGGGGGGAGAGTCTGACGATGTCACTGGGGAGGGGGGTGAGAGTCTGACGATGTCACTGGGGAGGGGGGGGGAGAGTCTGACGATGTCACTGGGGAGGGGGGGGGGAGAATGACGATGTCACTGGGTAGGGGGGGGGAGTATGACGATTTCACTGGGGATGGGGAGCGAGCCTGACGATGTCACTGGGGAGGGGGGGGGAGAATGACGATGTCACTGGGGAGGGGGAGAGAGCCAGACGATGTCACTGGGGAGGGGGGGAGAATGACGATGTCACTGGGGGGGGGGGAGTCTGACGATGTCACTGGGGAGGGGGGGAGAGTCTGACGATGTCACTGGGGAGGGGGGGGAGAGTCTGACGATGTCACTGGGGAGGGGGGGGAGAGTCTGACGATGTCACTGGGGAGGGGGGGGGAGAGTCTGACGATGTCACTGGGTAGGGGGGGGAGAGTCTGACGATGTCACTGGGGAGGGGGGGGAGAGTCTGACGATGTCACTGGGGAGGGGCGGAGAGTCTAACTATGTCACTGGGGAGGGGCGGAGAGTCTGACGATGTCACTGGGGAGGGGCGGAGAGTCTGACGATGTCACTGGGGAGGGAGGGGAGAGTCTGACGATGTCACTGGAAAGGGGGGGGAGAGTCTGACGATGTCACTGGGGAGGGAAGGGGAGGGGAGAGTCTGACGATGTCACTGGGGAGGGAAGGGGAGGGGAGAGTCTGACGAGGTCACTGGGGAGGAGGGGGAGAGTCTGACGAGGTCACTGGGGAGGAGGGGGAGAGTCTGACGAGGTCACTGGGGAGGGGGGGGAGAGTCTGACGAGGTCACTGGAGAGGGGGGGGAGAGTCTGACGGGGTCACTGGGGAGGGGGGAGAGTCTGACGATGTCACTGGGGAGGGAGGGGAGACTCTGACGATGTCACTGGGGAGGGAGGGGAGAATCTGACGATGTCACTGGGGAGGGAGGGGAGACTGACGATGTCACTGGGGAGGGAGGGGAGACTGACGATGTCACTGGGGAGGGAGGGGAGACTGACGATGTCACTGGGGAGGGAGGGGAGACTGACGATGTCACTGGGGAGGGAGGGGAGACTGACGATGTCACTGGGGAGGGGGGGAGAGTCTGACGATGTCACTGGGGAGCGGGGGGGAGAGTCTGCCGATGTCACTGGGGAGCGGGGGGAGAGTCTGACGATGTCACTGGGGAGGGGGGGGGAGAATGACAATGTCACTGGGGAGGGGAGAGAGTCTGACGGTGTCACTGGGGAGCGGGGGGGAGAGTCTGACGATGTCACTGGGGAGGGGGGGGGGAGAATGACGATGTCACTGGGGAGGGGGGGGGAGAGTCTGACGATTTCACTGGGGAGAGGGGGGAGAGTCTGACGATGTCACTGGGGGGGGGAGAGAGCCTGACGATGTCACTGGGGAGGGGCGGGAGAGTCTGACGAAGTGACTGGGGAGGGGGGGAGAGTCTGACGATGTCACTGGGGAGGGGGGGGAGAGTCTGACGATTTCACTGGGGAGAGGGGGGAGAGTCTGACGATGTCACTGGGGGGGGGAGAGTCTGACGATGTCACTGGGGAGGGGGGGGAGAGTCTGACGATGTCACTGGGGAGGGGGGGGAGAGTCTGACGATGTCACTGGGGAGGGGCGGAGAGTCTGACGATGTCACTGGGAAGGGGGGGAGAGTCTGACGATGTCACTGGGGAGGGGGGGGAGAGTTTGACGATGTCACTGGGGAGGGGGGGGAGTCTGACGATGTCACTGGGGAGGGGGGGGGAGTCTGACGATGTCACTGGGAAGGGGGGGAGAGTCTGACGATGTCACTGGGGAGGGGCGGAGAGTCTGACGATGTCACTGGGAAGGGGGGGAGAGTCTGACGATGTCACTGGGAAGGGGGGGAGAGTCTGACGATGTCACTGGGGAGGGGGGGGGGGAGTCTGACGAAGTCACTGGGGAGGGGGGGAGAGTCTGACGAAGTCACTGGGGAGGGGGGGAGAGTCTGACGATGTCACTGGGGAGGGGGGGGGAGAGTCTGACGATGTCACTGGGGGGGGAGTCTGACGATGTCACTGGGGAGGGGGGGGAGAGTCTGACGATGTCACTGGGGAGGGGGGGGAGAGTCTGACGATGTCACTGGGGAGGTGGGGGGAGAATGACGATGTCACTGGGGAGGGGGGGGGGAGAATGACGATGTCACTGGGTAGGGGGGGGGGGAGAATGACGATGTCACTGGGGAGGGGGGGGAGAGTCTGACGATGTCACTGGGGAGGAAGGGGAGAGTCTGACGATGTCACTGGGGAGGGAGGGGAGAGTCTGACGATGTCACTGGGGAGGGGGGGGAGAGTCTGACGATGTCACTGGGGAGGGGCGGAGAGTCTGACGATGTCACTGGGAAGGGGGGGAGAGTCTGACGATGTCACTGGGGAGGGGGGGGAGAGTCTGACGATGTCACAGGGGAGGGGAGAGTCTGACGATGTCACTGGAGAGGGGGGGAGAGTCTGACGATGTCACTGGGGAGGGGGGGGAGAGTCTGACGATGTCACTGGGGATGGGAGGGGAGAGTCTGACGATGTCACTGGAGAGGGGGGGGAGAGTCTGACAATGTCACTGGGGAGGGGGGGGGAGAGTCTGACGATGTCACTGGGGAGGGGGGGGAGAGTCTGACGAAGTCACTGGGGAGGGGGGGAGAGTCTGACGAAGTCACTGGGGAGGGGGGGAGAGTCTGACGATGTCACTGGGGAGGGGGGGGAGAGTCTGACGATGTCACTGGGGAGGGAGTCTGACGATGTCACTGGGGAGGGGGGGGAGAGTCTGACGATGTCACTGGGGAGGGGGGGGAGAGTCTGACGATGTCACTGGGGAGGTGGGGGGAGAATGACGATGTCACTGGGGAGGGGGGGGGGAGAATGACGATGTCACTGGGGAGGGGGGGGAGAATGACGATGTCACTGGGTAGGGGGGGGGGGAGAATGACGATGTCACTGGGGAGGGGGGGGAGAGTCTGACGATGTCACTGGGGAGGAAGGGGAGAGTCTGACGATGTCACTGGGGAGGGAGGGGAGAGTCTGACGATGTCACTGGGAAGGGGGGGGAGAGTCTGACGATGTCACTGGGGAGGGAAGGGGAGGGGAGAGTCTGACGATGTCACTGGGGAGGGAAGGGGAGGGGAGAGTCTGACGAGGTCACTGGGGAGGAGGGGGAGAGTCTGACGAGGTCACTGGGGAGGGGGGGGAGAGTCTGACGAGGTCACTGGGGAGGGGGGGGAGAGTCTGACGGGGTCACTGGGGAGGGGGGAGAGTCTGACGATGTCACTGGGGAGGGAGGGGAGACTCTGACGATGTCACTGGGGAGGGAGGGGAGAATCTGACGATGTCACTGGGGAGGGAGGGGAGACTGACGATGTCACTGGGGAGGGAGGGGAGACTGACGATGTCACTGGGGAGGGAGGGGAGACTGACGATGTCACTGGGGAGGGAGGGGAGACTGACGATGTCACTGGGGAGGGGGGGAGAGTCTGACGATGTCACTGGGGAGCGGGGGGGAGAGTCTGCCGATGTCACTGGGGAGGGAGGGGAGAATCTGACGATGTCACTGGGGAGGGAGGGGAGACTGACGATGTCACTGGGGAGGGAGGGGAGACTGACGATGTCACTGGGGAGGGAGGGGAGACTGACGATGTCACTGGGGAGGGGGGGAGAGTCTGACGATGTCACTGGGGAGCGGGGGGGAGAGTCTGACGATGTCACTGGGGAGCGGGGGGAGAGTCTGACGATGTCACTGGGGAGGGGGGGGGGAGAATGACAATGTCACTGGGGAGGGGAGAGAGTCTGACGGTGTCACTGGGGAGCGGGGGGGAGAGTCTGACGATGTCACTGGGGAGGGGGGGGGGAGAATGACGATGTCACTGGGGAGGGGGAGAGAGCCTGACGATGTCACTGGGGAGGGGCGGGAGAGTCTGACGAAGTGACTGGGGAGGGGGGGAGAGTCTGACGATGTCACTGGGGAGGGGGGGGGAGAGTCTGACGATTTCACTGGGGAGAGGGGGGAGAGTCTGACGATGTCACTGGGGGGGGGAGAGTCTGACGATGTCACTGGGGAGGGGGGGGAGAGTCTGACGATGTCACTGGGGAGGGGGGGTAGAGTCTGACGATGTCACTGGGGAGGGGCGGAGAGTCTGACGATGTCACTGGGAAGGGGGGGAGAGTCTGACGATGTCACTGGGGAGGGGGGGGAGAGTCTGACGATGTCACTGGGGAGGGGGGGGAGTCTGACGATGTCACTGGGGAGGGGGGGGAGTCTGACGATGTCACTGGGGGGGGGGGGAGTCTGACGATGTCACTGGGGTTGGGAGGGGAGAGTCTGACGATGTCACTGGGGTTGGGAGGGGAGAGTCTGACGATGTCACTGGGGAGGGGAGGGGAGAGTCTGACGATGTCACTGGGGAGGGGGGGAGTCTGACGATGTCACTGGGGAGGGGGGGGGGAGTCTGACGATGTCACTGGGGTTGGGAGGGGAGAGTCTGACGATGTCACTGGGGTTGGGAGGGGAGAGTCTGACGATGTCACTGGAGAGGGGGGGAGAGTCTGACGATGTCACTGGAGAGGGGGGGGAGAGTCTGACGATGTCACTGGAGAGGGGGGGGAGAGTCTGACGATGTCACTGGGGAGGGGGGGGGAGTGACGATGTCACTGGGGAGGGGAGGGGAGGGGAGAGTCTGACAATGTCACTGGGGAGGGGGGGGGAGAGTCAGAGGATGTCACATTACATCTTTCTAATGTATGGTAATAACAGATGATGTCATGGGGGCATGTTGTAAGGGGGGCTACTATATTAGGAGATTTGGTATGCCTCTCTTAAGAGGTGCGTTTTTAAAGCACGTCTGAAGTTCTGTGCGTCGTAGATTGTATGGCTGTTTTAGGGTAGTGGGTTCCAGAGGATTGGTGCTGCCCTTATTAAGTCCTGGAGTGCGAGGTTCGTACTATAGGGGTATTTATTCTGAGTAAAATGAAAAAAAAGTTTGCCCCGTTGTCGCCAGTAGAGCAATGTGTGATTGTTCTCAGTGAGAGAAACCAAGTCATCTTGTAGATAGGAGACGTTTTTAATTGCTAACAAAAATACATGATGTTAATGCAAGCAAGCTTTCGGGAATATTGCCCCCTTCATCAGGCTAACAAAGGGGGTGAGATATCCCCTAAAGCTTGCTATAGCATCATGTATTTTTGTTGGCCAGTAAAAGGTCTCCTATCTACAAGATGACTTGGTTTCTCTCACTGAGAACAATCACACTTTATTCTGAGTTTGTTGGTGGATCGCAGTGTGCAGACTGGGTGGTGTACGAGCAGAAGGGAAGCGATGTATGAGGGTGCGGTGCAATGGAGAGCTTTGTGGGTGAAGAGTTTGAATTGAGTTCTGTAGTGGATGGGCAGCCAATGCAGTGACTGGCGCAGCGCAGAGGCATCTGAGAAGCGGCTGGTTAGGAAAAGGATTCTAGCTGCCGCATTTAGTCGAGTCGGGATGAGAGCGACAACAAGTGTCTTTAGCGTGTCTGTGGGGAGGAACAGTCAGATTTTAGCAATATTTCTGAGGTGCATGTGGCATGTTCGGGCCAGAGATTGGATGTGGGGGTTAAGAAGAGGTCAGAGTCCAGTGTGACCCCAAGGCAACGGGCGTGCTGTCTGGGGGTTATGATGGTGCCAGATACTGATATGGAGATGTTGGGAGAGTTCGGCTGGTTGAGGGCGGAAAGACAAGGAGGTCACTTTTTGAGGGGTTAAGTTTGCGAAAAAGGGAGGACCTGGTATTAGAGACAGCGGACAAACAGTCAGTGATGTTTTGGAGGAATGGTGCACAGATGTCGCAGGAAGAGGTGTATAACTGGGTGTCCTCAGCGTAGAGATGATATTGGAGGTCAAATTTGCGGATGGTTTATCCAATCGGGGATATGTAGATAGAGAAGAAGGGGCCGAGGACCGAGCCCTTGGGGACCCCAACCGTGAGCGGCAGTCGAGAGGAGGTAGAGCTAGCAAAGGAGATGCTGAAAGAGCGGTCAGAGACGTAGGAGGAGAACCAGGAGAGAGCAGTGTCCATTTAGGCCAATGGAGTGAAGCATAGCAAGGAGGAGGTCATGGTCAACAGTGTCAAACGCAGCGGAGAAGATTATTAGTGAGTAGTCACCCCTCGATTTGTCCGTCATCAGGTCGTTTGACACTTTTGTGAGAGCGGTTTCAGTCAAATGTAGAGGGCAGAAACTGGACTGGAGGTTGAGGAGAGTTGTCAGAGAGAAAGCGTGTGAGGCGGAGTAGACCAGGCGTTCTAGTAATTTGGAGATGAAGGGGAGGTTTGAGACGGGTCGTAGTTGGCAACATTGGTCTGGTCAAGGGCTATTTTTTTTTTTAACAGAGGGGATATGATGGAGCGTTTGAATGAGGAGGGGAAGGTGCCAGAGGTTAGGGAGAAGTTGAAGATGGTGATGAGGTGGGTGATGACTGCCGGCGAGAGGGATCGGAGGAGGTGTGAGGGGAGAGGGTTGCTAGTGCAGGTAGTGGAGCGAGCAGCGAAAAGCAGTCTGGAGACTTCTGCCTCAGTCGATGGTTCTAATATAGAAAGTGAGTGAGTGATGGATACAGTGCTGAGGAGACCGGGATTGAGGCTAGCTGTGTAATGTTTGAAGATTTTTCAGATGTTTTCATTTTTTTTTGTGTTTTTTTCCTTTGAAATAGGCGGCTAGTTCTCCAGAAATAAGATCCATCACAGGGGCCTGTTCTTTGGGCTGAGGAGGGAGTAGAAGGTGTTGAAAAGTCATTTGGAGTTGTGGAGTAGTGAGGGGATAAGAGAAGGAAAATAAATTTGTTTGGAGCGGTGGAGTATATAGGTTTTAAGCATGAATTTGAAGTGGAGGAAGTCTACAGGCTGCTTTGATTTTCTCCATATCTATTCAGAGCACCCCCAGATGAACTGCGGGGACAGAGAAGACTGTAGGGTCTTGGCGAACTGTTGGGTGTGGGCTGTCTGAATGTTCCTAGAGGTGCGATAGACTGGAGTGTCTGGGAAGATGATAGGATGACTAATGGAGAAGGAGAGGAGGTTATGATCCAAGAGTGGAAGGGAGGAGTTCTCGGTCTCTGAGAGTGGGGGAGTCGGAGAGTTGTGATAGGTCGAGGAAGGAGGTGAGTGTTAAAATCTGGGAGGCAGATGAGAAGCTGGGTTCATTAGTGGGGATGTTAAAATCGGCAAGGATAAGAGTTGGGATATCACAGGATAGAAAGTGGGGGAGCCAAGTGGAGAAGTGGTCTAGGAACAAGTACGTGCGATCGGTAGATAACTGCGACGTGCAGGGACATCGGGTGGAAGAGTTGTAGATTGTGAACGACGGGAAGATGAGCGAGGGAATGACCTGGAAGGTGCACTTCGGTGAGAGAAGGACGTCTACTCCTCTGTCGCACCTGTCGTCCGATCTGGGAGTGTGGGAGAACTGCAGACCATCAAAGGCTAATGTAGCGGGAAACGTTGAATCGGACTGTTGTATCCATGTTTCAGTGAGGACAAGCGGGTTGAGGTGTTTGGTGGTGAAGAGGTCGAGGATAGTTGGGATTGTTGCACACAGATTGGGAGTTCTATGGGATGCATTTGAAAGAGTCAAGTGGCGGGAGGGGGGGGAGGGCACGTGGGCTAATGGATGAACTAGGGGGTGGATTGGTATGATTGGGGGGAGATTTTGGTTGAGAGCAGTACGGGGTGAGCCATGGTTGGGGGATATGTACCCTGTGGCTTTGAGTAGTAGGGTAGCGAGGGTGAGCAGGTGACTGGGGGATTTGTGAGGGTGGCTTTGGTGTTTCTTGGTGGTGTGGGGGGGATGGAGGCATTTGAGGGAGGTGAAAAGTGCCTGTGAGCTGTGCATGGGCGAGGAGAGGAGGGAGCGACTGATGTGGATGGATTTTGCTGGGGGTGGGCTTAGGAAGAGGGTATGAAGGCTGGCAGAGAGGATGGTGATGAAGGCTAGTGTAGAGATGAGGTTGTAGATGTGCAGGGTGTTAGTCGAGTGTACCTGCCCCCTGCCCTGTCAAGCAGCCATTTCTAGATGTGCGGCTCACTCGATTGAGCTGTTTGGTAGGTAAGGCAGGGTGAGTGTGGAGCAGGCAATTGCAGGTGGTAGAGTGAAAGCGAAAGAAGAGGCAAGTGGTCAAAGCAGATATGGAGCAAAACATAGGCATAAGGAAAGCAATGGTGTGGAGATGCAGTCTTACCAGATGATGATAATGCACGTCGAAAATTGAGCGAGCAACAGCATAAGCGGAAGCAGTGGAGTGTAGATGCAGTCTTTGTAGATGGTGAGGCACATGCAGTGGAGAGAGGAAGCAGTCTTTGCGGGTTATTTATCCGAGGGTGATGGATGACAAGTGGAGTAAATAGGGTGAAACAGCTCAGGAAATGAGGCGATTGGGGTGGGATGGAGCAAGGGTGGGGCAGCCATTGACTGCTCTTACCATGCCATCCGGCCTCAGAAGAAGTTCATTGAGGTAGAGTCTGTGGTGAGGAGGCTGCAGTGTTGTTTGCGGGGCTGGCAGATCAGTGTTGCAGGTATCCTCTCTTATCCAGGTGGTCAGGCTAGCGCTGACGGTGGACAGGTGAAAACGTGGAGGCGTCAGGAAGTAGCTGCAGGGCTTTGGCCAGTTGACGCAGGGATAGGGTCAGCTGTGGCAGGCCGCTGATCGGGGTTGTGGAGCTAACTGCTCCTCCTCTGTAGGGACTGTGAGGTCAGGTGTGAGTATGGTGCAGCTAATTCTTCACTTGGTGCAGGTTTTTGCTGCATCATTCTTATCTATGGGGATAACAGATTGTGTCAATGGAGAGAAGAGAGGGTCTGATGATGTCATACTACATGATTCTTATCTATGGGGATATCAGATGATGTCACTGGAGAGGGGAGAGTCTGATGATGTCACATTACATCATCTATGGGGATATCAGATGATGTCACTGGAGAGGGGAGAGTCTGATGATGTCACATTACATCATTCTTATCTATGGGGATATCAGATAGTGTTACTAGAGGAATGATGGACTCTCGAAATGTCTGTAGTCATATTTATTACTGTCTCTCAATAAACAGGATTACATTGTAGTAAAGAAGACCTCTAGTGATGGCTGTGGGGCTCCTGTGTGTGAAGGTTTGGGAAGACCCATGAGTCCCATCACAGAGCCGCCCCCTTCCACCCCAATACATGAGAGGAACAATAAGAAGATCCTAGACCTCACCAAGAAGATGGTAGAGCTGCTTTCAGGAGAGGTGATGCTGCGGAGAATGTTGATGGACAATATACCCTGCACAAGACTCGTCTCTCCAATCCATACTAAATGCAGCAGTTAGACTCCTATTCCTATCCAGCCACTTCTCTGACATCCCCGCACTATGCCAGTCGTTGCACTGGCTGCCCATCCACTACAGAACTCAATTCAAACTCATCACCTTCACCCACAAGGTTTTCCACGGCACCACCGTATATCGCTCCCCTCCTGTCCTTACACCACCCAGCTCGCTCACTCTGCTCTGCTAACTCAGACTAAACACCCCTCTGATGCCAACCTCACATTCTCGCCTCCAGGACTTCTCTAGAACAGCACCAACCCTGTGGAACACTCTACTCCAAAACATTTGGACAATCCCAGACGTGTGGAACTTCAGATCCGCTTTAAAGACGCACCTCTTCAGGGAGGCATTCCAAACCTCCTGATCTAGTCACCCACCCCCACAATATGCCCCCTGCCCCTCCCTATGACTTTACACTTTTGCCTATCAAGTACACTTCCTGCCCCAAACCTCCTCCACTACCCCCACCCTATGTGTGTACTAAAAACTGTATATCACATGTTATCGTCGCATTGCTGTGTTCCCCTTTGCTCCACTGCCTGCCCCTGTACCTTCAGTATCATCCACCCTCTTTGTTTCGAAATAACTTTATACCACACGTAACTTTTCTAATTTCTGTAATCTTCATTTGTTTACGTTCCCCATGTGCCTTGAAGGCGCTGTGGAATAAGTTTGTGCTATACAACAAAAGATTCTTCTTATTATAATACAGTAACAGGAGGGTCGGGGTGATGACTGTATGTTGTGTTGTCAGATTTCTATAAGGTATCAGGATGTCACCGTCTATTTCTCCATGGAGGAGTGGGAGTATATAGGAGGACACCGGGATCTGTACAAGGACGCCATGATGGAGGACCACCGGCCGCTCACATCACCAGGTAATAGACATAAATACACATCGCCTGTAATTGTTTATAAGTCAAGATTAAATTCTATCACTTTCTGTGTTTCCTGCAGTTCCATCCAGTGAGAGGAGACCCCCAGAGAGATGTCCCCGTCCTCTTCTTCCACAGGACCATCAGGTAGATGGAGATATCCCCTATGAGGTGTATGAGGGCCGGGAAGGTCTTGTGTTCAGTCTTATGTTACCCAACCGGCATTAGTCTGGGTTTATCTCATGTGATGTACACTACCAGTCAAATGTTGTAGAGCAGCTCAATTTTTCCAGTTAATTTTTACACTTTTAAGTCCAGCAAATAACATGAAATGGTTAAAAATAAGTGAAAAACATGAAAATATTTATGTTTTTAACTTTAACATGAAATGCAACAATAGTCTGAATTATGATTTTAACCAAAGGGCTTTTTCAGGGAACACATCAAGGAACGCTGATCTGCAAAAGCAAATTATGGTTTAAAATTAAATGCAAACTTTTCCTCAACTTTTGTAGATTACTTTCAAACCCTCTGATTCTATTTACCAGTGCTGGAACAGACTGCATTACACCCTCTAGGGCAGGATAAGGACAGTTTTGCTCTTCAGGATAGAGCACTTTGCTATCATAATGGCAAGAAAAAAAAACAATTAACCAAAGAAGACCTTAGAACTGTAGGTCTATCCTACATATAAATTGTGCCTCTGCCATCAAAAGGCACTCAGAAACGGAAGGAAAGTCTTGCAGGAAGCATGTTGGTCTGTGACTCGTCTGCTGGATCCAGGGTTGGCAACTTGCACAGGGTGACTGGCACACTTAACAAAAAGGGCTACCATAGCATTTTGATACACCATTCAGTACCCTCTGGTGTGCGCCTAGTTAATCAAGGGTTCAGATTACAGCAAGACAATGATCTAAAACGTACTTCACGGTTATGTCAGAACTAAGAAGACAAGAAGACTGTAGGCTTCAAAGAATGGAATGGCCTGCACTATCCTCAGACTTAAACCCTACTTGGCTTGTTTAGGATGAACTAGTCAAAAGGGTGAAAGCAGATCATCCTACAAGTGCAGCACATTTGTGGGAACTTCTGCAACAATGATGGGAAGAAATTTCTGAAAAATATCTGAATGCAATTATAGAAAGAATGCCTTATTGTATAAACTGTTCTATCAGCTAGAGGGGCGACTGTGAAGAGCCAAAAATCGTGATTTATTTGCTGAAACAAAGTTAATCCATTATTTATATTCATCTTAACTTGTTTATTTCTTTGCGTTCATTTAAAAGTACATTTGTGACCTTAAACTGTGTAATATCGCCTACAGAAGAGAATCCTCCTGATGGACGGAGACAAGATATCAGAGACGATATTTTATCTCACCCTAGAGATCCTCATCCTGCTTACTGGAGAGGTGAGAGGGTCTGATGATGTCACTGGGGAGGAGGAGAGAGTCTGATGATGTCACTGGGGAGGGGGAGAGAGTCTGATGATGTCACATTACATTATTCTTATCTATAGGGATAAAAGATGATGTCACTGGGGAGGTGATTGACTCTGGAAATGTTTGTGGTGATATTTATTACTGTCTCTCCATAAACAGGACTACACGATAGTGAAGAAGACCTATAGTGATGGCTGTCAGGCTTCTGTGTGTGAAGGTTTGTCAAGACCCCTGAGCCCCATCCCAGAGCCGCCCCCTCATCCCCCAATACATGAGAAGAACAATAGGGAGAAGGTCCTAGAGCTCACCAAGAAGATGACGGAGCTGCTGACCGGAGAGGTGACGCTGCGGGGAATGTGGGGGACATTATACAGTAACAGGAGGGTCTGGCTGATGACTGTATATTGTGTTGTCAGGTTCCTATAAGGTGTCAGGATGTCACCGTCTATTTCTCCATGGAGGAGTGGGAGTATATAGAAGGACACCGGGATCTGTACAAGGAGGCCATGATGGAGGACAACCAGCCCCTCACATCTCTGGGTAATAGACCTAAATGCACATTGCCTGTAATTATTTGTAAGTGAAGAATAAATTCCGTCACTTTGTGTTTCCTGCAGTTCCATCTAATAAGAGGAGACCCCCAGAGAGATTTCCCCGTCCTCTTCTTCCACAGGACCATCAGGTAGATGGAGATATCCCCTATGAGGTGTATGGGGGCCGGGAAGGTCTTGTGTTCAGTCTTATGTTACCCAACTGGCATTAGTCTGGGTTTATCTCATGTGATGTATGCTACCAGTCAAAGATTGCAGAGCATCTCAATTTTTCTTGTTATTGTTAACATTTATTAAGTCCAGCCAATATATGGTTCAAAATAAGTTAAAAACATAAAAATATTTTGAAAATTTAAATGCAACAATAGTCTGAAATAATGATTTCAACCAAAGGGCTTTTTTCAGGGAACACATCAAGGAACGCTGATCTGCAGCACAAAAGCAAATTATGGTTTGAGATTAAATGCAAACTTTTCCTACAGGAGATTCAATTTTTGTAGATTACTTTCAAACTCTCAGATTCTTTATAACCAGTGCTGGAACAGACTGCATTACACCCTTTAGGGCAGGATAAGGACAGTTTTGCTCTTCAGGATAGAGCACTTTGCTATCATAATGGCAAGAAAAAAACAATTAACCAAACAAGATCTTAGAAGTGTAGGTCTAACCTACAGAGAAATTGCCAAAAAAGCCAAGGTGGCAGTCAATACAGTTTCCTCTACCATCAAAAGGCACTCGGAAACTGAAGGAAAGTCTGACAGGAAGCATGTTGGTCTGTGACTCGTCTGCTGGATACAGAGTTGTCAACTTACACAGGGTGACTGGCACACTGGACAAAAAGGGCTACCATTGCATTTTAATACACCATGCAGTACCCTCTGGTGTACGCCTAGTTAATCAAGGGTTCATATTAGAGCAGGACAATGATCCAAAATGTACTTCTCGGTTATGTCAGAACTAAGAAGACAAGATGAAGCCTGTAGGCTTCGAAGAATGGAATGGCCTGCACAGCCTTCAGACTTAAACCCTACTTGGCTTGTTTCTGATGAACTGGACAGAAGAGTAAAAGTAGAGCAACCTACAAGTGCAGCACATTTGTGGGAACTTCTGCAACAATGTTGGGAGGAAATTTCAGAAAAATATCTGAATGCAATTATAGAAAGAAATCCTTATTGTATAAAGCTGTTCTATCAGCTAGAGGGGCGACTGTGAACAGCCAAAAATCGTGATTTAATTTGGTGAAACAAAGTTAATCCATTATTTATATTCATCTTAACGTGTTTATTTCTTTGCTTTCATTTAAAAGACCGTAAACTGTGTATATTAGTAAAAACTAGAAAAATGAAGGTGTTCTAAAACTTTTAACTGGAAGTGTATGTCTAGCTTGTACAGAAGGATGGGTCCTGACACACTTGTTAAATTTGTCCAAAAGGTTAAAGGGGTTCTGTCATTAAAGAAGAAAAATTCTATACTAAACTATTTCTCCTCCTTCAGTCTACTTACCAGATCTTTACCTCACCAATCTTTTCCTGTCTCCTGCCATCCGGGGTGTGGGGGGGGGGGGGGGGGGGGAGGGGCACTTCATCCTCAGCTGCCTGATTCTTCTACTTTCTGTGAGGTCACGTACATGGGCTGGAAGCCTTCTTCCTGCCAGACAATGTACACTACCGTTCAAAAGTTTGGGGTCACCCAAACAATTTTGTGTTTTCCATGAAAAGTCCCACTTATTCACCACCATGCGTTGTGAAATGAATAGACAATAGAGCCAAGACATTGACAAGGTTAGAAATAATGATTTGTATTTGAAATAACATTGTTTTTACATCAAACTTTGCTTTCGTCAAAGAATCCTCCTTTTGCAGCAATTCCAGCATTGCACACCTTTGACATTCTAGCTGTTAATTTGTTGAGGTAAGCTTGTGAAATTGCACCCCACGCTTCTAGAAGCATCTCCCACAAGTTGGATTGGTTGGATGGGCACTTCTGGCGTACCATACGGTCAAGCTGCTCCCACAACAGCTCAATGGGGTTCAGATCTGGTGACTGCGCTGGCCACTCCATTACCGATAGAATACCAGCTGCCTGCTTCTGCTGTAAATAGTTCTTGCACAATTTGGAGGTGTGTTTAGGGTCATTGTCCTGTTGTAGGATGAAATTGGTTCCAATCAAGCGCTGTCCACTGGGTATGGCATGGCGTTGCAAAATGGAGTGATAGCCTTCCTTATTCAGAATCCCTTTTACCCTGTACAAATCTCCCACCTTACCAGCACCAAAGCAACCCCAGACCATCACATTACCTCCACCATGCTTAACAGATGGCGTCAGGCATTCTTCCAGCATCTTTTCATTTGTTCTGCGTCTCACAAACGTTCTTCTTTGTGATCCAAACACCTCAAACTTGGATTCATCCGTCCACAACACTTTTTTCCAGTCTTCCTCTGTCCAATGTCTGTGTTCTTTTGCCCATCTTAATCTTTTTCTTTTATTGGCCAGTCTCAGATATGGCTTTTTCTTTGCCACTCTGCCCTGAAGCCCAAAATCCCGCAGCCGCCTCTTCACTGTAGATGTTGACACTGGTGTTTTGCGGGTACTATTTAATGAAGATGCCAGTTGGGTACCTGTGAGGCGTCTGTTTCTCAAACTAGAGACTCTAATGTGCTTATCTTCTTGCTTAGTTGTGCAACGCGGCCTCCCACTTCTTTTTCTACTCTGGTTAGAGCCTGTTTGTGCTGTCCTCTGAAGGGAGTAGTACACACCGTTGTAGGAAATCTTCAATTTCTTAGCAATTTCTCGCATGGAATAGCCTTCATTTCTAAGAACAAGAATAGACTGTCGAGTTTCAGATGAAAGTTCTCTTTTTCTGGCCATTTTGAGCGTTTAATTGACCCCACAAATGTGATGCTCCAGAAACTCAATCTGCTCACAGGAAGGTCAGTTTTGTAGCTTCTGTAACGAGCTAGACTGTTTTCAGATGTGTGAACATGATTGCACAAGGGTTTTCTAATCATCAATTAGCCTTCTGAGCCAATGAGCAAACACATTGTACCATTAGAACACTGGAGTGATAGTTGCTGGAAATGGGCCTCTATTCACCTTTGTAGATATTGCACAAAAAACCAGACATTTGCAGCTAGAATAGTCATTTACCACATTAGCAATGTATAGAGTGCATTTGTTTAAAGTTAGGACTAGTTTAAAGTTATCTTCATTAAAAAGGACAGTGCTTTTCCTTCAAAAATAAGGACATTTCAATGTGACCCCAAACTTTTGAACGGTAGTGTACATTGCCTCATAGGCCAGCAGGGAGAGTTCCAATCTACTGCAGAGGCTGCTCATGCGAGCTGTCTCTGAAATAGATTAGAATGCCTTCCCAGGCAGTGAAGGCTATATCACAGGGACGTGACCTTCACTGACCTGTCCAGGAGGAATGTGAAGAATGCCAGCTTCATAACAAGCCAGGCAGCATCCAGTGAGCTGACCCGGAGCACTGCAGAAGCTCAGCCAGGAGAAGATGTCCTGAGGAGACTGACAGGGGGAGGAATAGGAGAGCATAGACATTTTTTTTAATGACAAAACCCCTTTAAATAAATTCAAATGAGGCCAAAAAGTGTGTCCTTTTCCTATAACTTTGAGTAGAACATTTTATAGAGTGCATCCCCATGGGTACTGGATGGCAATGTAAGGCATGTAGTTAATGTACTACAGTACATGCTTGTGTAGACGGTAAATTAGGCCATAAATATTATGTCCACAGAGCTATACTTTTCTATTGACCTCCCATTCTGCGCTGAGTATTTATATTTTATGGTATTTCACATTTATTACAAGTAACATAGCTGACACCCTGCTGTAACAGCCGGAATCAGAGCTAACTATGTTCTTCGCTGCCTAATTCTTTAGTCAATAACAACGTCTAAGTACTTAGTTGTATTTGTCACTCCACTGACTTTAATGATGTGACCTCAGGGTTGTCATGGCCTCATATGTGGCATACGTACTTGCCTATTAGACCCAAATACATATGACTTTCAGTGTTTTACTGATGGACTAATAAGACGCATTACAGAAGTATTACAGTGTATATGAGCGATCGGATCTCTGTCAAGTGAGTGCTATTATATTTAGAGACTTTGTGCTGCTTGTGGTGTGATGTGTAGGGCCTGCGCTGTACATGGGGTGATGTGTAGGACCTGTGCTGCGTGTGGGGTGATTTGTAGGACCTGTGCTGCGTGTGGGGTGATTTGTAGGACCTGTGCTGCGTGTGGGGTGATGTGTAGGCCCTGCGCTGCGTGTGGGGTGATGTGTAGGCCCTGCGCTGCGTGTGGGGTGATGTGTAGGCCCTGCGCTTCGTGTGGGGTGATGTGTAGGCCCTGCGCTGCGTGTGGGGTGATGTGTAGGACCTGCACTGCGTGTGGGGTGATGTGTAGGACCTGCACTGCGTGTGGGGTGATGTGTAGGACCTGCACTGCGTGTAGGTGATGTGTAGGACCTGCGCTGTGTGTGGGGTGATGTGTAGGACCTGTGCTGTGAGTGGGGTGATGTGTAGGACTGGTACTGTGTATGGTATTTGTAGGGCCTGTACTGCAGGGAAATAATGTGTAGGACCTGCGCTGTATGCAACGTGATGTATAGGACCTGCACTATATGCCAGGTGATCTGTAGGACCAGCGGTGTACATGCAGTGATGTGTAGGACCTGCGCTGTTCGAGGGGTGAGGTGTAGGACCTGCGCTGTATGCAACGTGATGTATAGGACCTGCACTATATGCCAGGTGATCTCTAGGACCAGCGGTGTACATGCGGTGATGTGTAGGACCTGCGCTGTTCGAGGGGTGAGGTGTAGGACCTGCGCTGTATGCGGGGTGATGTGTAGGACCTGCGCTGTATGTGGGTTGATGTGCAGGACCTGTGCTGTATGTAGTGTGATGTGTAGGACCTGCGCTGTATGCAGGATGATGTGTAGGACCTCCTTTTCTGCTTTTATTGCATTTTTGAAGCAAGTTCTTTGTTTCCTTCCTATGTATTGTATTTTTCATGCATCTGATTAATCATCCTCTCTGCTCAGCTAACACTTTTCACTGGCCTTCTCCAATCATCTAGTGATTTTACAATATTTGTTTCACAGCTTTTGAATCAGGCTGAAGATGTGACTAACATTAATGCTGACGGGGCCTATGTGAGGGGTGATGAGCGGTGTACGAAGGGGATTCCTACAGGTAACCAGCCATGTCAGTAGTATCCAGTGAATGAAGTAGAGAAAAGTTACTTCCTCTAATCATTCAGCAGATGCAACTATTTAAAGGGCCACCTTGGTGAAAATACATTTTTCCATGCCTGTCCTCCTCACCTGATTGCCTGTCACACTCTGGAGGTCTCCTCCATGTATCACAGCCCCTTACATACAGCTCAGCCCCCTTATCAGGTTTCCATCTTATGCTTATCAGGTACCATCTTGAGGCTGAAAGTTTTTACTGTCACTTTCAATCAAACCCACTGCAGCGCTCCATGAACCAATCAGAGCCTTTTGCGTTGTGGGGGCGGGATTTATGAATTGGCTGAGTGGCGGCAGATGATCAGGCATAATGCAGGATTTATTTTGCTGCAGCTCAGCCAATTCATAAATTCCGCCTCCACATGATGGCTGTGATTGGTACACTGGTAGCTGCATTGATTGGCTGAGCAGTTCCCAATGAACCAATCGTAGCCCTTTGCTTTGTGGAGGCGGGATTTATGAATCCCGTAACCAGGAAGTGATCTTGTATGGGCAACCAAGGACTGCGGTAACCGTGTCGGAGCTGTGGATAGCGGCGAGAGGGAACAGGACCAAGCCTGCTAGGTAATGTATTTCTTATTTTATCTTTTTTCATGTAATGCAGCTAGGGCTTATTTTCAGGGTATGGCTTATATTTCAAGCCTGGAAAATCAGGCTAAGGCTTTTGGAGAAACACGGTAGCAGTATCCCCAACTTATAGGTCTCTGTGATTCTCCATTGGGCATTTACTAGAAAGGACTGGTGAGAAATACATTGAAATTTGAACCTATGAAGATGTTGGCTTTACCATAGCAGTGGAAAACTGCAAGTCAACAGTTGGGTGCCCTAAAATCATGATCCATCGGATCTTACCTAACGTTCACTGTTAGTTAATGATTTGTGCTACCAGCACTGTCTTAGTTAATAATTGAGCTTTGCTCCATTCCTTACATTTTGTATGGAAACTTTTATATAGAAATGTTATAGAACAGCAACATAATTTTAAGGTTATTCTATTCAAAAATAATATTGCTTTTGTTTTGGCAGATGACTGGACCAGGAGCCGAGAGGGACATCTCATATCTTCCAATAATGGTGTTATCCCACAGGATTCATATAAAGAGCACGTCATTAACCCAGCTATATCATCAGCTCTTCACTGCAAAGATCTGTTTTTTGATCCTCTTAAAAAGGTTCTGTCTTGTAATTCGCCACCGACTGATATGGGAAATAAAAGCCACAGAAAGGATGTTCAACACCAACAAGTCTACACAGGAAAGAAACCGCATTCATGTTCAGAATGTGGAAAGTGTTTTACTCAAAAACTACATCTTCTTATACATGAGAGAAGTCACACAGGAGAGAAACCGTATTCGTGTTCAGAATGTGGGAAATGTTTTAATCGCAAATCGCATCTTCTTATTCATGAAAGAATTCACATAGGCGAGAAGCCATATTCATGTTCAGAATGTGGGAAAAGTTTTACGCAAAAATCAAGTCTTGATGCACATCAAAGAATTCACACAGGAGAGAAGCCGTATTTATGTTCAGAATGTGGGAAATGTTTTAATGTGAAATCAAGTCTTGATGCACATCAGAGAATTCACACAGGAGAGAAGCCGTATTCATGTTCAGAATGTGGGAAATGTTTTAATCAGAAATCATATCTTGTTATTCATGAGAGAAGTCATATTGGGGAGAAGCCGTATCTTTGTTTAGAATGTGGGAAATGTTTTTCAACTAAATCGAGTCTTGTTACACATAAGAGAAATCACACAGGGGAGAAGCCGTATTCATGTTTAGAATGTGGTAAATGTTTTAATCAGAAATCAAATTTTGATATACATAAGAGAAGTCACACAGGAGAGAATCCATATTCATGTTCCCAATGTGGGAAATGCTTTACCCAGAAATCACATCTTGATAGACATCAGAGAATTCACATAGCAGAGAAACCGTATTCATGTTCAGAATGTGGGAAATGTTTTAATCAGAAATCAAGTCTTGATAGACATCAAAAAATTCACACAGGAGAGAAACCGTATTCGTGTTCAGAATGTGGGAAATGTTTTAATCGCAAATCGCATCTTCTTATACATGAGAGAATTCACATAGGCGAGAAGCCATATTCATGCTCACAATGTGGGAAAGGTTTTACCCAGAAATCAAGTCTTGATGCACATCAAAGAATTCACACAGGAGAGAAGCCGTATTCATGTTCAGAATGTGGGAAATGTTTTACTCAGAAATCATATCTTGTTATTCATGAGAGAAGTCACATTGGGGAGAAGCCGTATCTTTGTTTAGAATGTGGGAAAAGTTTTTCCGTTCAATCGAGTCTTGTTATACATAAGAGAAGTCACACAGGAGAGAATCCATTTTCATGTTCCCAATGTGGGAAATGTTTTTCAGCTAAATCAACTCTAGTTCGACATGAGAGAAGTCACACAGGAGAAAAGCCGTATTCATGTTTAGAATGTGGGAAATGTTTTCATGTGAAATCAAGTCTTGCTAGACATCAGAGAAGTCACACAGGAGAGAAGACATATTCATGTTAAGCTTGTGGAAATACTTTCAACAAAACTCAGTTCTAATTGCACAAACAATAAAGAAATGACACAAAAATATTTCCTTGTCCAGTATGTAAAGGAAAAAAAATAGTACTCACAAATCACATCTACTTCATTATCAAGCAACTCTAACAGAGAAGCAGCAATTTTCCTTTTTTTTAACTCCTATTAACAAACAATTCAGAAAATACAATAATTATATTTAGGATGTTTACTGTTTTGAAATCTTTTATATGGAATAATGATTACAAAACTACACATTTCTGAAGACCAGTCCCAGGGAGAAGAAGCAGCGAAGCTGGCAGTGCTTCTTAGGTGATGTATGTGGTTTTTTCTGCAGCCAATGCTTAGTTTAGGGTGTTAACAGTAGTTTTTTTACTATAATAATTGCATCCCACGGCACAGAGAGGAAGGCTCTATAGGGAAACATGGGCTACACAACCTCGCAAATCCTGTGCATGTTGCAAAACCTGCAAGGTTTTTGACTTGCAATGTCGCATGCTACAAAAACATCGCAAATGTGAAGGAAAGCATGGGCTTCACATACATGCAATTTGTAGTATTGTCGCAACACGAGAAAATTGTGCGACTTTGTCATCCGTGTTAGGGCGCCCACCCACTGGCGTTTGCGTTTTCCGCGGGGAAAAAACGCAGCGTTTTCCGCAATTTTTTCGCGGCGTTTTCGCGGCTTTTCCGTTAATTTCCATTGACATTCATGGGTGCATTAGGAGAAAAATAAGGACACATATGCAACTGACAGTTCCTATGTTAAAAACGCAAACGCAACGCAAAAAAAACGCCAGTGGACAGGAACACATGTTATCTCTATGCCTGTGCAGGAAAAACGCAAAACGCAGGTAAAAAAACGCCAGTGGGTGGGCGCCCTTAAACAGGCGTTATGGTACAGGGGCCAGACAGAAGCCTCCTCAATAAGACATGAAAACCTGGAGTTACTAAAAGGAACCTCAGACTGAGAAACAAGATTCTCTGCTCTGATGACACTAAGATGGAATTTTGTGTCCTCTATGTATTCTGTCTGGAGGAAAGCAGGCGCTGCTTATCACCTGCCTAATACCATCCCGGCAGGGAAGCCTGGTGGTGGAGCATCATGCTGGGGGAGGGGAGACCGGTCAGGGGGGGTGGAAAGCAGGCACTGCTCATCACCTGCCCAATACCATTCCTACAGTGAAGCCTGGTGGTGAAGCATCATTCTGGAGGAGGGGAGACCAGGCGCCGCTCATCACCTGCCCAATACCATACCTATAGTGAAGCCTGGTGGTGGAGCATCATGCTGGGGGAGGGGAGACCGGTCGGGGGGTGGGGGGTGGAAAGCAGGCATTGCTCATCACTTGCCCAATACCATTGTGAAGCCTGGTGGTGAAGCATCAATCTGGGGGAGGGGAGACCAGGCGTTGCTCATCACCTGCCCAATACTATACCTACAGTGAAGCCTGGTGGTGGAGCATCATGCTGGGGAATGAGGAGATCTGTCAGAGTTGATGGAAAACTGGCTGGAGTAAAGTACAGAGATAATAACCTGATCTGAAGTGCAAGGGACCTCAGACTGAGCAGAAGGATCACCTTGCAACAAGACAATGACCCTAAGTACACAGATAAGACAACACTAGACTGGGGACAACTCTATGTGTCCTTGAGTGGCCCAGCCAGAGCCCTGAACCCAATGAGACATTCCTGGGGCCACCTGAAATTGGCTGGCCACAGACGGCCCCATCCAACTTGACAGAGGGCAAAAAAATCATCAAATCCAGGTGTGTAAACCTTGTGGCATCATCCTCAAGAAGACTAGAGGCTGGAATCCCTGTCACAGGTGCTTCTACTGAGTACTGGGGTGTGAATACTTATGTCACTGTAGAATGGGCGTTTTTCATTTTTAAAAACTTTACAAAGATTTCCCTTATTCTGTTGTCACTTTGTCATTAGAAGTAGTGAGTGCAGAATGGTGGGAAACACAAGAACACGACATAGCTCGTAAGAAAGTGCTTGGATGTGAAGCCTTCTGGATGCCCTACATGTGTTACTGCACCACAGTGGGAGGAGGGCCGATGTTTGGTGCTTGTAGTCAGTATATACTGCGCCGTTGGTGCTGGCTACGGTGCCTGATCAAGTCCAGGGTGTGAAACCTGAGCCTGCGCTAACTGATGACAACCGATCACTACAAAGGATTCTAATTCTGGGAAGATCGGCTTTGTTCTACTGACCCTCCAGCCCCGCGTGTTGTGTTGTAACACACTTTGTGCAGTTCTTGTAGTTCTGCCCCTGTGTCGCTACTCCAATTGCTGCTCTATAATTGCCTATACAGAGCATTCAGTTACCCATAAAAACCTCAAAAATAATCCATACCCCCCATCTCACCTTGAAAATGGAAGCCGTACGAGGAAGTTACAGACATACGAAATAATATACAAGTGCTATAGTGTCATATCATCTCTAGGGGTCGAGCCAATAATATATATAGTTTAACATGGAAACCGCTGAAAAGAATACATATATATATATCCAACATAAACAGATATTTCTGGCTGCATATAAATCACTTCACGTACAAGATCCCATAATATCAGAAAGTGCCACAAAATATAATGGAATATTAGTGAAAAATCAAATAAATGGTCAATTTATGACAGAACCGATCAGGGAAGAGGAAGTGAGACTGGCCTTTGATGGGCTTGCGCTCAAGAAAACGCCAGGTCCGGATGGCCTAACATCCGAGTTTTATAAGACTTTTAAGGAGCTGTTGACCAAGATATTTAATGAATGTCTATCCTCGGGCGTTCTGCCAGAGTCAATGAGGAGGTCGGCCCTGATCATTTTGTCAAAGGGTAAAGATCCATCCCGGATTGAGAATTGGCGTCCCATAGCGCTTCTCAATACGGACCGGAAGGTTCTTGCAAAGATCATTTTTAACAGGCTGGTGCATTTTGCACCCAGACTACTTTCGGGGGACCAGCACTGCTCTATTCCTGGCCAAAGTACTTTTAGTGCTGTACTGGGTGTCCGGGAGGCTGTGGAACAGGGTAGGGCCGGTAATTGGAAAGGGTTCTTGCTGTCCTTGGATCAGGCCAAGGCCTTTGATAGGGTTGACCATGAGTACCTCTGGTCAGTCCTTCTGAGATACGGTTTACTAATAGGGTTTATTGATTGGCTTAAAGTTTTGTATGCAGGGGCTGAGAGTTTCCTGCTGGTGAACGGTTGGGTCGGGCACCCCTTTGGGGTGGGGTCCGGTGTCCGCCAGGGCTGTCCTTTGAGCCCATTGCTATATGTGTTCGCAATTGACCCCTTTTTAAGGCGGTTCAGTGGTGGACCATTGGCGGGGGTCGGGATGGGCCTGGGAGGGCAGGAGTCTGCACTTAGGGCGGTGGCCTACGCTAACGCTGTCACTGTCTTTGTCTTGTCCAAGGAGGAGGCAGGATGGGTGATGTCGGAGGTGGTTAGGTATTCGGAGGCTTCCGGATCCCGAGTCAATTGGGACAAGTGTGAAAGTCTCTGGCTGGGGGGAGGAGATCCTGATTTCAGTCTCCCGGACACTCTCCCGGAGCCTCAAGAATTTGCAAAAGTTTTAGGCATCCAATTTTGCCAGGGTGATTACCCAGGGAGAAATTGGGATGGTAAACTGAAAGATGCCAGTCAGAATGTTGACCAGTGGAAGGGATGGTCTTTGTCCCTGAGAGAAAGGGTTAGCCTTATCAAGACTTTCCTGCTCCCGTTGTTAATCTATATGTGCAGTGTATGTATCTTGCCAGAGCCTCTCTGGACACAGGCCTATAGTCTGTTCTTCCAGCTGTTGTGGGGGAACCGACTGAACCTAGTAAAGTGGGAGGTCACATACCGCACAAGGAGACTAGGGGGGTTGCGTATGGTCAACCCCGTGGTATTCCTAGTGAATACCTTTCTTAAAACCAATATAGCAAACTTCTGGAATACAGGAAGGGCTCCTTTGTGGGAAGTCTCTTCTAAGGCATGGTTTTGGCCTTTCTTCCAGGAATGGGAGACAGGAGGGCGTGTGAAAGATTTTCGTTCAATCCATGGACATCTCCCGGCTTACGTTGCACTAGTTCTGAAGGTCATCCGTCGCTGGGGCTTGGGGGCTGAGGAGATTAGGACTCTGTCAAGGAGGTTCCTTGACAATAGGGTTCTGGTCACCCGCTACCAAAATCCACTGGCCCTCAGGGACTGCCCAGGTCAGGACCTAGAGGTAGGGTTAGTTTTTTGTTAAATTCAGTAAGGGTCCCATTGAAGTTTTGGGATTTGGCCTGGCGCTCCTTCCATGGTAAGCTGTATGTGAGGGATAACTTGAAGTACAGAAAGGTGGAAGAGAGGGACTGTCCCCGGGAGGAGTGTGGCTCTGTAGTGGAGACTATGGAGCATTTCTTACTTCAGTGTCCCTTTAATACAGAGGTCTACAGAAGGGTAGGGGCTTCCATCGGTTGGCCTAGGCTGGCTGTCCTCTCCTATCCTGAGTGGGCCTATGGGGCATTTAGAGATCTGGGTGGACGGGACAGGTGCACATTATATCTAGTTAGTCTAGTGGTTAGGTACTACATGTGGCACGTGTGGTGTTTAGTTTCGACGCGTCAAAAAACCCTCCCTGTGGATGTGGTGTGTAGGGACATCCTGGGTGACCTGGTGAAGGTGCGTTCTTTGGAGTTCAACAGGTTGGGTGCACTCAGGGCCTCTCGCCTATGGAGGGGTCTTTCTTTTGGAGTGCCCTAGTCCGGGGTCTCCTTTCCCGGTGATGGGCTAATTTTCTTTAAAGTGTCTTTGTGCAGCATCGGTCTTGATGGAGTATGACCTTGTTGGTAATTGCATCCTTTTCTATTCTGTTTCCGGACTAACGGTAAATACCTGAAGAACACCTGGAGTCCGAAAAAAAGGTCTGTAACCGGAAAAGATCTGGCTTACAGGGAAGATCGGGCATACAATACAAGTCTGAAGTGGGCACATACTGGAAGTCCGATGGATACAGTTTGAAGCAAACCTGTTTATTGTCTTGGACATTTCTGTTGTTTTCTTGGCTTAGTCCAAAAGGCTTGTTTTGTTATGTTTTTCCATTTTTCTAATAAAATAGTGTTACAGAGATCTCTCAAGTTCAGGCAGTCAGGGTCAGAGCCTGGAGGAGCACAGCTGCCTGGTGGACTTCTGATGTTTGCTGACCATTGCTGCATGTTAATAGTAAGTGAGAATACTGCTGTTTAGTTGGCGCCTTAACAGGCAAGCATTTGTTTTGTCGATTGCACAAACTGTACGTGTTGCCAATGGTGATTGTTTTCCACTGAGCTCTCGGTTATCTCTGAATATCATCTATTATATCCAGGACTGTAACAAGGGGGCGCTCTAATAACTATCGTAACAACACGGGGCTTAAAGAGTACGCCAAATAGTCACTTTTACTTCTTTCCATTTATTCATACATATGCTTTAGCAGAACATAAACGACTGGGTCTCCAGAGAAATAATAACATTTGCAAAGTCCTTTCAATGTAATCCTCCACAGTCCCCAGGCGGAGCAATCAAGTCCACGGCTGCCAAAATAGTAACAAGTCTGTTCACCTTTACAGACCTGTAGTAGTCCAGAAGCGCAGGTCATCACCATGACGTAGTGTCTCCAGACCTCAATCCCAGGGCCAGAGTTCTCCAAGCGTCCTGCTGGGACAGCGTCTCTCTCTCTCTGCTTACAACAGGAGTTTGTTTAACCAGCAGTCTGGTCGCAATACAAGTCCCAACTGAAGTCTGGTTCTCCCAGACTCACACACCTCCTCCACTGCAGCAGGAACACATACTTTTATCCTCCTTACTGACCACACCTGTTGGTGTTTTCCCCTTGTCTCAGGCACCAGACTGACTCTGTTGCCCCCTACAGGCCACTCTCTGCAGTGCACCCCTACATATCCCTCCCCCTTAATAAAAGCCGTAGGCCGCATAACATTTTTCTACCTTTGGCCCTCCAGGGTCAAAACTCCAGCCTCGGCGGTCTTTTTCCATTTTTACTTGTCTGACAAGTTCTTTCTGCTTGTTTTCATTCTGCTGATCACATCCTTGCAGATCTCTGTGAAACTGTGCTTTCACAGCTTGCAAGTTGGCTTCCAAGGGCAAATTTGTGGCTTTTAACTTATAGTCAAGTTTCTCTACCTGAACCTTCATTTCTTCTACTTGCTGTTCCAAGGCTTTAGTAGACTTTTCTAGTTTATGTACAGTCTTTTCACCATCATCCTTGGAGCTAACAAAGTCCTCCATTTTGAAGGTCTCTTCTAGCTCAAGAACCTTGTCTCTGTATTCTTTCAGTTCCTCTTGTAGCTCATGCTCCAGCATGGCCTTGTTATGGATTATAGTCTCCACTTCATTTTTTCAATTTATTCAGGTTTATAATTATCATCTTTTCCTCCCTTTGTAACAATTTTATTTCTTCTCTTAGTACAGTGTTGTCATCAGTTAGAACCATTAGCATTCTTCGAAGTTCCTTTACCTCTGAATCTGACTTTTCCTTGATAGTACTCAGTTCACTGATGAGCTGGTCCTTGGAGCCAGCATCCCTGTGATAGGCTTCTACTATTTGGACAAACTGTTTCTTCACTTTCTGGGTTTGCTTTTTGACGTCATTATTCTTTAGCTGCAGTTCTTACAAGATTTCTGCTGCCACTTGTGAGACCTTCTCAGCTTCAGTAGCCTCACTTTGTAAACATAATTTGGCATTCTTCACTACTTGTAACTCTTTTTTCAGATTCTTTAACAAGATCATCTTTTTTATTTTCTGTCTGAACTGGGTTTTAGACATCTCTGGTCTCAGAACACTTCTTTCAGCCGCTTGACTATTTGATTTACAGCATTTCATCTTCATGCACAACTTCTCTGAGAAGTGCTGAAGCTCCGCTCTTTCTTCTGACACTATTTTCTGGGGGCGTATCAGGGTTAGTACCTCTGTTTCTTTCTCATTAGCCCTTTTTTCTGCATGCTCAAGTTCAGTGTCATATCTTGCAGATCTGGCTTTCTCTTCAGTCAGCCCCTGTTCACACAGCTTCTGTTTCTTCTCCAGTTTGGACACAAGCTCCTGTTGCTGACCAAGCTTAACAGTAACATCTTCTAACTCTTGCTGAAGACTTACTTTAACCTTCTCAAGTTTATCATAGGCGGCTGTTTTCTCTTCACACTGCTGCCTTGTAGCTTCTAACTCCTCTTGTATTTCTCTTTTCTGCTCTTCCACAGAATCCAAGCACACAGCACTCTTCTCTAGTCTATCTTCCAGATCCACCACCTCAGCCTAAAGTGTTGCAATCTGCTCTGATATGTTTCTCTTAGCTTCTGCATCCTCCTCTACCTGCTTGAGGAGCACATCTCTCTCATCTTGCATAGTCTTCAGGTGTACACTGAGACCAAGCCTCCACTGCGTCTCTTCTTGCAGTAACTTCTGGGACTCTTCACTCTGAGCTTCCAGCTTCACCTGCAGCCTGCTCACCTGCTCAGACAATGCTGTCTGCACACTGTCACCTTCAGTTATTTTTATTTGTAGCTCTTGAAGCTGCATCTCTACTGTATTTCTCTTGTATTCAGACTCTTGCTTAGCCTGTAAAAGCACATTCAGCTCATGGATCAGCTCAGCACACTTGCTTTCCACAGCCTGTTTGACCTCTTCCAAGGTTTGATTCATCTTTTCAGCTTGCTGTAACCATTGGGACAGTTCGCACTTAGCTAGCGCATGAGTCTGCTTAAGGTTCTGGATCTGAGCTTCATATAGTTCGATTTCTTCATCCCTGCTTATCTGTAACTGGGTCAGCACCTGCGCCTGACAAGGTTCTTGGGCTTTTTTAAAGTTCCGTATGCCTCTCAATACCTCTGCTTGCTTCTCTGCTTTGCTACAAGCAGCTTTCTCCATTTCCAGCTTTTCTTTGAGCTGATTTATCTGAACTTCACATTGAACATTTCTCTTTGCTGACTGTGTCTTCAACTTTTTTAAGCCTTGTTCACACTTGTGGGTTTGTTTTCCCAACAACGCCCTGCGATCAGCTTCAGTTTCTTTTATGAGGTGCTCATTCTCCTTTAAGACAGTCTCCCTTTGGCTTGGAGGCACTATCTTCTCTGGAGTTTTGACTGACTGTGTCAGTGCAGCCAACTGCTTCATTAGGAGTTGCCTTTCCTCCAGCTGCACCTGCATAGCCTCTACATGGGCTTTCTGCTGCTGAGCCATGGTCTCCTGTGGCCACACCTTCTCTTGTATCAATTGCCTCAGCAATTGCTCCATACTCATAGAGGCTGTCTGCATTTTCACTGCCGTTTTGAGCTGGGACATTCACCGCTTGTGCCAGCGCATCCTCCACCATATGTAACAACACGGAGGTTGAAGAGTATGCCAAATGGTCACTTTTACTTCTTCTTTCTATTTATTCATACATAAGCTTTAGCAGAACATGGGTCTCCAGAGAAATAATAACATTTGCAAAGTCCTTTCAATGTAATCCTCCACAGTCCCCAGGCGAAGCAATCAAGTCCACAGCTGCCAAACAGTAACAAGTCTATTCACCTTTACAGACCTGTAGTAGTCCAGAAGCGCAGCTCATCACCATGACGTAGTGTCTCCAGACCTCAATCCCAGGGCCAGAGTTCTCCAAGCGTCCTGCCGGGACAGCATCTCTCTCTGCTTACAACAGTTCGTTTAACCAGCAGTCTGATCGCAATACAAGTCCCAACTGAAGTCTGGTTCTCCCAGACGCACACACCTCCTCCACTGCAGCAGGAACACACACTTTTATCCTCTTTACTGACCACACCTATGGGTGTTTTCCCCTTGTCTCAGGCACCAGACTGACTGTCTGTTGACCCCTACAGGCCACTTTCTGCAGTGCACCCCTACACTATGTATAGATATATCAGGGGTCAGTACAGAGATCTATCCCATCATCTGTTGTACCCAGGACTGTAACAAGGGGGCGCTCTAATAACTTTGTATAGATATATCTGGGGTCAGTACAGAGATCTCTCAAGTTCAGGCAGTCAGGGTCAGATCCTGGAGGAGCACAGCTACCTGGTGGACTTCTGCTGTTTGCTGACCATTGCTGCATGTTAATAGTAAATGAGAATACTGCTGTTTAGTTAGTGCCTTAACAGGCAAGAATTTGTTTTGTCGATTGCACAAACTGTACGTGTTGCCAATGGTGATTGTTTTCCACTGAGCTCTCGGTTATCTCTGAATATCCAAGAAAATAAAGTTATACAGAATTTTACATGCACTGATAGTGCTTCTGTGTTGTCGCCAACCCGCCGCCTCCACCAGCGATGCGGGCATGTCTGGATACTAGGGGCAACAACAGGACAACCTGTTGAAGTTTAAGGACTAAATCTGCTTCTGTTGTGGGGGATTCCTGCTACTATGATGCAATCACAGTCTGCTGCTCTGGAGAAACTTATCAGGTAGTTGGTTCAAGCAAATGCCCAGCAGTGGAACAAATTGCACTGCTGAAAGATGCACTTCTGGGGTGACCCGAGAGAAAGAAAAAAGGGTCCCTGATACTATAAGTGCAAGAGAAGCTGTGCAACGGTTCATGCAAAAAATGACTGCTGAGAGACCTGCAGAGAGGGACAAACTCCCAGAAGCTGAATGGGTGGAGGTTCTTTAACCCTATCTCATTGCTGAACTCCAAAAAGCCTACCATGACCTCAGCCAGCATGGCATCAAAGGCTGAGATACTGGCTTGTCTAGGAGTCACGGCTGCTATTTGTGCCCAAAGGAGACATAACTGGAGCTACAGGGCTGACCAATCTGCAAGTTCCCAGATGTTTCATCTTTTCCACGTGGTCAAGAAATGGCTTGAACCAGAGGTCTGCACACCAAGATTATGGAAAGGATAGTGATTGATCGCTATGTCTGCACTCTCCTTGTGGAGTTACATTACCAGGTCAGACATGGAGACCCCAAAGATGCCAATCAACTGGTCTACCTTGTAGACTAATACGTTGCAACAGAGGACTAGCTCTGCGCCCTCCAGGTTCCCCAGACCTCCCCATGGAGCGGCTGGCCTATTGCTGGTAAGAGACTTCCATTTGCTGGGGGAGGGTTAAGGCCTGTGGAGAGTCAAGGGCCCTGGAAATGACACTACATAGGTTAATGACTGATGAGCCTAGAGGCCCAGGCAGCCCTAGAAAGGACTCTCGGCCAAAGAGACCAGGGATGTTGTGGTATTTGGAGGTGACGAGTCAGAACACATCTTAGCCTTTTGCCCCTTAACTACCAAGCCTATGTAGTGTGATGGGGCTAGGTGCTGCTCCTTGTTTGCAGAGCCTGCATATGTTGCATCACCAGGACTAGCGACTGAACCGCAAGTGTGTGAGCCGAGTGTGAACCATTGCTTTGTGAAGGCTCTTCTGGTCTCTGGTTACAGTGATTCACTCTAACCTGGTCGCTGAGGGCTATCTGCCTGGGAAGCACCTGAGTGTAATGTGTATGCATGGGGATACATGAGTGTACCCTGTAGCTCTGGCTACCATAGAGACAATGGTGGGAACTGTGTCCTATGAAGTAGACATGGTCAAAAAGTTAATGCACAGTGTGATATTGGGGCATGATTTCGCTCTGTTTTGGGATTTATGGTGAAGTATTGCCTAAATCTAAAGAGCATGATGTATTCTCTAGTGATAATTTGCCTCATCCTGACAGCAGCAAAATTGTGGACATTGAGGAGAAATGTGTTAACTTTCCATTACAGGTCTTGGCTGGATAGAATGATGATCCTCCTTCAGCTTCGGGTGTGTCTGAACTAGACATTTCACAGGAAAACTTTGGGACTGCAGTTGAGAGATCCCACTTACACAAATGCGTCAGAGAGTATTGTAGTCATGAATGGTGTGCCACAAGAACCAGGTGCTGACCAGCCGTATCCCAACATTTCCATGAAGAACAATCTCAGATACAGAGTAATTAAAATTAATGAGCAAGTGGTTGAACAACTGGTCATACCCAGATCATATAGATGTAAAGTCCTGGATATAGCACATAGTCATGTACTTGGGGGACACTTGAGGATTGATAAAACACAAGACCGAGTCCTACAAAGCTTCTACTGGCCTGGTATATACAAAGAAATAAAGGAATATTGTGAATCTTGCCCCATGTATCAGATGACCGCCCCATCTGACATTTTCACAGCCCGTTAACTCCCCTCCCCATTATCGAGGTGCCATTTGAAAGAATTGGGATGATCTAGTGGGTCCCAGTGTCAAATCAGCGAGAAGACATCAGTATGAGCCTCATGTGGCGCAGGGTGTAAGCTCTCACCTACGACCTGAAGGTTGCAAGTACAATCCCCACATGAATCACGTAGCTGGCTCAAGGTTGACTCAGCCTTCTGAGGTCGATAAAATGAGTACCCAGCTTGGTGGGGGGGTAATAAGTAATAATTACCTGAAAGCGCTGTGGAATAAGTTGGCGCTATACAAATACCAAGATTTATTTATATCCTGGTGGTGCGAGATTATGCTACACGATATCCTGAAGCTATAGAATACTCCCACCAGTCCCTTATGCTTCCACTTGACAGGTCAGCCGTTGCTTTATTGTTATAGATCCATTTTCGTCTATTTTTCTCTCTCTTCTCTTATTTACTGTTTGCACAGGACTTGCACCTTTTTACTCCACCTTTAAATACTCCTGTTTCACTATGCTCTCTTACTGAGATTACTTGTTAATGAATCTATAACAATAAAGCAAAGGCTGACCTGTCAAAACAATTTTGGGATTTACATGTTGGAATGTCCCTGTAGCAAGTGATGTGTGGGGAGAGCGAGTCCTGCGCTAAGAGCCAAAATATCCAAACATAGGAGTGATCTCAATAAAGGTTTCCCTCAGCATAGTAAATAAAGCAGAAGCACTAGCAGTGGAGGGGGGGGGGGGGGGGGGGAGGATGCACAGAATGCGTGAGCGCCCCCTAACTCTCAGGCTTTTGTTGTTACCCGGAACTTGTTATATTTCAGAAAAGCTAAGAACCTCCCCTTCTTCCATCTTTTAAGCTATCGATTCTGTACCAAAGATTTGTGTATAAGAAATCCTGTACTACTCAGAAATACCATCTTGTGATCTCCTGGTGGTGCTGGGATCCTCTGATACATACACTGACCCAAGCTTTTAGGCCTCCTTCATACGGGCAACACGGCATCGCCACGAGAAAATTGCCTTGATATTGCATTGCTGGTCTGTGCAATCTCGATGCGTTTTCTCATGGTGATACCGTGATTTTGCAGCAACACAAGAGAGGATTTTCAGGGGCGGTAGGGTGGGGCTTGAAATATAAGCCCTACATGAAAAATAAGTCCTAACCGCAGGAAATAAAAAAGTATACATTACCTTAGAAGCGCAGTCTGTGGCTCCGTCCCCGGCACTGTTCTATATCTCTTCTGGCCAAGGATTGAAAAATCCCCACCTCCTGGAAGCACTGGCTGTGATTGGCTGACGCTTAACCAATCAGAGCCAGCACTTGATGAATGGCTGCGATTGGTTCCTCGAGCGCTGTCTGTGATTGGCTAAGTGTCAGCTAATCAGAGGCAGCGCTTCCAGGAGACGGGGATTTTTCAATCAATCAGCCCGAAGAGATGCTGAAGAGCAGCTACCGGCAGTAGCTGAAGCAGAGCTGACAGCACTTCTAAGGTGATACATACTTTTTTTTTTTCTGCAGCTAGGGGTTAGTTTATGGCTTGAAGAATAGGATTTCTAAACTGTCAAAGTTGCATGGCAGCGCACGAAAACGCAATGCAATGCAACAGAGAGGAAGGCTCCATAGGAAAACATGGGCTACGAAACCTCGCTGGTCGCGTGCAAATTGTGCAACCAGCGGGGTTTTTGTCTCACAATGTCCAATGCTACAAAACATCGCTAATGTGAAGGAACCCATAGGAAAGCATGGGCTTCACACACGTGCGATTTGTAGCATTGTCGTCACGCGAGAAAATCGTGCAACTTTGTTGCCTCTGTGAACGAAACCTTAGTCCTCATTCACACGCACAGATTCCGTGCCTGCTGCCGGGCACCCTGCGTACCTGTCAGAAGTTGTCTTTTTTTTCTGCATGTGGATTGTGTTGCCGGCGCACATGTGCAGTACAGATTTCTCCACACCGTCGCCTAGGCGATGACGCGGATCCGCGACATTTCTGCAATGCTCATTGCAGAAGTGCTGCTGTAGGGACGGCTTCCATTGACTTCTGAAAAGAGCATGCTGTGATTTTACTTTAGCTTGGTGTGGCTGAAAATAAAATCTGCTGGTGTGCGTGGAGAGAGGAATCCCCACACACATCAATGGGCACATTGAGCACGGATCGCCTGTGCCTGTTGACAAGTGCAGGATACGCTGCTCAATCTGCCCCGTGTGCATGAGACCTTAGTCTGATGTCTATGCTCCAAAGCATCAATGTTTTATTTGAGGACCCCAAAAGGACTTCCTCGCCCTGGTTCTGCATCTCCCAACTGGAGGATCTCAAAGCATCCACTAAGGTAAGGAGAAGTGTTATTCTTCTCCTATGGCTGTGCAGGAAGGGGGGGGGGGGGGGGGGGGAATTCAGGAGACAGAGGGGAAGCCTTTTTCATGTCAAAGGAGCCCAGCAGTCATAAAGAGATAACTTAATAGCCTGAGCCCTCCAGAACTTCTCTCGACAGAGTGAACCAACATGGGGAGCCACACTCCAAGGACAGCCCGTTCACTAAAGTGGAATGGCCATTCCAGGTGATTCTTGTTTCTCCTATAAAAAGGTATAAACATTGGGTTGATGGTTCTCAGTACAAAAAAAGGCTAAACCTCCTGCTGAGCCGTAACCAATTATAACCACTTCTACAAAGAATATAACATAGCAATGAACAGGGCTATTTTACCTTCCTTATACTGTTGCACACACTCATCCTGTCAAACACTGTTTTGGGTTAAACCTGTGCTGCTGGGATCTGTAGTTCAGACCTTGTCAGCAGCACAGCTCCACAGGAGGTTGAGGATTAATTGAGCTAGCTGGGTGTGGTACTTCCTGCTAGCCAATCTCTTGGGTCTGTGCTCACATATAAACCCAGCTCCTGGTCAGTCTGTGTCTAGTGCTCACGGTGAGCAGTCATGAATCCTTGTCTGTTGAAGTTGGCTGTGTGATCTGTGTCTTGCTGGTTCATGTCTGTTTGTACATTTATATTCTGTCAGTTTGCTGTGTGACCTGCTGTCTGTGTCCTGTCCTGTTGCAGCGTTCTGTGTGAACTCTGTCCGGTTCTGCTGGACTCCTGGTTAGTGTAGGGACTAGCAGTATAACCAGGAACCGTGAAGTGGCCTGCTAGCTTCCATGTCTTGTACAAAAGGTCAACTAATACCTGGTATTTATATTCAGCTTATCATCTGTTACTAGTTGTTGTATTTTGGCTGCTGTATTCTGTCTCTGTGTATCCTGTTGTTCAGTCCCTGTCATGTGTATGTATCCTGTTCTGGTGCGTGGCTCCTAGGATCAGCTAGGGCCCAGATCCAAAGATCGCTGGGATGCCCTTATTGGGACAATGTCCCCACTTAGGTAGGGCTAGGTCAACCTCCCTATAGAACAGGGTCAGTTTGCGAGAAACCCGTGTGCTACCTGTGTGTGTGCATCCCATCCCATCCCATCCAGTCCCTCTTTGGGTACGATCGTGTGGGCCCAGTGCATACTTTGCCCACACGATCGTAACAACCTTGCTAAAAGTTTGTCTTGGAGTTAACCTGAACCTCAGGAAGATCATCCCGGCCAAACTCAAAAAAAGAAGGTGGTGATCCTGTGGCTCAGCAGAACTGGGGTCCTAGGTTCAAATCTTACCACGGACAACAGCTGCATGGAGTTTTGTATGTTCTCCCTGCGTTTCATAATAATCACCTTTAGCACATACATATTACACAGCATTGTATATACTTTTGGATTATGTGGAAAACCCAAACAAACACAGAGAAAACATACCAACTCCATGTAAATGTTGGCCTTGGTCAAATTTTAACCTAAGATCCCAGAATTGCAAGACAACAATGCTAACTGTTGAGGCACCATGCTTGCTCTTCCTCCTCCTTCTGATACTGTGCAGGCATTTTACCCTCCTTGATCCACAGTGTCCCGTGTGTAGCATGAATAGGTCATTGGAGGCATAACCATTCATAGTGAACAGCGCTTAATGATCATCTGGCTAGAATTGTCTGTGGCAACAGACGAGTGACTCCAGCAGAAACCACATCCCCATTCAATGCAGGAGGTACTGCAGTCAAATCCTGCATGCCTGAGCAGCATTCTTTAGCTTCCATGGGATATTAGAGCAGAAGACCCACTAGAGCGCCTCCGCTAACACCATGACACCGTACACAGCACCTTACCTAGGTCCCTGAGGTTGATAAATGGATCCTAGAGAACTGCAAAATGCAATGGCACTAATTGTTTCGGGTTGATGTAGGGTTCATGTGTGACGCAGACCCCATGAAAACATGGCCCCAGTTTTTAGCAAGACCTTAATTAGGCTGGTGGTGGTTCCATACCTTTTGTGTGGGGTATTCTAATGAGCCATTGACTGGTTCCTGCTGCGTTTCACTTCTCAGTTACCATTTGCAGCCCTTTATGGGATTCACGTATCCCCACAATGATGGAATATTACAGTCGACTAATGCACCATGCCATTGGGCTCAAGTTGTCCGGAATTGGTTTAAGGAGCATTCTGAAGATTGGTGTGGCCTGCATTTTCAGCCAACACGAGCCCAATCTAACACTGATTGGATGTGGTCGATAAGCCGATTTGCACCAGAGATCTTGCACCTACAAATGCTATGGAACTGTTGGTGGCTATCCAGATGGCTCATCGTCCCACCTCTGGAGTAGATGCCATGTAGAGTTGCTACACTTCACTGGGCTAGAGCAGGTCCTACATGATATTAGTTCCTGTCCCATGATTTTTGGTACTTCAATATATGTCAGTGTCATAGATGCAGGAGATGGATGTCAATTTTATGCATATATTGCTACACAAAACTTTTCTTGGGATACAAAACTACGGCTATAAAAATAACAGACTGCAGAGCCTGGTTCAGGATTTTAATGTAATTAAATACAATTATCCCCCCTGAAAGGATGATTTTCAAAAAAAAAACAGAAAGTGTCCTACCAAATTCTACCCAGTCAGAGCTCTGTGTTGTAATTCTCCACAAAACATCTGCCAGCACTGCCTCAACTGGAATCTGACGCAATATCTTAACATCCAAAGGATAAAATATGATCAAAGCAAACACAAAACAAGCAGGGAAGTTTCAAAAGCAAATGTTTAGTAACAACTGCTAACGAGTTCTGAGACGCAGCTACAGTAATGTGAAGTCTTCTCTGCCCGCGGGTGATTTCTAGATTTTCCAGTTATCTGGATTGTGGTTTTTTTTTGGATAACAGATGTTTATTGGTAATGCTATACATTAATCATCATTTACTGCTCACATTTATATCCTTATCTCTGACATGATATGTGCCTTTAATTGGACTGTAACAGTTTTTTTTAGTTCTTTCTTAATAAGAGGACTTAAAGAAAATGGTTACTTCTTCATGTGAGTTCTTTGATGTTTAAGTAGATGTGATTTTTGGGTAAAACATTTGCCACATTCCAGACATGAAAACGGCTTATTCCCTGTGTGAGTTCTTTTATGCGTAACAAGACCTGATTTCTGAGTAAAACATTTCCCACATTCCGAACATGAATACGGCTTCTCGCCTGTGTGAATTCTCTGATGATCCCTAAGCGTGAATTTAGTGATAAAACATTTCCCACATTCTGAGCATGAATACGGCTTCTCTCCTGTGTGACTTCTCAGATGTGTAACAAGACTTGATTTCTTAATAAAACATTTTCCACAATCTGAACACGAATACGGCTTCTCTCCTTTATGAGTACTTTCATGTGTAATAAGATTTGATTTCCAAGTAAAACATTTCCCACATTCTGAACATGAAAATGGCTTCTCTCCTTTGTGAATTCTCAGATGTGTAACAAAATAGGATATCTGATTGAAACGTTTTCCACAATCTGAACATGAATACGGCTTCTCCTGTCTATGAGTACTTTCATGAGTAATAAGATTTGATTTCCAAGTAAAACACTTCCCACACTGTGAACATGAATACGGCTTCTTCCCTGTGTGAATTCTCTCATGCGTAACAAGACTTGATTTCTGGGTAAAACATTTGCCACAGTCTGAACATGAATATGGTTTCTCCCCTCTGTGAGTACATCCATGTGTAATAAGATTTGATTTCCGAGTAAAACATTTGCCACATTCCGAACACGAATAAGGCTTTGACCCTGTGTGAATTCTTTGATGTGCAACAAGATCTGATCTCTGAATAAAACATTTCCCACATTCTGAGCATGAATATGGCTTCTCTCCTGTGTGAATTCTCTCATGCCTTACCAGAAACGATTTCTGTGGAAAAGATTTCCCACATAGCAAACATGAATACGGCTTCTCCCCTGTCTGAGCTCTTGGATGTTGAAAATCCTTTTTGAGACTTTTCTCCTGCACATGATGCTGTGGTGAGTCAGAAGACAGATGTTGTGTAAGAGGGTCAGATGACAGATCTTTGCCGAAAAAGGTTGAGGGTAAATCTGGGATAATGACACGCTCTTCATATGTACCCTGTGAGATACCACCATCATTTGAAGATATCAGATATCCCACTGAGCTCCTGGTACAGTCATCTGCCAAGAATGAAAGTGATTTTATTATTATTTTTAAAGGAATAATTTTAAATATTAAATCGATGTTTTAAAACACTTTTATTTATATTTTGTCTTTGTTATTAGGAATAAGAAAGTACTAGCAACAGTTTTTGCATCGGTTAAGAAAAAGGCACTGGCTTCTATTAGTTGGAATTAGTTATTTTGTTTTCAAGAAAATAAGAATGAACTGAAAATTTCTGGGAGCTTTAGGCCACTCCCATTTTATACAGCACCGAGCCTCCATGGATTTTAATGGGGCTTCCCAGATGAGCGTTTTAGAAACACTGCGATAATCGAACGATGTATGTTCTGTTTTCGTGCATTGCAGCGCTTTCTAATGCAGAACATCACCCATTGTAATGATGGGGTGCATTCTAAATGCTGTTAAAAGCGTGTGAAAACACTGTTCCAAAATGCTGTAGTATACCAGGTTCAAAAACGCCCACGTGAGGCTGGCCTCAAGGGTTTTTTTTATTTAAGTCCTAAGGTTAAGCTGAAGTCCATATATAATGAGCGAAGTGAGGTTAACCTGGAACCAGGCATGGGTGCCCGCTGTCACCAACTATCTGTGCATTAGAATAATCACACCAAACTAATACTCTAGAGACAAGAGTTGAGGAGAAAGAATATCCGTTGAGTCTCATTGCAGATGACAACATATTACCATTAATAAAGCCACAGACTAGTCTAATTAAAATGTTGGACGTTCTTGGTGTTCTCTGGCTCAGGCCTCTTTCCCACGAGTGTATATTGGCCGGCTGTTTTCACGGCTGGCTGATCTAAGCTGTGATCTGAGGCACTGGAATCACAAGACCCAGATGACACAATCCATGAAGTGGATTGCGTCATCTGGGTCCGTGTCTCCCCCTCATGGATTGCCTCAACTGGGTCTGTGTCTCCCCCTCATGGATTGCCTCAACTGGGTCTGTGTCTCCCCCTCATGGATTGCCTCAACTGGGTCTGTGTCTCCCCCTCATGGATTGCCTCAACTGGGTCTGTGTCTCCCCCTTATGGATTGCCTCATCTGGGTCTGTGTCTCCCCCTTATGGATTGCCTCAACTGGGTCTGTGTCTCCCCCTTATGGATTGCCTCAACTGGGTCTGTGTCTCCCCCTTATGGATTGCCTCAACTGGGTCTGTCTCCCCCCCTTATGGATTGCCTCAACTGGGTCTGTGTCTCCACCTTATGGATTGCCTCAACTGGGTCTGTGTCTCCCCCTTATGGATTGCGTCATCTGGGTCTGGGTCTCCCCCTTATGGATTGCGTCATCTGGGTCTGGGTCTCCCCCTTATGGATTGCGTCATCTGGGTCTGGGTCTCCCCCTTATGGATTGCGTCATCTGGGTCTGGGTCTCCCCCTTATGGATTGCGTCATCTGGGTCTGGGTCTCCCCCTTATGGATTGCGTCATCTGGGTCTGGGTCTCCCCCTTATGGATTGCGTCATCTGGGTCTGGGTCTCCCCCTTATGGATTGCGTCATCTGGGTCTGGGTCTCCCCCTTATGGATTGCGTCATCTGGGTCTGGGTCTCCCCCTTATGGATTGCGTCATCTGGGTCTGGGTCTCCCCCTTATGGATTGCGTCATCTGGGTCTGGGTCTCCCCCTTATGGATTGCGTCATCTGGGTCTGGGTCTCCCCCTTATGGATTGCGTCATCTGGGTCTGGGTCTCCCCCTTATGGATTGCGTCATCTGGGTCTGGGTCTCCCCCTTATGGATTGCGTCATCTGGGTCTGTGTCTCCACCTTATGGATTGCCTCAACTGGGTCTGTGTCTTCACCTTATGGATTACCTCAACTGGGTCTGTGTCTCCCCCTTATGGATTGTGTCATCTGGGTCTGTGTCTCCCCCTTATGGATTGTATCATCTAGGTCTGTGTCTCCACCTTATGGATTGTGTCATCTGGGTCTGTGTCTCCCCCTTATGGATTGTGTCATCTGGGTCTGTGTCTCCCCCTTATGGATTGTGTCATCTGGGTCTGGGTCTCCCAATTATGGATTGTGTCATCTGGGTCTGGGTCTCCCCCTTATGGATTGTGTCATCTGGGTCTGGGTCTCCCCCTTATGGATTGTGTCATCTGGGTCTGTGTCTCCACCTTATGGATTGTGTCATCTGGGTCTGTGTCTCCACCTTATGGATTATGTCATCTGGGTCTGTGTCTCCACCTTATGGATTGTGTCATCTGGGTCTGTGTCTCCACCTTATGGATTGTGTCATCTGGATCTGTGTCTCCACCTTATGGATTGTGTCATCTGGGTCTGGGTCTCCCCCTTATGGATTGTGTCATCTGGGTCTGGGTCTCCCCCTTATGGATTGTGTCATCTGGGTCTGTGTCTCCCCCTTATGGATTGTGTCATCTAGGTCTGTGTCTCCACCTTATGGATTGTGTCATCTGGGTCTGTGTCTCCACCTTATGGATTGTGTCATCTGGGTCTGTGTCTCCACCTTATGGATTGTGTCATCTGGGTCTGTGTCTCCACCTTATGGATTGTGTCATCTGGGTCTGTGTCTCCACCTTATGGATTGTGTCATCTGGGTCTGTGTCTCCACCTTATGGATTGTGTCATCTGGGTCTGTGTCTCCACCTTATGGATTGTGTCATCTGGGTCTGTGTCTCCACCTTATGGATTGTGTCATCTGGATCTGTGTCTCCACCTTATGGATTGTGTCATCTGGGTCTGTGTCTCCCCCTTATGGATTGTGTCATCTGGGTCTGTGTCTCCCCCTTATGGATTGTGTCATCTGGGTCTGTGTCTCCACCTTATGGATTGCCTCAACTGGGTCTGTGTCTCCACCTTATGGATTGCCTCAACTGGGTCTGTGTCTCCACCTTATGGATTGCCTTAACTGGGTCTGTGACTCCACCTTATGGATTGCCTCAACTGGGTCTGTGTCTCCACCTTATGGATTGTGTCATCTGGGTCTGTGTCTCCCCCTTATGGATTGTGTCATCTGGGTCTGTGTCTCCCCCTTATGGATTGTGTCATCTGGGTCTGTGTCTCCCCCTTATGGATTGTGTCATCTGGGTCTGTGTCTCCCCCTTATGGATTGTGTCATCTGGGTCTGGGTCTCCCCCTTATGGATTGTGTCATCTGGGTCTGTGTCTCCCCCTTTATGGATTGTGTCATCTGGGTCTGTGTCTCCCCCCTTATGGATTGTGTCATCTGGGTCTGTGTCTACCCCTTATGGATTGTGTCATCTAGGTCTGTGTCTCCACCTTATGGATTGTGTCATCTGGGTCTGTGTCTCCACCTTATGGATTGTGTCATCTGGGTCTGTCTCCATTTTATGGATTGTGTCATCTGGGTCTGTGTCTCCCCCTTATGGATTGTGTCATCTGGGTCTGTGTCTCCCCCTTATGGATTGTGTCATCTGGGTCTGTGTCTCCACCTTATGGATTGCCTCAACTGGGTCTGTGTCTCCACCTTATGGATTGCCTCAACTGGGTCTGTGTCTCCACCTTATGGATTGCCTCAACTGGGTCTGTGTCTCCCCCTTATGGATTGTGTCATCTGGGTCTGTGTCTCCCCCTTATGGATTGTGTCATCTGGGTCTGTGTCTCGACCTTATGGATTGTGTCATCTGGGTCTGTGTCTCCACCTTATGGATTGGGTCATCTGGGTCTGTGTCTCCCCCTTATGGATTCTGTCATCTGGGTCTGTGTCTCCACCTTATGGATTGTGTCATCTGTAATCTGTTATCTACAATCACTTTTACATCAATATTTACTTGGTATATATGATGGGTAAACAGATGGCTGAAAAAAATGACAGAATATGGAGCCTAAAAATTCATTATCAAATAGTTGTAATGGGTGAATGATGAGAGGAGCTGACTGCCCTGAGCTTTATTCACTGGTTATTACTCACCAGGGAAGATACCTGCAGGAATCCCCTCCGTACATGTAATTACAGGTGATGTGTATTTATGTCTATTACCTGCTGATGTACTTTGTCGGTGGTCCTCCATCATGGCGTCCTTGTACAGATCCCGGTGTCCTCCTATATACTCCCACTCCTCCATGGAGAAATAGACAGTGACATCCTGACACCTTATAGGAACCTGACAACACAATATACAGTCATCACCCAGACCCTCCTGTTACCGTATAATGTCCCCCACATTCCCCGCAGCGTCACCTCTCCAGTCAGCAGCTCCATCATCTTCTTGGTGAGCTCTAGGATCTTCTCCTTATTGTTCTTCTCATGTATTGTGGGGTGAGGGGGCGGCTCTATGATTGGGCTCAGGGGTCTTCCCCATCCATCACACACAGGAGCCCCACATCCATCACTAGAGGTCTTCTTCACTACTGTGTAGTCCTGTTTATGGAGAGACAGTAATAAATATCACTACAGATATTTCCAGAGTCCGTCACCTCTCCAGTGACATCATCTGTTATCCCCATAGATAAGAATGATGTAATGTGACATCATCAGACTCTCTCCCCTCCCCAGTGACATCATCAGACTCTCTCACCTCTCCAGTAAGCAGGAAGAGGATCTCTAGGGTGAGATGTAATATCGTCTCTGACATCTTGTCTCCGTCCATCAGGATTCTCTTCTGTAGATTGGACAGAGGATCCTGTAGCGCCAGAACCTGAATAGGAAGAAGATTGAAAATCACACAAAATAAGGTGACCAGAATTCTGTGTGATATCACTGCTATGGCTGCGATTGGTTCATCAGGCGCTGCAGTGATTGGTTCTCAAGCACTGCGGCTCAGCCAATCAGAGCCAGGTGGGCTTTACGGACCCCCTGATCATGAAGCGGGGGCTGTAGACTACCAACAAGTGTGATGGAACTGCCGGAGGAATAGTGCGGCGGAGCAGACAACGGCTGTTAGGTAATGTATTGTTTGGGTTTTTTACTGCAGCTAGGGCTTATTTTAGGGACAAATAGTAGGAGTTCCTACTGTAAAGGTTGCATTGCACCACATGAAAACTGCAATTTTGTCCGATGCAACAGAAAGGAAGGCTCCATAGGCAAACATGATCTACAAAACATTGCAAATCGCGTCTGTATAGAGCGCACCGTGACTCACAATATGGCAGGCTGCAAAACATCACTAATGTGAAGGAACCCACTGGGAGGCAGGGCCTCCTACACACGCCACTTGTAGCACTGTGAGGGAAGCACACAATTATGTCGCTCGTGTGAAAGAGGCCTTAGTCAGCTTGAGTGATGCGGCCATGTGCAGAGTGGCCTCACTAGTAATAGTGACCCCCCACAGTGGCCTCACTAGTAATAGTGACCCCCCACAGCGGCCTCACTAGTAATAGTGACCCCCCACAGCGGCCCTCACTAGTAATAGTGACCCCCCCCCCACAGTGGCCTCACTAGTAATAGTGACCCCCCTCCCCCCCACAGTGGCCTCACTAGTGATAGTGACCCCCCCCCCCACAGTGGCCCTCACTAGTAATAGTGACCCCCCCCACAGTGGCCCTCACTAGTAATAGTGACCCCCCCCCCCCCCAGTGGCCTCACTAGTAATAGTGACTCCCCCCCTCCACACAGTGGCCTCACTAGTAACAGTGCCCCCCCCCCACAGTGGCCCTCACTAGTAACAGTGACCCCCCACAGTGGCCCTCACTAGTAACAGTGACCCCCCACAGCGGCCTCACCAGTAATATTGACCCCCCACAGTGGCCTCACCAGTAATATTGACCCCCCACAGTGGCCTCACCAGTAATAGTGACCCCCCACAGTGGCCTCACCAGTAATAGTGACCCCCCACAGTGGCCTCACCAGTAATAGTGACCCCCCACAGTGGCCTCACCAGTAATAGTGACCCCCCACAGTGGCCTCACCAGTAATAGTGACCCCCCCCCCACAGTGGCCTCACCAGTAATAGTGACCCTCCACAGTGGCCTCACCAGTAATAGTGACCCTCCACAGTGGCCTCACCAGTAATAGTGACCCCCCACAGTGGCCTCACCAGTAATAGTGACCCCCCCCACAGTGGCCTCACCAGTAATAGTGACCCCCCCCACAGTGGCCTCACCAGTAATAGTGACCCCCCCCACAGTGGCCTCACCAGTAATAGTGACCCCCCCCACAGTGGCCTCACCAGTAATAGTGACCCCCCCACAGTGGCCTCACCAGTAATAGTGACCCCCCCACAGTGGCCTCACCAGTAATAGTGACCCCCCCACAGTGGCCTCACCAGTAATAGTGACCCCCCCACAGTGGCCTCACCAGTAATAGTGACCCCCCACAGTGGCCTCACCAGTAATAGTGACCCCCCACAGTGGCCTCACCAGTAATAGTGACCCCCCCCCCCCCACGTTGGCCCTCAGTAGTAACATAGTAACTTAGGCTAAATGAAAAAATGTCCATCTAGTTCAGCCTGTTTCAACCCCCCCCCCCCCCTGTTGATCCAGAGGAAGGCAAAAAAAAACTATGAGGCAGCAGGAAAAAAATTCCTTCCTGACTCCATAATGGCAGCCAGAGTAATCCCTGGATCAACATTTGAGATCAACAACCCCGCTGGTCACCTAATGTCTACATCCTGTAATATCCTTCCTCTCCAGAAAGACATCTAGTCCCTCTTAAACTCCTCTATGGATCCTGCCATCACCACATCCTCAGGCAGAGAGTTCCACAGTCTCACTGCTCTTACAGTAAAGAACCCCTTTGTGTGTTGGTGATGAAACCTGCTTTCCTCTAGACGTAGCGGATGTCCTCTTGTTACCGTCGCAGTCCTGGGTGTAAACAGATCACGGGAGAGATCCATGTGTTGTCCCCTCATGTACTTATACACAGTTATTTGGTCGCCCCTTAGCCGTCTTTTTTCCGGGGTGAATAATCCCAGTTTTGGTGCCTCTCTGGGTATTCCAGTCCCCTCATTCCATGTATTAGTTTAGTTGCCCTTCTTTGAACCCCCTCAAGCACTGTAACATCTTTCCTGAGCACCGGTGACCAGAATTGTACGCAGTATTCCATGTGAGGCCTGACAAGTGCCTTATATAGTGGGGGGGATAATGTTCTCGCCCCTCGCCCCTATACCTCTTTTACTGCACCCCAAGACTCTTAGCTTTTGCAGCAGCTGCCTGGCATTGATTGTGGCCCCAGTAGTATTAGAGCCCCCATATACTAACCTCCTCCTGGTCTTCAGCGCTCCGCTACAGCGCCTCCTGTGGAACCAATGAGAAGAGGTCAGGGGAGGAAGATCATCGCTGGGGGCCGGACACTGAGGGGTTAATGAGGCTCTGGGCTGCTCACCCGCTGCCTCCACTTGCAGGGGCTTCAGGACCTGTGATGATGTCACAGTCATGTGATCAGTTAGGGGCAGGGCCAGGTCACATGATCAGAGTGTGCCTGTGAAGCTCGTGTAGTTGAGCTGTGTGTGTTCTGGCTCCCCTCCTGCGGCTTCTGCCCAGCCAACGCCAACAGTGATTCCCAGGGGTTCATTCACACGGGCGATTGTTCACTGAATGCCCCATTCCTATCCGAGGATCGCAGAAGAATGTGGTGTGTCATGTGCGGCGGAGACCCCTCTGATCCCGACCGTTTAACCCCATCATGGCCGCTGCGGGGTGATCACAGGGTGCCCATGGCTTCTCATGTAAGGCCTCTGACTGCTGGTGGGTGAGCAGTGCTGTATACTGCGGCAGTACCAGCCGTCCAACCAGGGGGCCACGAAATGTGCGAAAAAGCTCAAAGTCAAAGAAAGTCTATAAAAAAGAAATAACAGAAATAAAAGCCAACGTTCCCAGCACATAAAGCTGCTACATATCAGAGCGATCGGAGCGCCCCGCCGGCACGGCATGAGGTCCGCGACCCGCACCTCAACAAAAAATGGGGGAACTGATGATAATCACTCATCTACCTCCAAAAACACAATGAAAAGGGATCAAAGAGTCGCATGAACCCCAAATAGTACAAGAGGGCGCCGCCGCTCGTCTGGCAGAAGCCACGGCCCTGGAGGACGGCGATGAAAGACAATGAAGCCACGGCCCTGGAGGACGGCGATGAAAGACAATGAAGCCACGGCCCTGGAGGACGGCGATGAAAGACAATGAAGCCACGGCCCTGGAGGACGGCGATGAAAGACAATGAAGCCACGGCCCTGGAGGACGGCGATGAAAGACAATGAAGCCACGGCCCTGGAGGACGGCGATGAAAGACAATGAAGCCACGGCCCTGGAGGACGGCGATGAAAGACAATGAAGCCACGGCCCTGGAGGACGGCGATGAAAGACAACGAAGCCACGGCCCTGGAGGACGGCGATGAAAGACAATGAAGCCACGGCCCTGGAGGACGGCGATGAAAGACAACGAAGCCACGGCCCTGGAGGACGGCGATGAAAGACAACGAAGCCACGGCCCTGGAGGACGGCGATGAAAGACAACGAAGCCACGGCCATGGAGGACGGCGATGAAAGACAATGGTGTTACTTCATAAAGGGCTTATGTTGCATCAGAGTAACAACAATAGATACAATGTCTATAAATAGCGCATCGGCGAAGAATAAAGTATCCACTCCTCACGGGGAGCCGAATAACAAGGTCAGCGCGCTAGACAGAAATGCCAGGAAGAAATGGTCAAAAACTCAGTTTCCCCCAAATTTACCAAAGGAAGCTAGAAACCATCCCCCAGATGCCGACCCCTCGCGGAGCTCCGCTGGCGGTGATCAAGAAGGTTCTGGATCTTGGAATGTGGAACAATCAGTGCTGCGTTTATAAGTGTTTAATTCTAGAAATATAGTAGCAGATAAATGTAATGGTATGCTCCAGACTGTACCATTGCTGACCTGCAGGGGGAGGGTTGCTCAGGATCCCCACCGATCAGCTAACTGACTGAAGTGATAGTGCAGCACGACTGTCACTTCAGTCCATACCAGGCACAGCGCCATACATTCTACAGTGGCTGTGCCTGGTATTGCAGCTTAGTCCCATTCACATGAATGAGACTGAGCTGCTCTGAATATGACATCACAGTCCTGAGAAGAGGCTGCAGCGCTCACTCCATGGCCACGGCCTCTTCAGTCAGAGGACCACACTGATCAACAACTGATGACCCATCCTGAGGATAAGTCATCAATAGTACAATCCTAGGAAACCCCTTTAATGGAGGGGCATTACTACTGACTGTGGCACTACGAATGGGGAGATGATGTAGAGGTAACAAAGCCGGATGTCTGTGTTAAATGCCAGAGATAATCTGTGACTGGGAGAGGATGTCATGGCATCTGGGCCACATGGAGAAGAGAAAGTGAAAGCCAGTCAGAGAGGATGCCACCTGTGATCACTAGATATAATGGTACACTAGTCCTGTATACGCTCTTCAGAGCACCTGTGTAGAGTTGGTATATACGCTGTATGGTCACCATTGCTGTGGTGTTATTAGGCCACAAATAGTGTTAGTACTGGTGATACTGCCCTTCATAGTGGTCTTTATTCAGCATGTTTGCATCAACCACTAGGTGGCGGTAATCGGTGATCATGGTCTGCCGGGATTATTTGGTCCTTTACATCTGTGTTCCCCAACTCCAGTCCTCAGGGACCGCCAACAGGTCATGTTTCCAGGATTTCCTCAGTGTTGCACAGGTGATGTCATTATTGTCGGGGCCTCAGACATTGCCACAGGTGTTCTTACCATAGGATATCCTGAAAACATGACCTGTTGGTGGTCCCTGAGGCCTGGAGTTGGGGACCCCTGCTTTACATAGTGTTGCTATTGTTAACATTGTAAATGTTTATAAAATAAAGCAAAAAATGTTTTTTTTTCTAACTGTACCATTTTAATAAACTTTATTAACATTTATTCTGTTCTTTACTTAGTCACAATGGGATTCTTTGATCCCTTCTGTCATGCTTTGGTATGCTCAAATAGCAGAGAATTCTTCCATGTGTGTCTAAAACTACAAAGCGATCTACTAGGCGGTGCGATAGTCATATAGCTGTGGCATACCCAGGGGGGGCTTTCCTTGCCCTCTGGCTGCCATGTTTACCCCCCTTTAACGATGGCACTCCGTCTCTGGATGAGCCCGGTCACCTTGTTTGCCCTCACACATCCACTGGTCCCAACACCTCCTAACAGTCTGAACAGATCGTTCTCTCTACTAGTGGCCTGTAGGGGGCGTCCTGAGCCCGGTCACCATGTGTGCCCTCACACATCCACTGGTCCCAAGACCTCCTAACAGTCTGGTCAGACGCTCCTCTCTACTGGTGGTCTGTAGGGGGCATCCTGAGCCCGGTCACCTTGTGTACCCCCAGTCACTGGTCCCAACACCTCCTAACAGTCTGAACAGATCGTTCTCTCTACTAGTGGCCTGTAGGGGGCGTCCTGAGCCCGGTCACCATGTGTGCCCTCACACATCCACTGGTCCCAACACCTCCTAACAGTCTGGTCAGACGCTCCTCTCTACTGGTGGTCTGTAGGGGGCATCCTGAGCCCGGTCACCTTGTGTGCCCCATCCACTGGTCCAACACCTCCTAACAGTCTGGTCAGATGCTCCTCTCTACTGGTGGTCTGTAGGGGGCGTCCTGAGCCCGGTCACCTTGTGTGCCCCCAGTCACTGGTCCCAACACCTCCTAACAGTCTAGTCAGACGCTCCTCTCTACTGGTGGTCTGTAGGGGGCATCCTGAGCCCAGTCACCTTGTGTGCCCCCAGTCACTGGTCCCAACACCCCCTAACAGTCTAGTCAGACTCTCCTCTCTACTGGTGGTTTGTAGGGGGTATCCTGAGCCTGGTCACCTTGTGTGCCCTCACACATCCACTGGTCCCAACACCTCCTAACAGTCTGGTCAGATGCTCCTCTCTACTGGTGGTCTGTAGGGGGCATCCTGAGCCCTGTCACCGTGTGTGCCCTCACACATCCACTGGTCCCAACACCACCTCACAGTCTGGTCAGATGCTCCTCTCTACTGGTGGTCTGTAGGGGGCGTCCTGAGCCCGGTCACCCTGTGTGCCCTCACACATCCACTGGTCCCAACACCCCCTATCAGTCTGGTCAAAAGCTCCTCTCTACTGGTGGCCTGTAGGGGGCCTCCTGAGCCCAGTCACCTTGTGTGCCCTCACATATCAACAGGTCCGAACACCTCCTAACAGTCTAGTCAGAAACTCCTCTCTACTGGTGGACTGTAGGGGGCGTCCTGAGCCCGGTCACCTTGTGTGCCCCCATCCACTGGTCCCAACACCTCCTAACAGATGGTCCTCTCTACTGGTGGACTGTAGGGGGTGTATATGCTTACCATAATGTAATATTTTTTTCTCTCTTCAATAAAAATATCTCTTTTACATTGTTTGCACTGGGACGGCTGGTCCGGTTCCCTAGTGCAGAGTTTTACCGTCGGTTTATTGCCCTTGGATATGGATATTACAGTAATATTGACTTGAATGCCTTGCCATGTTGGTCTGCTCCAGCCAGTATGTGATGACATGTGATTGGATTACTTTCACTGCATAACAAAATGATTTATCAGGTTAATATTTGAGTATTTCTTGGTGATTGTACTGTAATTGTTCATATTTTTAGTAGTTATAATATTCAAGCAGCCGTTAGTACTTGGAATAGCCTAAATTAAATTTGGGCAAGTGCGATTTTATTATATGCACTGGTAAAACTAGGGTAGTACATGGCTGGCTAAGCTTACTCTATTGGATAGATGGTCTTGTGTTTTTGGAGCTGAGTAATCCAGGACCCTATTTGTAGGATCATTATTGTCCCCAGGACATATATACTTTTTGTATACTGGTCTAACTTTCCAATTTGTTGCGATGGAATAGTGATATACTATTAATACCCATATCAGAGGTGGCCTTATTGAAATTTGGGCTGGTGGAACCAGAGGTATATTAGTCCTCAGTAAAATGTGGTATACGTCATAAATATGAGGCCATGATATGTCCCTGTATAGGGTTTAGGGCTCCCACCCACTGGCGTTTTTTTCTCCACAGCGCTGCGAGATTAAGTGAAAACTCTCGCAGAGCAGTGCGAGAAAATCGCTGGGATATCGCTGCGACAGTCTTTTCAATGGGGCCGGCGGCAGCAGCGCTGGCCCCATTGAAAAGATATGGAGAATGCCGCGGACTTCTGCCACAGCTGTGGCAGAAGTCAGCGGCATGCTATCCCATTGCTTTCAATGGGATCGGTACTGCTGCCGATCCCATTGAAAGCAGTGGTTTCTGACAAGCCCCGCAGAATGATTATTGGAGAAGGGCTTGAAATATAAGCCCTTCCCTGATAATCATAAAAAAAGTGGTTAAAAAAATTATTAAAAAGTTACTCACCTCTCCTGCTGTCAGCCGAGTCCTCCGGCTGGCTCCCCAGCACTGCTACTGAGCTCTTTCAGCAGACGGGGATTTAAAAATCCCTGCCTCCTGAAAGGGCTGTGCTGATTAGCTGAGGGCTCAGCCAATAGCAGCTAGTGCTTAGCTATTGGCTGCGCGGTCAGCCAATGGCAGATATCTCTTAGCTATTCATTCATGAATAGCAATATCTTAGCTATGTGTGCTGGAGGGTTGGCAGGGCCAGGTAGCGACCCTCTTTAAAAAGGGGGGGGGCAATTGCCCACAATGCAGTTGCGAATCAATGAGAAATTGACGTTCGATCTTCATTCCAATCCTGTGCCACCTCTGTCAGGAGCTGCAAACGTGGTCATGAGTTACATAGCTATGGGGAATCCATGTGCCCACACAGTATTCATTCTGTCTAGGTGTCAGATAGCTCAATCGACACCGCAAGGGGAAAGCCATCTGCACTCTGCCCCTACCCAAGTCAGTCAGTGTCTTTGTGCCAGACAGGTCAAACACCACGATGGGAAGTCTGTGTGCACCAACAGCATAGGTGGGTCCAACACAACCCAAGACATGAACAATAAAGAAATCAGAGTGGCCAAACATGGCAGACTTACACTGCGCCGAGGACATAGGCCTCGGCCAACAGCTTCAGCAATCGTAGGCATGAACCGGACTTCGATGCTAGTACACCTGTGAAGGTCTCATTAAATCACTTACGTTTTCTTTCACCGCTCCAAAGACTGGATTAGCCAGGAAAAAGTTCCACAGGCCCAACCTGGCGCAGTTGCAGTTCCCCCGGGACATAGGCCTTGGCCAACAGCTTCAGTAATCGTAGGCAGGAAGCGGACTTTCACTGCACCCAGGACATAGGCCTCTGCACAAACCCTCAGAAATCGCGGGCCTAGAGCGGACTCCAATGCTAGCGTAGATGTAAACGTCTCATTAGTGCTGTATCGCTCCTCTTGTTTGTCCCAATGCAGTGCCCCGGATAGCTGCGGTAACGTGAGAGAAAATACATGTTGGCTTCGGCCCACACTGCATGCCCTAGTCAGTCTGTTTTTTTTTTTAAGTGCTAGGCAGGTACAACTCAGCTATGGGAAGTCTGTGTGTACCCACAGCATGGGTGGCTCCCAGGAACCCACAGACGGTACATAAAGAAATCCCATAGCAGTGCTCCGGATAGTTAAGGTAATGTGAGAGAAAATACATGTTGGCTTCGGCCCACATTCCATGCCCTAGTCAATCTGTGTTTTTTTCATAGTGCCAGGCAGGTACATCACCACTATGGGAAGTCTGTGTGGACCCGCAGCATGGGTGGGGCCCAGGAAGCCACTGACGGTACATAAATAAATCCCATTGCAGTGCCCCGGATAGCTGAGGTAACGGGAGAGAAAATGCAGGTTGGCTTCGGCCCACACTGCATGCCCTAGTCAGTCTGGGTTTTTTTCATAGTGCCAGGCAGGTACAACTCCACTATGGGAAGTCTGTGTGGACCCACAGCATGGGTGGCTCCCTGGAACCCACCGACGGTACATAAATAAATCCCATAGCAGTGCCCCGGATAGTTAAGGTAATGTGAGAGAAAATACAGATTGGCTTCGGCCCACACTGCATGCCCTAGTCAGTCTGGGTTTTTTTCATAGTGCCAGGCAGGTACAACTCCGCTATGGGAAGTCTGTGTGGACCCACAGCATGGGTGGGTCCCAGGAAGCCACCGACGGTACATAAATAAATCCCATTGCGGTGCCCCGGACAGTTGACGTAACGTGAGAGAAAATACAGGTTGGCTTCGGCCCACACTCCATGCCCTAGTCAGTCTGGGTTTTTTTTTTGTCCAGATAGGTAGAACACTGCAATGGGAAAACTTAGTGCACCCATAGTATACACAGACCCCTGTAATATTCTTGTAGCAAAGGTATAAGCTGACCCCAGTAACAGTTATGTTGCAGAAGTCTAGGGAGACCCCAGTAACATTTCAGTAGTAACAGTATAGACTGACCCCAGTAACATTTCTGTAGGGACAGTATAGGCAGAGCCCAGTAACATTTCAGTAGCAGCAGTATAGGCAGAGCCAAGTATTTGTAACATTTCAGTAGTAACAGTATAGACAGACCCCTGTAACATTTCAGTAGCAGCAGTATAGGCAGAGCCCAGTATTTGTAACATTTCAGTAGTAACAGTATAGGCAGACCCCAGTAACATTTCAGTAGCAGCAGTATAGGCAGAGCCCAGTATTTGTAACATTTCAGTAGTAACAGTATAGGCAGACCCCAGTAACATTTCTGTAGTAACAGTATAGACAGACCCCAGTAACATTTCTGTAGCAGCAGTATAGGCAGACCCCTGTAGCATTTCAGTAGCAGAAGTATAGGCAGACAGCTGTAACATTTTTGTAGCAGAAGTATACGCAGACCCCTGTAACATTTACGTGGCAGAAGTATAGGCAGACCCCTGTAATATTTCAGTAGCAAAAATATAGGCAGACCGAAGTAACATTTCTGTTGCAGAAGTATAGGCAGGCAGACCCGAGTTACATTTCTGTAGCAAGAGTGTAGGCCAACCCCTGACACATTGGTGTACCATGAGTGTAGGCGAAGGCCAGAAAAATTACTTGGATTACAGTATAGGTGAGGGCCCAAAAAATGAGTGTACCAACAGTACAAATGTACCCCTATAAAATTGCTCAACCGAGAGGGCAGGTGAAACCCATAATTATTTTAGCTCGCTTGTAACAGAGCCTGGAGGCAGCCCTGTTAAAAAAAATTGGTTCATGTTAAAGTTTCAATGCTTTAGTTAGAAACGTAGAAAAATTGTTTAAAAATAGTTATATGAGACTTTTGGGCTGCAGAAAAATTGGCAGTTCAGCGTGATGACATGATGTTTCAGGAGGAGGAGCAGGAGGAGGAGGACTAATATCATACACAGATTGACAAAGGTAAAGGTCCCTTTTTTTCCGGTGGTAGAGAAAAATCCGCAGTTGTAGCCAAAAGAACCTTTAAGTTCCGCTGCTCTCCACTGGTGGAAAAGAGAAGTCTGGGGAAATCTAGGCTTTGTTCATCTTTATGAGTGTAAGCATGTCGGCACTGGCAGTTGACAGGCGGGTACACTTATCCGTGATGATTCCCCCAGCTGCACTAAACACCTTTTCTGACAAGACGCTAGCGGCAGGGCAAGCAAGCACCTCCAGGGTATACAGCGCGAGTTCGTGCCACGTGTCCTGCTTTGACACCCAGTAGTTGTACGGAGCAGAGGCATCACAGAGGACGGTGGTACGACTGGCTGCGTACTTCCTCACCATCTTTTTACAGTGCTCCTTCCGACTCAGCCTTGACTGGGGGGTGGTGACACAGTCTTGCTGGGGAGCCATAAAGCTGGCAAAGGCCTTGAAGAGTGTTCCCCTGCCTGCGCTGACCATGCTGCCTGATCTCCGCACCTCCCCTGCTACTTGGCCCTCAGAACTGCGCCTTCTGCCACTAGCGCTGTCAGATGGGAAGTTTACCATCAGTTTGTCCAACAGGGCCCTGTGGTATTGCATCACTGTCGAACCCCTTTCCTCTGAGAGTGGAAAGGTTCTCCTTATACCGTGGGTCGAGCAGGGTGTACACCCAGTAATCCATAGTGGCCAGAATGCGTCTAACGCGAGGGTCACGAGAAAGGCAGCCTAACATGAAGTCAGCCAAGTGTGCCAGGGTACCAGTACGCAAGACATGGCTGTCCTCACTAGGAAGATCACTTTCAGGATCCTCCTCCTCCACAGCCCATACACACTGAACAGATGAGAGGCAAGCAGCATGGGTACCCTCTGCAGTGGGCCCAGCTGTCTCTTCTCCCTCTTCCTCCTCCAAAACGCGCTGAGGTATAGACATGAGGGTGCTCTGAATATCAAGCGACATACTCTCTTCCCCCGTCTCCTTTTCTGACCGCAAAGCGTCAGCCTTTATGCTTTGCAGGAAACTTCTCAACAGGCATAGCAGAGGAATGGTGACGCTAATGATTGCAGCATCGACACTCACCATCTGGGTAGACTTCTTAAAGTTTCCAAGGACCTGGCAGATATCTGCCATCCAGGCCCACTCCTCAGTAAAGAATTGAGGAGGCTGACTCCCACTATGCCGCCCATGTTGGAGTTGGTATTCCACTATTGCTCTATGCTGCTCTTACAGCCTGGCCAACATGTGCAGCGTAGAGTTCCACCGTGTGGGCACGTCGCACAGCAGTCGGTGCACTGGCAGATTAAACCGATGTTGTAGGATCCGCAGTGCGGCAGCGGCCGTGGTGGACTTGCGGAAATGTGCGTTGACCCAGCGCACCTTGTCGAGGAGGTCTGACAAGTTTGGGTAGCTTTTCAGAAACCGCCGAACCACCAAATTAAGACGTGGGCCAGGCATGGCACGTGCGTGAGGCTGCCGAGCTGCAGAGCCGCTACCAGGTTATGGCCGTTGTCACACACGACCATGCCCGGTTGGAGGCTCAGCGGCGAAAGCCAGCCATCGGTCTGCTCTGTCAGACCATGCAACAGTTCGTGGGCCGTGTGCCTCTTCTCTCCTAAGCTGATTAGTTTCAGCATGGCCTGCTGACGCTTGCCCACCGCTGTGCTGCTGCGTGACACCGACTGCTGGCGACGTGCTGCTGACACATCTTAATTGCGAGGAGGAGGAGGGGGAAGGATTAGTGGAGGTGGCATAAACCGCCGCAGATACCAGCACCGAGCTGGGGCCCGCTATTCTGGGGTTGGGTAGGACAAGAGCGGTCCCAGGCTCTGACTCGGTCCCAGACTCCACTAAATTCACCCAATGTGCCGTCAGGGAGATATAGTGGCCCTGCCTGCCTGTACTTGTCCACGTGTCTGTTGTTAAGTGGACCTTCCCAGTTACCGCGTTGGTGAGGGCACAATTGATGTTGTGGGAGACGTGGTCGTGCAGGGCTGGGACGGCACACTGGGAAAAATATTGGCGACTGTGGACCGATTAGCGCGGGACCGCCGCCGCCAACATGTTTTTGAAAGTCTCCGTTTCCACAAGCCTATACGGCAGCATCTCCAGGCTGATCAATTTGGCAATGTGCACGTTTAAAGCTTGAGCGTGCGGGTGCGTGGCGGCGTATTTGCGCTTTCGCTCCAACGCTTGTGCTAGCAACAGCTGAACGCTGCGCTGAGAGACATTGCTGGATGGGGTCGAGGACAGCGGAGGTGAGAGTGTGGGTGCGGGCTGGGAGGCGCTCGTGCCTGTGTCCTGAGAGGGGGGTTGGATCTGAGTGGCAGATTGGGGCACAAGGGGAGAGACAGTGGTGCGACCCGGAGGCGGTGAACAGCCTTTGTACCACCTTGTGGGGTGCTTGGCCATCATATGCCTGCACATGCTGGTGGTGGTGAGGCTGGTAGTGGTGGCTCCCCGGCTGATCTTGGCATGAAACAGGATGCACCCCACTATTCGTCGGTCGTCCGCACTCTCACTGAAAAACATCCACACCTTTGAGCACCTTAGCCTCTGCACGGTGGCTTGGTGCGAGGGGTTGCTTTGGGAAACAGTTCGGGGATTCTTCGCTCTGGCCCTGCCTCTACCCCTGGCCACCCCACTGCCTCTTCCAACCTGTCCTGCTGCTGCACTTGCCTCCCCCTCTGAAGACCTGTCCTCAGTTGGCTTATCAAACCAGGTGGGGTCAGTCACCTCATCGGCCAACTGCTCTTCCTCCGAATCCTCTGTGCGCTCCTCCCTTGGACTTACTGCCCTTACTACTACCTCACTGATAGACAACTGTGTCTTATCATCATCGTCCTCCTCACCCACTGAAAGCTCTTGAGACAGTTGCCGGAAGTCCCCAGCCTCATCACCCGGACCCCGGGAACTTTCCAAAGGTTGGGCATTGATCACGACAAACTCCTCAGGTGGGAGAGGAACCATTTTTTCCCAATCAAGGCAGGGGCCCCAGAACAGTTCCTGGGAGTCTGCCTGCTCATCAGAATATGTCATTGTCATGGAGTGAGGAGGCTGCGAGGAAGGAGGAGCAGCAGCGAGAGGATTCAGTGTTGCAGCAGTGGACGGCGTAGAAGACTGGGTGGTCGATACATTGCTGGATGCATTTTCTGCCATCCACGACAGGACCTGCTCGCACTGCTCTGTTTGTAATAAAGGTCTACCACGTGGACCCAAAAATTGTGATATGCAGCTGGGGACCCCAGAAACTTGCCTCTCTCCTAATCCCGCAGCACCCTCACTTAGACCTCTGCGTCCTCACCCACGTCCACGTCCACGTCCTCTAGCCCTACCCCTACCCCTCAGCATGGTGGATTACGAATAGAGCAGACACAGAGCGGTGTAAATAATTATGGAATTATTGGCCTACAGTTGGAGGCTGACAGTGGTATTGTAACGCTAACTCCAGGCATAAACAAAGAATACAGAAGGCTGCAAACAAGCCTAGCCGTGCAATAGTGATGCACTGTAACTCCCACCAGACAACCTGTAAAATGCACACGGTCAGGGGTAGCCGAACGAAGGAGCTTTTCTTGTAATTTTTTGGAAGTACAATGCAGGCTATATAGTGTGTATATGACTGTCCCTCTATCAGTGGCTGTGGCCGTACGCTGTGCGTGAAGTTGACGGCAGACACAGAGCGGTGTAAATAATTATGGAATTATTGGCGTACAGTTGGAGGCTGACAGCGGAAATGTTACGCAAACTGCAGCCAGAAAACAATTATACGGAAGGCTGGAAAAAGGTCTGGCTCTGCAATAGTGATGGACTACAACTCCCATCAGAGAACCTGTAAAATGCACACGGTCACAGGTAGCCCTAAGAAGGACCGTTGGGGTTCTTGTAGACAGGATCCTACACTACCACTGTCCCTATCTCAGGAGCACTTTCCCTATACTCTGTAGTACAGACTGCAGCCTGAGAACGCTATAGCTGTAATGGGGCTGCAGAGCCCGATATAAAAAAAAAAATTGTGCAAAACTGCTCCCAGCAGCCACAACAGTAATGCACACGGTCAGATGTGGCCCTAAGAAGGACCGTTGGGGTTCTTGAAGACGCTAACACTCTCCATATAGCAGCAGCACCACTCTCCCTGATCTCTCCCAGTGTGTCTGTGGTGAGCCGTGGGTGGCCCCACTTTATATACTCGGCGGTCACTTGATCTCGCCAGGCACTCACTGCAGGGGGGTGGGATAGGGCTGGAACGTCACAGGAGGAAGTTGTAATGCCTTCCCTGCATGTCTATTGGCCAGAAAAGGGCGCAAAACATTCAGGGAAGGAAATGCAATTGACTCGAGTACCGCGTGGTGCTCGTCTTGAGTAACGAGCATCTCAAGTACCCTAATACTCGAACGAGCATCAAGCTGAAGTTGCATCACGTGAAGTTGCGATCCTCCAGAGCGGCCATTGTTTTCATACGAGCGCGATCCATTTTTCCTATTTGAAACCACATACGATTTCTACACGTGCGTGAAATCTGCGCACGACAATCAAATGTGCAGCAATGTGTTTTCTCATAAAATTCATCGCAATCACAGAAACAAATTTGCAGGTTTACCAGTGCGATTTCAGTCCAAGTTTCTCAAACCAACATCACGCTCACCCATTTAAGGCATAAGGCAACTGTTTAACACAACGGGCTGCGGCACAGCTGCTCAGCTCCAGTCACACCCCTAAATAATGTAGTCATCATATAATAGATGCCAGCTCCACGCAGTGATAGTGATTACAGTGCAGTTATCTCCAGTGACAACAGGTGGCGCCTCCTCTAATTGCTATCGTCTGCTTTTGTTTTAATTCTCTATCTGGGCCCAGACCACCATGAAGAGTTCTTCTAGCCATGACTCATCTCTGCACCCTCTCCACATAGTGCTGCTACTCCTAATGCTCCTCTCAGTGCTCCCTACACAGTATTCGAGACCTCTGTTGTGCCGCACAGAGTGATAGTCTTCCCGCACACTAATAATTTCCCTATTGTACGCATCACAAATAATAATGCTCCCTTAGTGCCTCACAATTATTTTGCCATGCTTTTTACATCTGCACAGTCATAATCTCCCTTTGAGCCATGTACAAAGTGGCCTAGTTGTGCCCCTATATATTAATGGTGTCCCCTTTGTGTCTTTCAAAGAATAATAATGCCCTCTCTGTGTCCCCCACAAGGTAAGGGCGCCCACCCACTGGCGATTTTTTTCCCTGCGAAATTCGCAGCATTTTTTTCTCAGCAGTGGTCTATGGGACTTGTAATGTTAAAATCGCGATTTACCGCGAAATCGCGATTTTGCGCGATCGCGATTTTAACATTACAAGTCCCATAGACCCCTGCAGAGAAAAAAATTTCGCAGGGAAAAAAAACGCCAGTGGGTGGGCGCCCTTATGGTAAATGTTGTGCTCCTCAGGCCATAGTGCCCTCTATGTGGCCCCATGAAGTAATAAATGCTCTATTTTTTCCTCTTTCTTTTCCTCCCTGTAATGTTATTCATGTAATATGGAGTTGCTTAAAGGGGTTGTTCCGCGCCTAAAGAGAAAATTTTTGTTTTGCCCAGTCCCCCAGTACCTGTAAAGGAATACTGCTGCCAGGTGTTATTAAAAAAAAAAAAAATTCCCTTACCTGAATCCCCGTTCAGCAACTTTAAAAAATCTTCTTTCCAAGATGGCTGCCGCTGGTCTTCTCCCATGGTGCACCACGGGTCTTCTCCCATGGTGCACCGTGGATGTTCTTCTGCTGTCTGAGCTCCACTGCGGATTTCAGCCACCTCATTGGCTGATCGGCACCACATGACAGGGGCGGAGCTACGCGATGACGCTGAGAAGGGGGAGGAGCCAGGACGCAGCTCGTGAGCCCGGACCATCCAGAAGAGGATTCCTCTCTGCGCAAGCGCGACTGTTCTGGCGACCAGAGAAGAAGTTTGGTCGTTGCCATGGAGACAGGGACGCCAGCACCTGGAGGGGGTAAGTCTATAACTTCTGTATTGCCAATATTTAATGCACGATGTATATTACAAAGTGCATTAATATGGCCATACAGAAGTGCATAACTGCACTTGCTTCTGCAGGACAACCCCTTTAATGCTACTATGTGAGTGCTACCTCTAGTGTGGGAATCTTCAATCATTCGCTCCTCTCTGCTCTCAAACAGAAGACAATGGTTGAAGATTCACACACTGCTGTTAGCACTTGCGGAGCAGTAGTAAGCACCTCAGTGTTACATGATTAACATTACAGGTGGGAATGGCCTCAGTATGGTGAGGGGACATATGGGATCACAAGGCTTAGGGGCCCGGTTACAAGCGCTACCTGTATGACTTTGAGCTACAACATTGATTTTAGACCTTTTAATGGCTAACAAAAAGCAATAATGTTACAGTAAGCGTTCCAGGCTACTCAGGCTTCTTCATCAGGTTGGTATGACAAGATGTATCTGAACAAACACATATACACAGTCAGGTCACATTATTATGATCACCTCCCTCTTTCAACGGCACGCAGTCTATGAAGGCCTGGTCCGTATATAAGGTGTGCGATCGGTTGTCTGCTCACAGCTCATTGTCATGGGTAAAAGGGACGATTTATAAGAGTTGTAAAAAGGGATGATTATTGGTAGAGATGAGCGAATCTACTCATTTCGAGCAATTGCTCGATCGAGCACTGCGATTTTCGAGTACTTCAGTACTCGGGTGCAAAGATTCGGGGGGCGCCGGGGGGCGGGGGGAGGCGTGACGGAGCGGGGGGTAGCAGCGGGGAACAGGGGGGAGCCCTCTCTCTCTCCTTCTCCCCCCCCCCACTCCCCGCTGCAACCCCCCACTCACCCACGGGGCCCCCCGAATCTTTCCGCCCGAGTACGTAAGTACTCAAAAATCGCGGTACTCGGGCGAAAAAGGGGCGTGGCCGAGTAGGCTCGCTCATCTCTAATTATTTGATTTTGGTGCAAGGGTGATATTTCTCAATCAGTGCAGTTCATGAACTGTTCACTTGCTGCTTTTGTGGTGAAAGTGTATCATGAGTGAACAAATGGCACGATTGGGAATAACCAATGTGGAAATTGCGGAGTCCCACGTGCCATTGATGTGAGAGGTGAATGTCGGCTACGGGGGTGCACAAGGGCTGACCGATACACTACAGTGAAGGAGCTGAACATGAAAATGAACCAGGGGGCTACCAGACATGTCTAAGACATTTCAGCCATCCCTACTATGTATGGGGCTCTGAAGCAGATGGATGTTCATTGCACCTATCCCGCAATTTCAAAATTGTACCACTGCTGATTGGCAAAGGGTTGCCTTCTCCGACGAGTTACGCCTTCTGCTTCATCGAACAGATGAACATTGGTGTGTCACATAAGAAACATCAGAGAACAAATCCCCTGCAACCATTACTGAAGAACAAAGCTGGGGGCTGCAATGTTATGGGACTTTTCTGTGGCATTCTTTGGTCCACTCATCCATGTTGAAGGTGCTCTGAACCCATCTGGTTATGGATCCATCCTAGCAGATTAAGTACACCTATACATGCTGATTGTTTTACCCAGGACAGATGAGATCTTCCAGCAAGACAATGTAACTTGTCACAATGCTTGGAAGAGCATAACCAACACTTCCAAGTACTTCCTTAGCCCTCTAATTCCACTTACTTGAACCCAATTGAACATCTGTGGGATCACCTTGATGATTATGGTTGCTCTATGGATCCTTCCCCACGCACCCTCCAGCAACTATGGGAAACAGTCAGCATGGCTCCAGATACTGGAGACAACCTTCCAGTAACTCCCAGCCCATCTAGCTACTCAAAATAAAGAGAGTCCAACCAGCAGCACCAAAATCCTCCCACTCTGGGTCAGGCTGGATTATGCAGAAGCCAGAAGAAGGAGCTCAAACCAGAAAATCTCCAATTTATAGATCATCCAATAGAAGGGTAAGAGGCAGCATAAGTGGATGAAGTAGAAACAACTTTATTGCCCCATCACCACAGCAACAAGGTTTCAGCCAAAATGGCCTTCTTGAAGATTGAAGAAGGCCATTTTGGCCAAAACGTTGCTGTTGTGGTGATAGGGCAATAAATGTTACGTGTGCTGCTGGGATCTGTAGTTCTAAGCTTTCTAGCAGCACAGCCCTCACAGGGTTAATTGATTGAACTGGCTGGGTGTGGTACTTCCTGTTAGCCAATCTCCTGGGTCTGTGCTCACATATAAACCCTGTGCCTGTTAGTCTCTGGCTGGGTTCCAGAGTGAGCAGTCATGAATCTTTGTCTGAAACTAGTCTTGTACTGTTTGGATGCATCTGCCTTGTTCCCACTCAGATCTGTGTTTGTAAGTAGGTCTGTGTCTCTCTGCTTCCCTATAGATGGTTTGGAAACCTGTAGTCCTGGTCTGCAGCATATGTAGCTCCCCTTCCCATCCCCTTTACAGGTGCGGCCTCCAAATGTCTTATGTCTTGCTCTGTGTGTCAGTTGGTGGATCCCTGATACGGTTCCCTATGTCAGCTTGCGTGGCTCACTGTCCTTCCCCCCGTAATGAGGACACATTGGGTCTCTCTGCTTCCCCAAGACGGTTCGGACACCTGTAGTACTTGTCTATATGCATTCCCTTTACAGGTGCGGCCTCCAAACGTCTTATGTCTCACTCTGTCTGTTGGTGGATCCCTGACATGGTTCCCTATGTCAGCTTGTGTGGCTCACTGTCTATTCCCCCTGGTATGAGGACACAAAGACTTGCTGTGAGTTCCATCTGTGTGCATGTGAGCTCTGGGTGGAGTCTGTCTGGTTTTCACTATATGTTGTAGTCTGCTGTAAGTCAGTGCCTGTAAGCAGGTATCCTGTTATCTGTCCTACGTAGCTTGTGGTATGATCTGTACTCTGTCCTGTTCTTGAGGCACCTTGCTGTGTGATCTGTGCTCTGTCCTGTCCCTGTTGCAGTTGGCTGTGTGCCCTGTGCTGTAATCTGTCCTGTTGCAAGCTTGTTGTGTGATGTGTCTTGCTGGTTCATGTCCGTTTATATTCTGTCAGTTTTGTGTTTAGCTTGCTGTATTGTGATAGACATGATGATTATTTTGTATAAAATGTCTATCGATTTGTATAACGTAAATGTATTTTGCTATTGTAATGACTTTTAGCTCTGAGGAGTTTAAAGGACACACACATAATCTAATCATGGTATTTGCTAGACAATGGATGTGTGATGTAATGTTAGTTAAGTACATAGAAGTTACACAAGAAGCCTCTAAGAGTTAAGGGTCATAGTGTTACATGTATATTTGTGCCCAACACTGAGTGTTGAACTAGCACTTCTTCACCCCTCCCATCCTGAAACTTCTACAACAAAGGAATTGCTTCAGCCTGAGCACATGTTGATAAGACTTGCTTATACACAGATATGACTGGAGCTAGGACAAAAGTCCATGCTACATCAGCACTTGGAAGAGGGTGGGCAGAGAGGTGGGAGATTCTATATGATCCGACAAATGAGAATCTTATATGTTACTGATGTAATCTGTTGCACGCCCATTGAAGGGCGGTTGTCATGTGTTATAATAAAAGGCTTGAGCCTCTATACATTGTAGAGACTCTCCCAGTTTTAGACCAGCATTTGTGTCTGATCTGGTTCGATGATGTGTGCACACGATACAATTCGGAAGCGGCAAAATACCCCGAAGCCTGCTGGAGAAAATCATAATCCAGAACAGTATGACCGGCGATCTGTGTCCTGTCCTGTTGCAGCGTTCTGTGTGAACAATGTCCAGTTCTCCTGGTTAGTGTAGGGTCTAGCAGTATAACCAGCAACCGTGAAGTTGGCCCGCTAGCTTCCACGTTTTGTACAAAATGTCAACTAGTACCTGGTATTTATATTCAGCTTCTCATCTGTTACTGGGGGTTGCATTTTGCCTGCTGTATTTTCTGGCTCTGTGTGTCCTGTTGTTCTGTCCCTGTCATGTGGCACGTGTATGTATTCTGTTCTGGTGCGTGGCTCCTAGGATCAGCTAGGGCCCAGTTCCGAAGACCGCTGGGCCGCCATCTTATTGGGGTGATGTCCCCGCTTCGGTAGGGCCATGTCATTCCACAGGGTCAGTTGCCTGAATTCTGTGTGAATCTGCTGTGTCCCGGTGTGCGCGTGCAGACTATTTGGGTACGATGGTGTGGGCCCTGTGCTTAGTTTTGCCCACACGATCGTAACAATAAAGTTGTTTCTACTTAATACGCTTATGTTGCAAGTTACCCTTCTATTGGATAGCCCATCTAGCTGCTGTCTGTGCGGCACGTAGTGTTTATTTTGGATATTAGCTGGTTGTCATAATCATGGGACTCGACTCTGTATATCTGAAAAAAAACACATATATTTGTATGCGAGTGAGCAGAAACATGATGGAATGTATTTCATTAAAAAATAGCAGTATGAACCAGAGAGTATACCCTTAATAGTCCACAGATAAAAGTGTGAGTTTTATGGTCAATAAGTTATCCCCACTTATCTTGGACCCGGTGTCGTCTCAACAGCATTATGGGTCCGGGCAAAGCAGTGCACTCGGGCCCCTACGACAACTACTTACAGGAATAAAAATGTAAATGAAATGTGATGTTTCGTTTCTGCTGAAAGGTTATTCACCTGGAAATATATATTATACAAGCTGATATACCCGGCCTCGTCTGAGTTAATTTGATACAGGTGTTTACGTGTTGTTTGCACGAAAAATTTTACGAAGTCAAGGTTACTTTAGAGGAACCGAGGAATAAAATATGTATATACATAGAGGAGCATTAGATTCTTCTCAGGTTTCATGTATGGATGTCCCTCTGCAGAATGGGCCGCCCCTCCCACCCTCCTTATTTAGCACCTAAAGAATGTGCTCGCCAAATGTCATGCTTGTAAAACACCAAGAAGTTACATTACATAGGAGTGTTCTTATTTTTGCACTTAGCATTGAATAATCGAGTTGTGAACCCTTTACTTTTTCTATTTAGGACCTAAAGAATGGTTATGCCAAATTTCATGTTTGCACAACACCGGGAAGTTAAAGAATTAGATTAGGTACATTACACAGGGGTGCCAATACTTTTGCACTAAGCATTGAATTTTCAAGTTGTGACCTTTTTACTTTTGCTATTTAAGACATAAAGAATGTCCCTGCCAATTTTCATGTTTGTACGACATCGGGAAGCTAGAGAATTAGATTTGGTACATTATACAGGTGTGCTAATACTTTTGCATTTAGCATTGGATTTTCGAGTTGTAACCCCTTTACTTATTTTAGGACCTAAAGAATGATCATCTCAAATTTCATGTTTGTATGACATCGGGAAGTTAGAGAATTAGTGGCGAGTCTGTAAAGCAGTCAGTGAGGGCTTTCACCTATATATATATATATATATATGAATTTGAGCCAATGAGACCATTACCCATTCCTAGTGATGAGACCAAAGGGTATAAGACCCCATGTAATCTGTGATAAAGTGCGCAGTTATGTCCCCGTGTGAGGAACTATAGCAGACCTTCGTGTGTGGTGTCTCTTCTTTACCGCCGACAGCGGGGCATTGGGGTGGGCCTGATTGGTGCGGTACGCAAAATTTCCCTGACACCTGCACTTGGTGCCCTCACTATCTCTGGACATTTTGTCCCCACTCTCCCTACACCTGGTGCCCTCACTATCTCTGGACATGTTGTCCAGACTCTACTTGGACCTAGTGCCCCCATTATCCCTGCACTTGGTGCCCTCACTATCTCTGGACATGTTGTCCAGACTCTACTTGTACCTAGTGCCCCCATTGTCCCTGCACTTGCTGCCCCCACTATCTCTGGACATGTTGTCCCCACTATCCCTGCAACTGGTGCCCCATTATCCCTGCACTTTGTGCCCCACTATCTCTGGGCATGTTGTCCCCACTCTCCCTGCACTTGGTGACCCCACTTTCTTTGAACATGTTGTCCCCACTTTCCATATTCAGTCTGCTTCTCATTTTCCACGCAGGTTTTGTGCGGATATTCCGCAGTATGTGGAAGGAGATTTAAAAAATGTCACTCATGTTGTTGCTACTATAAATGCTTCAGATTTTCCATGCGGATAAAAATCTACCGCACATCCGCCCGTGTGGACAAACGCGGAGGCAACTAAACACTCTGAGAACCAAGAAAATATAAAGGAATAAGGCAAAAACAATAATAGAAGACTAATCTCCTTTATTAGACACCATTCATCATAATATGTATCACACAAAGGGAAGCAGAACGAGGCAGTTACAGACATGATGCTATACAAGTGCCATAATGCAATGACATCCCTTGGGGGTTGAGCCAAGTAATATATAGAGTTTAACCCCTTAAGGACCAAGTGCAGTAAATATACGATGCTTTAATCCCCGCCGATAACAGATGTACGGCGCAGGATTAAAGTCTCTGCTCCTGCAATCAAGCAGGAGGTCTTAAATGACATAATGGGGTACAAAGATAGTAAAAAAATAATTACAAAAATAAGTGTAAGAAAATTACGGATTAAGGTCCTATTCAGACGACCGTATATCGTCAGGGTGCTCATGCCCGACCAATATATGGTGTCCCTCTCTGCAGGGGGAGGTGGCTGAAAGAGGCGGGAGCAGTGCACTGAGCTCCCACCCCCTCTCCACTATTTGGAATGGGAGGGTGCGAAGCTAAGTTTTGGCCCTTAGCTCCGCCCCATCCCCTCCCATTGAAAATCTTGCCGAGTGGTGGAGAGGAGGCGGGAGCTCAGTGCACTGCTCCTGGCTCTTCCAGCCTCTTCCCTCTGCAGAGAGGGACACCGTATATGGGCCGGGCGTGAAAATTCGTCCGATATACGGTCGTCTGAATAAGTACTAAAATAGCATGACTTTTTTTATGCTGAAAAAGCCCCCATCAGCTTCTACTCGAGTGAGCTAGGTAAAAAAAAAAAAAAAAACCACAATACCCACCTCGCACTGGCAGCCACGATGGTCTCCCCGGCGGTGCGGCAAGCTGCTCTGTAATTCTCCCCGCTGTCTGCTCTCTCTGCTAAACAGGCTTTGAATTTCCCTGCCGTCAACAAGTAAGCACTGTGATTGGATCAAGCACCAGCCAATCACAGACGGCGCTTGATTATTTACAGGCATTCAGTAAATGACATCACTGAATGGCTGTGATTGGTTCATCCCATGGGGGACACAGACACGGGATGGAAGGGGAGTATTGCGTTTTGTTTTTTTACCTAGTCTAGCAAGGCTTATACTCGAGGCACCTCAGTTTCCTAGTTTTTTTTTTAGGCAAAATTCGGCTTATAGTCGGGTCGGCTAATACTCAAGTATGTACGGTACATAAGAGAGAAAATGACCCAAAGCCGACGACAACCAAAACCATCGCTGTTTGCGCCCTGTAATCCAAAACTACACATATTATATATGAAAACGTCTGAAAAAAATTAAGGGAAGCCGTTCCTGTTTTTTATTTTAGTGCAAATTTACTAATTAAAAAAAAAAAACTATAAACGTTAAAATGTTTTTTACCTTATTATCCCCAATAAAACAAAAAAAAATATTAAAAAATAGCCCTATTTGCCATAAAAAAAAAAATTATAATTTTGGTATCTGAAGGAAAAAAATAGGGCAGTAAAACTACCACATGGTAAAATCCCTAAAGTGTTTTGTCCTTAAAGGGGTTGTCCCGCGCCGAAACGGGGTTTTTTTTTTTTTCAACCCCCCCCCCGTTCGGTGCGAGACAACCCCGATGCAGGGGTTAAAAAAGAACACCGCACAGCGCTTACCTGAATCCCCGTGCTCCGGTGACTTCTTACTTACCTGCTGAAGATGGCCGCCGGGATCTTCTCCCTCGGTGGACCGCAGGGCTTCTGTGCGGTCCATTGCCGATTCCAGCCTCCTGATTGGCTGGAATCGGCACGTGACGGGACGGAGCTACACGGAGCCGGCATCCTGCACGAGCGGCTCCATTGAGAAAAGAAGAAGACCCGGACTGCGCAAGCGCGTCTAATTTGGCCATTAGACGCCGAAAATTAGACGGGCTCCATGGAAACGAGGACGCTAGCAACGGAGCAGGTAAGTGAAAAACTTCTTATAACTTCTGTATGGCTCATAATTAATGCACAATGTACATTACAAAGTGCATTAATATGGCCATACAGAAGTGTATAGATCCACTTGCTGCCGCGGGACAACCCCTTTAAGGTACAAAGCAGCCTGGCCCTTAAGGGGTTAACATGGAAACCACCAAGCAATGTATATATTCAATATCCACTGGTATTTCTGGCTACATATAAATCAATGCACATACAAGATCCTATAATATCAGAAAGTGCCCCGAAATATAAAACTAGATACTAACAATGTTTACCATAGCAACACAAGTACCGCCTCCTGATGAAGGCCGGGACGCTTCTTTTCTCTATATGCACGGTTGTTACGGTAGATGACTATAATGAACCAGGGTGAGTTGGGCTAATAAACCTCGTTAGTATCTAACATATAGCACTATGACACCTTGTATATGAAATGGCTTACGATAGCCAGCAATACTTGTGGGTATTAGATAGTATCCTGACCGCAGCGTATGGACCATTTATTTGATTTTTCACTAATATTCCATTATATTTCCTGGCACTTTCTGATATTACGGGATCTTGTAAGTGAAGTGATTTATATGTAGCCAGAAATACCTGTTTATATTGGATATATATATTCTTTGGGCGGTTTCCATGTTAAACTATATATATTATTGGCTCGACCCCTAGAGATGATATGACACTATAGGACTTGTATAGTATTTCGTATGTCTGTAACTTCCTCGTACGGCTTCCATTTTCAAGGTGAGATGGGGGGTATGGATTATTTTGGAGGTTTTTATGGGTAACTGAATGCGCTGTATAGGCAATTATAGAGCAGCAATTGGAGTAGCGACACAGGGGCAGAACTACAAGAACTGCACAAAGTGTGTTACAATACAACACGCGGGGCTGGAGGGTCAGTAGAACAAAGCCGATCTTCCCAGAATTAGAATCCTTTGTAGTGATCGGTTGCCATCAGTTAGCGCAGGCTCAGGTTTCACACCCTGGACTTGATCAGGCACCGTAGCCAGCACCAACGGCGCAGTATATACTGACTACAAGCACCAAACATCGTCCCTCCTCCCACTGTGGTGCAGTAACACATAAAGGGCATCCGGAAGGCTTCACATCCAAGCACTTTCTTACGAGCTATGTCGTGTTCTTGTGTTTCCCACCATTCTGCACTCACTACTTCTAATGACAAAGTGACAACAGAATGGCGGAAATCTTCGTAAAGTTTTTAAAAATGAAAAACGCCCATTTTATGGTGACATAAGTATTCACACCCCAGTACTCAGTAGAAGGGATTTCAGCCTCTAGTCTTCTTGGGGATGATGCCACAAGGTTTACACACCTGGACTTGAAGATTTTTTTCCTTATATCAGGTTGGATTGGGGCCATCTGTGGACGGCCAATTTCAGGTGGCTGCAGAGATGTTTCATTGGGTTCAGGGCTCTGGCTGGGCCATTTAATAACATTCACAGAGTTGTCCCCACTCCTATGCTATGTTGTCTTGGCTGTGGTCTTTGGGTCATTGTCTTGTTGGAAGGTGACCCTTCTGCTCAGTCTGAGGTCCCTTGCACTAAGGATCAGATTTTCATTCTCTGTACTTTGCCCCATTCAGCCAACAACCCTGACTGATCTCCTTATCCCACAGCATGATGCTCCACCACCAGGCTTCACTGTAGGGATGGTATTGGGCAGGTGATGAGTGGCGCCTGGTTTCCTTACACCCTGACTGGTCTCCTCTCCCCCAGCATGATGATGCCACCACCAGGCTTCACTGTAGGGTTGATATTTTGTTTCTCTCAGTCTGAGGGTCCTGAAGGGTCTTTTTAGTAAACTCCAGGGGGCTTTCATGTGTCTTACTGAAGAAAGGATTCTTTCTGGCCACTCTGCCATAAAGCCCAGACTGGTGGAGGCTGCAGTGATGGTTGACCTTTTGGAAGTTCCTCCCATCTCCACACAGAATCTTTTGAGCTCAGCCAGAGTGACCATTGGGTTCTTGGACACTTTTCTTGCCAAAGTACTTCTCCTTAGTTTGGTGGGCCATCTCTAGTAAGAGTCCTGGTTGTTCTTCCATGTAAGTATTATGGGGGCCGCTGGGCACATACTGGACAAGGAAATATTTTTATGTGAAATTTCTTTATTTTTAATACAATTATAGCTGACATTTGGTGAAAGTATTTCCACCTGCTTAACATGAATACGTCTTCTCACCTGTGTGACTTCTCTCATGTCTAACAAGAGTTGATTTAGCTGAAAAACATCTCCCACATTGGCAACATGAATACGGCTTCACCCCTGTGTGACTTCTCTTATGTATATCAAGATTTGATTTCTGGGTAAAACATTTCCCACATTCTGAACATAAATACGGCTTCTCTCCTATGTGACTTCTCTCATGTATAACAAGAATGGATTTCCGATTAAAACATTTCTCACATTCTGAACATGAATAGGGCTTCTCTCCTGTGTGACTTCTCTGATGTCTAACAAGACTTGATTTCACATTAAAACATTTCCCACATTCTGAACATGAATATGGCTTCTCTTCTATGTGACTTTTCTCATGTATAAGAAGATGCGATTTTTGATTAAAACGTTTCTCACATTCTGAACATGAATACGGCTTTTCTCCTGTGTGACTTCTCTCATGTCTATCAAGATGTGATTTCTTGATAAAACATTTCCCACATTCTGAACATAAATACGGCTTCTCTCCTGTGTGAATTTTCTGATGTAAAACAAAATGTGATTTTTGAGTAAAACATTTCCCACATTCTGTACATGGATACAGTTTCTCCCCTGTGTAGACTCGTTGATGTTGAACATCGTTTCTGTGACTTTTATTCCCTTTGCCAGTCTGTAGTGAATTATAGGACAGAACCTCTTTAAGAGGATCGAAAAACAGATCTTTGCAGTGAAGAGCTGAGGGTATATCTGGGATATTGACACGCTCTTCATATGCATCCTGTAAGATACCACCATCATTGGAAGATATCGCATGTCCCTCTTGGCTCCTGGTCCAGTCATCTGCCAAAAATAAAAGTGATTTTATTATTTTTGAATAGATTAACTTTAAAAATTATGTTGCTGTTCTATAACATTTCTATATAAAAGTTTCTATACAAAATGTAAGGCATGGAGCAAAGCTCAATTATTAACTAAGACAGTGGTGGTAGCACCGATCATGATCTATCAGTGAACGTTAGGTAAGATTCGGTGGAGCATGATGTCAGGACACCAGACTGTTGACTTGCAGTTTTCCACTTCTATGGTGAAGCCGACATCTTCACAGGTTCAAATGTCAATGTATTTCTCACCACTTTCTGGTAAATGCCCAAAGGAGAATCATAGAGACCTATGAGTTAGTGCTATTAGGTGGTTTCCATCTCATACAGCCTCTGAAGCACAGAGGTAGTGAGCAGTAAGGTCATGTACCTATCAATTTCCAGGTTGGCAATTCTAAAAGCAGAGGTCTGTACTCCGAGGCTGCTTCCAGTAAAGTATCCTCATAAGCCAAAAGATTGCTCTGGTCTGTTAACAGACACTTTAAAGCAAGTTCAGGGTGTCTAGTATAAAAGTATTCTATTTTTCGGAGTAAAAGACCCCTACAGGTTTAGGCAAAAGAAAATCGAATAAAAACATTTCATACTAATTAAACCTTCCCTGGTGGGTTTAAGAAATGGAGGGTTTAATTTCAAGTAAACTTGGATAGCTGTAGTGGCCTTTAATAGTAATCATGCCCCTTCTCAGTGGCCTCTACAGTAATCATGCCCCCCTCAGTGCCCCCAGTAGTAATAATGCCCCCAGTACCCCCCGGTGAGGCAGTAACCCCACCAAGAAGTATTTTACCTTCCTTGCTTAACTCTGGTCTGGGCACCACTGAGTATCACAGGCTCTGATCCTTCTTCCTGGCATTACTGTACTTCACAGGCGTACCGCTATGGGTTGCAGAATTGTGACCTGGCTCCACAGCGAACGGGGGTACGCGGGTCCCCACCATATGCTGTTCAAACGCCACCGCCTGCAGGCTGGCTGTGGGTGGCACCCAGGGAGGGGTGGGAATGTGTATCATCAATTTAGCAATGTACCTGCATTAAAAATGTTTTTGTTTTATCACTGAAGTGGCTTTCACTAGGCGTCTCCCTTTCAGCACCTTTGCAATCCACTGCTGGTCGTTCAGTATTTGCATTCTCCAGCAATAGAGACATGGGAACATTGCTAGTTACTACATGCGACAGAGTGGCGGACACGGAGATTGATCAGCAATATGCAAGTACTGGCAGAATGACTTAGGGGAGGGGTGCTAAGTCAAAGTGGATTGGAAACAGCAGGAAAACAGGAAAAACGGAACTAATAGTGCACAAACTAAATTCAATAAGCAGCCAATGAATGTCTGGGCTGCTTCTGAAAACTCAGATGCATTTTAGATGGTTCTAACTAAATCATTACAACAGCAAAAGGGCTCTTGGAACTTTGGTCTACAAACTGGGGTGCTGCTAGTGGTTTTGCTTCTGGTATTCTTGGGTATACTGAACACTTTGTCAACTTATTTTTGGAAACTTGCAGGCTTACACTCAGCCACATGGGCATGGATGGTAGTGGGAGCGTCAAACTCCTCAGTCCAATTATAGCGCTGTCTTACTTGGTATGATTTCTAGGCATGAACACAAGTTCATCAGAGTCTGCTGTAAAGAAATATAGGGATACAGCAGGAACAGTGTCAGGTACGTAGTCAGACGAAGCTGCTGGTCATACATGGAACAGCAGTCCAAGCAAGTCAGCAGGAAGATATGTAGTCAGTGAGAAGCCGGAGGTCATACATGGAGCAGTAGGTACAAGCATGTCAGCAGGCAGGTACATAGTCAGTGAGAAGCTAGAGGTCGTACACAGAGCAGCAATCACAGCAAGTCAGCAGGCAGGTATGTAGTCAATGAGAAGACAGGAGGTCATACACAGAGCAGTAGGTACAAGCATATCAACAGGCAGGTACATAGTCAGTGGGAAGCCGGAGGTCATACATGGAGCAGCAGTCACAGCAAGTCAGCAGGCAGGTACGTAGTCAGTGAGAAGCTGGAGGTCATACACAGAACAGCAGTCACAGCAAGTCAGCAGGCAGGTACATAGTCAGTGGGAAGCCGGAGGTCATACACGGAGCATCAGTCACAGCAAGTTAGCAGGCAGGTACAAAGTCAGTGGGAAGCCGGAGGCCATACATGGAGCAGCAGTCACAGCAAGTCAGCAAGCAGGTACGCAGTCAGTGAGAAGCTAGAGGTCGTACACAGAGCAGCAAGTACAAGCAAGTCAGCAGGCAGGTACATAGTCAGTGAGAAGCTGGAAGTCATACATGGAGCAGCAATCACAACCAGGCAGCCAGTAAGTAGGAGTGGGAGCTTGACTAAAGGCTCAATAATCATGCAAGGGAGGCATGCCAAAACCAGGTTTAAATAGCCAGACTAATTTTAAAAAAATGTTGAGCCTCCTGAGGAACAGAAGCTGAAGCAAAGAACCAGGAACAATGTTCATCAGGGAAGCTGTTAACAGGAGGAATAGCTCACGGCAAAGAGTTCTCACCTGGGACACAGGAACTCAAGGGTTTGAGTCCTGACAGTAGTCCCCCTCTTTCAAGATTGCCTCTGGACATCCCAGGGCCCAGCTTACCAGGGGTGCATTTGATGAAAAGCCCTGGTAAGAACAGGAGCGTGAACATTGCAGGCTTGTCTCCCAAGAATTCTCTACTGGCCCATACCCCTTCAAAGAGAATTAAATACTGCAGTCTCATTTTGACACGACATAGGACTATGCATTAACGCTGCTATTACAAGTGGCAGTGGGATCTCCAGAGCTCTCCTTCTAAGGCTCCGACCATAAACCTCACAGCCAATGGACTATCATTTAATTACTCGGGCACACCTGAGGCGCTGTGAGCATACCTGCCTGATATGTATATGCTGAACTGGTCTTATAATTTTGAAAACAGTATTCGGTATACTTATGCTGGTAAATAATAATAAAATAGTTCAAACATAAATCCTGCTATTGGCCTCTGAACATCCTCGAGTCCAGGATTCTCTCTACAACATATTCTTCCTCCCCTTGGACTTTTACCGATGGAGGGGGTGGGGGTTGCGTTCTTTCCGAAAAAGGATTTTCTTTAAACAATTTTAGCAGGGTGACAAAATGCTCAGAAGCTTTAAATGGAAAGCTACTTGGCCAAACTTTGCAGAAATTGGAAATGGTCCAATAAATTTTTGATCCGTTTTGGAGAGGGCACGTGAATCTTCAAATTCTTAAGGGACAGCCAAACCTTATCACCCACCTGGAAGGCGGGGAAACCTGACAGTCTATCTGCTGCCCTTTTATAATTCTCCTGAGCTTCTTGCACTATTGTTACAAGTTTTTCCAAGCCTCTTATAACATAGTTAACCTGTGATAGACAGTGGTCAAGGGAGTATTCAAGGGAAAGTCAGGAATGAGCACTGGGTGAAAGCCACAGTTAGCAAAGAATGGACTCAGAGTGGTAGAACGGTGTTCGGTGTTATTATTAGCAAACTTCGCAGTAGGCAAGTAATCCACCCAATCATCCTGGAAGTGTGAAATAAAACAGCAGAGATATTGTTCCAGGGTTTGGTTAGTTATTTATGTCTGGCCATTGGATTGTGGATGGAAAGCAGAAGATAGGTGGATTGAAATCCATAAGGCTGTACAGCAACTTTTCCAGGGGACAACCCTTAAATCACAGTTGACATGAATTGTGAGTCAAAAGCCAAGGAATTCCTAAAATGACAGGAAAATTTAGGGGAGGCAATAAGATGGAGGCTACTTATTTCACGACGACCAGGTTCAATATCGATTTAACGATTTTAAGTTAAATGGTCTCACAGGCTCAGAAGACAAGGAACCATCCACTGTTTCTATATCGACTGGGATGGATTTGGTTCTACTTGGGATGATGTTGTCAAGGGCATATCTCAAATGCATGAAATTCCCTCCTGCTCCAGAATCCAAGATGGCAGTACATTGTGATTTACGACCCCCAGCACCAATCTGTATGGGGAAGACAAAATGAAATGGTGAGGTAGGCACCTCTATCTTCTCTTGCGTAAAAGAGGTTATGGCCTGACATACTTAATGTCAGTTTGGAAGTCTCCAGATTGTTTCCCATCTTGGCATTGGTGAAGGAGATGGTGCTTAGGGACCAATTAGGACAATAACGAGCAAAATGTCCCAGATTCCCGCAATAAAGACAGAGACCCTCTGCCCAACACCACTTCTTCTCTGCTGTGGATAAAGGTCCATGAATAACATCAACCTGCATAGGTTCAGATATAGGTTCTGGTCTTTGCTGGACACTGTCTCTCCTTCCTTCACTTAATGAGTCTTTGAACAATATGGATACATAATAAAATAAAGTTCTCCAAATTGTCTGGAGTCTCAATTCTAGCAAGCTCCTCCTTAAATATCCAATAATCCTCATCAAAACTGGCTTTTAGGAGCGGTTGTGTTCCATGTGGTATCGGTTACACAACTGGAGTGGTTAGGGTCATCGAATACCTGATCTATAGTAGTAATGAAGTTGTCGAGATCATTGAGGAGGTTACTACCTTGGTTCTGACCCGTTGGCGCGAGTACCAACGGATTGTCAAGTTAGAGAAATGTATATTCGGTACCAAACAAGTATCTTTGCTGGGCTATGTGATTTCACCCACGGAGATTCAGATGCAGTCTGATGAAGTAGCTGTGCACTGTGAATTATTACTGTTTGCACTCAGCGTGGTATTGCCCGCAGAGGGTCTACAATATGTGGAAATTACAATAACTTTCTCTGGTTCCTCAAACAATTCTAGACAAAAGAATGACATATGACAAATGATAAAAGAGTGTAAATCTCAAGTTATACTTTTTGGTGTTAATGTATTGCATACACTGCGGTATAATAGGCACATCCCTCTGCCAATTGGTAGGATATAGTCTATATACATGCCACACCAGAGAACACATTCAGCCAAGGGGTTTACAACAGAGAACATGACCATTTCCTCCCACCCACAATAGATCAGCAAGTGAAGGGGAGTATTTGGCCCCCATTAATACTCTCTGTATTTGCACGTAGCGCTGATATAATGCTACCTGTTTCATTCTCTTTCAGACCATACAGAGTAAAAAGTCATCATAAATCAGACCGAGAGGTTTCACTTTTACAATACATTTGACCACTTTTCTCAACATCAGATTATATGCATTTAAATGGTTGTGGGTCCTAGGGGTTTCTCATGTAAGAAATAAAGACGCACATCTCAACAAAAACACCTCAGCAATCACAATGTGCAGGTGTCCATGTTCTGGATTCTGTTATCTGGGGTCTATGTCTCCATGTTGTAGATTCTGTTATCTGGGGTCTATGTCCCCATGTTGTAGATTCTGTTATCTGGGGTCTATGTCCCCATGTTGTAGATTCTGTTATCTGGGGTCTATGTCCCCATGTTGTAGATTCTGTTATCTGGGGTCTATGTCCCCATGTAGATTCTGTTATCCGGGTCTATGTCTCCATGTTGTATATTCTGTTATCCGGGTCTATGTCTCCATGTTGTATATTCTGTTATCCGGGTCTATGTCTCCATGTTGTATATTCTGTTATCCGGGTCTATGTCTCCATGTTGTATATTCTGTTATCCGGGTCTATGTCTCCATGTTGTAGATTCTGTTATCCGGGTCTATGTCTCCATGTTGTATATTCTGTTATCCGGGTCTATGTCTCCATGTTGTATATTCTGTTACCCGGGTCTATGTCCCCATGTTGTATATTCTGTTATCCGGGTCCATGTCCCCATGTTGTAGATTCTGTTATCAGGGTCTATGTCTCCATGTTGTAGATTCTGTTATCTGGGGTCTATGTCCCCATGTTGTAGATTCTGTTACCCGGGTCTATGTCCCCATGTTGTAGATTCTGTTACCCGGGTCTATGTCCCCATGTTGTAGATTCTGTTACCCAGGTCTATGTCCCCATGTGGTAGATTCTGTTACCCGGGTTTATGTCCCCATGTGGTAGATTCTGTTATCTGGGGTCTATGTCCCCATGTTGTAGATTCTGTTACCCGGGTCTATGTCCCCATGTTGTAGATTCTGTTACCCGGGTCTATGTCCCCATGTTGTAGATTCTGTTACCCGGGTCTATGTCCCCATGTTGTAGATTCTGTTACCCGGGTCTATGTCCCCATGTTGTAGATTCTGTTACCCGGGTTTATGTCCCCATGTGGTAGATTCTGTTACCCGGGTCTATGTCCCCATGTAGATTCTGTTATCCGGGTCTATGTCTCCATGTTGTATATTCTGTTATCCAGGTCTATGTCTCCATGTTGTATATTCTGTTATCCGGGTCTATGTCTCCATGTTGTATATTCTGTTATCCGGGTCTATGTCTCCATGTTGTATATTCTGTTACCCGGGTCTATGTCCCCATGTTGTAGATTCTGTTATCTGGGGTCTATGTCCCCATGTTGTAGATTCTGTTATCTGGGGTCTATGTCCCCATGTTCTAGATTCTGTTATCTGGGGTCTATGTCCCCATGTTGTAGATTCTGTTATCTGGGGTCTATGTCTCCATGTTGTAGATTCTGTTATCCGGGCCTATGTCTCCATGTTGTATATTCTGTTATCCGGGTCTATGTCTCCATGTTGTATATTCTGTTACCCGGGTCTATGTCCCCATGTTGTAGATTCTGTTATCTGGGGTCTATGTCCCCATGTTGTAGATTCTGTTATCTGGGGTCTATGTCCCCATGTTGTAGATTCTGTTACCCGGGTCTATGTCCCCATGTTGTAGATTCTGTTACCCGGGTCTATGTCCCCATGTTGTAGATTCTGTTACCCGGGTCTATGTCCCCATGTTGTAGATTCTGTTACCCAGGTCTATGTCCCCATGTGGTAGATTCTGTTACCCGGGTTTATGTCCCCATGTGGTAGATTCTGTTATCTGGGGTCTATGTCCCCATGTTGTAGATTCTGTTACCCGGGTCTATGTCCCCATGTTGTAGATTCTGTTACCCGGGTCTATGTCCCCATGTTGTAGATTCTGTTACCCGGGTCTATGTCCCCATGTTGTAGATTCTGTTACCCGGGTCTATGTCCCCATGTTGTAGATTCTGTTACCCGGGTCTATGTCCCCATGTTGTAGATTCTGTTACCCGGGTTTATGTCCCCATGTGGTAGATTCTGTTACCCGGGTCTATGTCCCCATGTAGATTCTGTTATCCGGGTCTATGTCTCCATGTTGTATATTCTGTTATCCAGGTCTATGTCTCCATGTTGTATATTCTGTTATCCGGGTCTATGTCTCCATGTTGTATATTCTGTTATCCGGGTCTATGTCTCCATGTTGTATATTCTGTTATCCGGGTCTATGTCTCCATGTTGTATATTCTGTTACCCGGGTCTATGTCCCCATGTTGTAGATTCTGTTATCTGGGGTCTATGTCCCCATGTTGTAGATTCTGTTATCTGGGGTCTATGTCCCCATGTTGTAGATTCTGTTATCTGGGGTCTATGTCCCCATGTTGTAGATTCTGTTATCTGGGGTCTATGTCCCCATGTTGTAGATTCTGTTATCTGGGGTCTATGTCCCCATGTTGTAGATTCTGTTATCTGGGGTCTATGTCCCCATGTTGTAGATTCTGTTATCTGGGGTCTATGTCCCCATGTTGTAGATTCTGTTATCTGGGGTCTATGTCCCCATGTTGTAGATTCTGTTATCTGGGGTCTATGTCTCCATGTTGTAGATTCTGTTATCCGGGCCTATGTCTCCATGTTGTAGATTCTGTTATCCGGGCTCTATGTCTCCATGTTGTAGATTCTGTTATCCGGGGTCTATGTCTCCATGTTGTAGATTCTGTTATCCGGGGTCTATGTCCCCATGTTGTAGATTCTGTTATCCGGGGTCTATGTCCCCATGTTGTATATTCTGTTATCCGGGGTCTATGTCCCCATGTTGTATATTCTGTTATCCGGGTCTATGTCTCCATGTTGTATATTCTGTTATCCGGGTCTATGTCTCCATGTTGTATATTCTGTTACCTGGGTCTATGTCCCCATGTTGTAGATTCTGTTATCCGGGGTCTATGTCCCCATGTTGTAGATTCTGTTATCTGGGGTCTATGTCCCCATGTTGTAGATTCTGTTATCCGGGGTCTATGTCTCCATGTTGTAGATTCTGTTATCCGGGGTCTATATCCCCATGTTGTAGATTCTGTTATCAGGGTCTATGTCTCCATGTTGTAGATTCTGTTATCCGGGGTCTATGTCTCCATGTTGTATATTCTGTATCTGGGTCTATGTCTCCATGTTGTAGATTCTGTTATCCGGGGTCTATGTCTCCATGTTGTAGATTCTGTTATCCGGGGTCTATGTCCCCATGTTGTAGATTCTGTTATCCGGGTCTATGTCTCCATGTTGTATATTCTGTTATCCGGGGTCTAGGTCTCCATGTTGTAGATTCTGTTATCTGGGGTCTATGTCTCCATGTTGTAGATTCTGTTATCGGGGTCTATGTCCCCATGTTGTAGATTCTGTTATCCGGGGTCTATGTCCCCCATGATACGAGTTTATTTGAAGCTAATGTTCCTTAGTCCCAGAAATAGTCAAAAAAATTTCCCTCATGAGTGCGGACAGTAGATGATGAATATATAGACACGTCATGTGCATTATACTACCAGATTACAAATGTTCTTCATGTCTCATCTGTATATATAAAGACGAAAGCCCTCACTGACTGACTGACTGACTCGCCACTAATTCTCCAACTTCCCGATGCCATAGAAACATGAAATTTGGCATGAGCATAGATTATGTCCAAAATAGGAAAAGTTAGTGGGTCCCAACTCCATTATTCAATTTTAAGTGCAAAAGAATTAGCGGCCAAATTTTACGTACAGAATGTAATTCTCTCACTTTCCAGTGTCATAGAAACGTTAAATTTGGCACGAGCATTGATTATGTCTTAAGCAGGAAAAGCTAATAGATTTGAATAATTGAGTTGGGACCTAAGTGCAAAAGAATTAGTGTCCAAATTTTACGTACGGATTCTAATTCTCTCACTTCCCGGTGTCATAGAAACTTGAAATTTGGTTCGAGCATTGATTATGTCATACATAGGAAAAGTTAGCGGGTCCCAACTCGATTATTCAATTCTAAGCGCAAAAGAATTAGTGTCCAAATTTTACGTACGGAATCTAATTCTCTCACTTGAAATTTGGCACGAGCATTGATTATGTCATAAATAGGAAAAGTTAATGGGTCCCAACTTTATTGTTCAATTCGAAACGCAAAAGAATTAGCGTCCAAATTTTATGTACGTAATCTAATTCTCTCACTTCCTGATGTCATTTTATATGAAGGAAACGTCGCATGGTTGCCTACACGTGGTGTTTCCTGGGTGACGCAGAGAACTATGCAAAATGGTGAACATATATTTTTCCCGGTATCTCTAAAGTAACGACGGTTTCATAAGATTTTCCGTGTGAACACCAGATAAACACCAGTACCAAATTAACTCGGGCGAAGCCGGGTATATTAGCTAGTCTAATATAAAACGTAAAATCTGTTTGTTTGTGTTGTATATAAGTCCACAGTTCTGGTCCAATTTGAGTGAAATTTTGCATGAGCGTTCTTCATCATTGGGGGACGAATACTGCAAATAAAAATTCACTAACTTCCCCTGTAATTTTTGTTGCCAATAGCAGCCAATCACACTTCAGCTTTCCTTTTTTTATACTGCTGAGGTAACATGAAAGCTGCGCTGTGATTGGTTGTTATATATTATACTGCTGAGGTAACATGAAAGCTGCGCTGTGATTGGTTATATATTATACTGAGGTAACATGAAAGCTGCGCTGTGATTGGTTGTTATGTATTATACTGAGGTAACATGAAAGCTGCGCTGTGATTGGTTGTTATATATTACACTGCTGAGCTAACATGAAAGCTGCGCTGTGATTCGTTGTTATATATTATACTGAGGTAACATGAAAGCTGCGCTGTGATTGGTTCTTATATATTATACTGCTGAGGTAACATAAAAACTTTGCTGTGATTGGTTGTTATATATTATACAGAGGTAACATGAAAGCTGCGCTGTGATTGGGTGTTATATATTATACTGCTGAGGTAACATGAAAGCTGCGCTGTGATTGGTTGTTATATATTATACCGCTGAGGTAACATGAAAGCTGCGCTGTGATTGGTTCTTATATATTATACTGCTGAGGTAACATAAAAACTTTGCTGTGATTGGTTGTTATATATTATACAGAGGTAACATGAAAGCTGCGCTGTGATTGGGTGTTATATATTATACTGCTGAGGTAACATGAAAGCTGCGCTGTGATTGGTTGTTATATATTATACCGCTGAGGTAACATGAAAGCTGTGCTGTGATTGGTTGTTATATATTATACCGCTGAGGTTACATGAAAGCTGCGCTGTGATTGGTTGTTATATATTATACTGCTGATGTAACATGAAAGCTGTGCCGTGATTGGTTGTTATATATTATACTGCTGATGTACCATGAAAGCTGCGCTGTGATTGGTTGTTATATATTATACTGCTGAGGTAGCATGAAAGCTGCGCTGTGATTGGTTGGTATATATTATACCGCTGAGGTAACATGAAAGCTGCGCTCTGATTGCTTGTTATATATTATACCGCTGAGGTAACATGAAAGCTGCGCTGTGATTGGTTGTTGCATATTATACTGCTGAGGTACCATGAAAGCTGCGCTGTGATTGGTTGTTGTATATTATACTGCTGAGGTAACATGAAAGCTGCACTGTGATTGGTTGTTATATATTATACTGTTGAGGTAACATGAAAGCTGCGCTGTGATTGGTTGTTATATATTATACTGCTGATGTAACATGAAAGCTGTGCCGTGATTGGTTGTTATATATTATACTGCTGATGTACCATGAAAGCTGCGCTGTGATTGGTTGTTATATATTATACTGCTGAGGTAACATGAAAGCTGTGCTGTGATTGGTTGTTATATATTATACTGAGATAACATGAAAGCTGTGCTGTGATTGGTTGTTATGTATTATACTGAGGTGACATGAAAGCTGCGCTGTGATTGGTTGTTATGTATTATACTGAGGTAACATGAAAGCTGCGCTGTGATTGGTTGTTATATATTATACTGAGGTAACATGAAAGCTGCGCTGTGATTGGTTGTTATATATTATACTAAGGTAACATGAAAGCTGCGCTGTGATTGGTTGTTATATATTATACTGCTGAGGTACCATGAAAGCTGCGCTGTGATTGGTTGTTATATATTATACTGAGATAACATGAAAGCTGTGCTGTGATTGGTTGTTCTATATTATACTGAGGTAACATGAAAGCTGCGCTGTGATTGGTTGTTATATATTATACTGCTGAGGTAACATGAAAGCTGTGCTGTGATTGGTTGTTGTATATTAAACTGCTGAGGTAACATGAAAGCTGCGCTGTGATTGGTTGTTATATATTATACTGAGGTAACATGAAAGCTGTGCTGTGATTGGTTGTTATATATTATACTACTGAGGTAACATAAAAGCTGCGCTGTGATTGGTTATTATATATTATACTGAGGTAACATGAAAGCTGCGCTGTGATTGGTTGTTATATATTATACTGCTGAGGTAACATGAAAGCTGCGCTGTGATTGGGTGTTATATATTATACTGCTGAGGTAACATGAAAGCTGCGCTGTGATTCGGTGTTATATATTATACTGCTGAGGTAACATGAAAGCTGCGCTGTGATTGGTTGTTATATATTATACTGCTGAGGTATCATGAAAGCTGTGCTGTGATTGGTTGTTATATATTATACCGCTGAGGTAACATGAAAGCTGTGCTGTGATTGGTTGTTATATATTATACTGAGGTAACATGAAAGCTGCGCTGTGATTGGTTGTTATATATTATACTGCTGAGGTAGCATGAAAGCTGCGCTGTGATTGGTTGTTATATATTATACTGCTGAGGTAGCATGAAAGCTGCGCTGTGATTGGTTGGTATATATTATACCGCTGAGGTAACATGAAAGCTGCGCTCTGATTGCTTGTTATATATTATACCGCTGAGGTAACATGAAAGCTGCGCTGTGATTGGTTGTTGCATATTATACTGCTGAGGTACCATGAAAGCTGCGCTGTGATTGGTTGCTGTATATTATACTGCTGAGGTAACATGAAAGCTGCACTGTGATTGGTTGTTATATATTATACTGAGGTAACATGAAAGCTGCGCTGTGATTGGTTGTTATATATTATACTGAGGTAACATGAAAGCTGCGCTGTGATTGGTTGTTATATATTATACTGAGGTAACATGAAAGCTGCGCTGTGATTGGTTGTTATATATTATACTGAGGTAATATGAAAGCTGCGCTGTGATTGGTTGTTATATATTATACTGCTGAGGTAACATGAAAGCTGCGCTGTGATTGGTTGTTATATATTATACTGAGATAACATGAAAGCTGTGCTGTGATTGGTTGTTCTATATTATACTGAGGTAACATGAAAGCTGCGCTGTGATTGGTTGTTATATATTATACTGCTGAGGTAACATGAAAGCTGCGCTGTGATTGGTTGTTGTATATTAAACTGCTGAGGTAACATGAAAGCTGCGCTGTGATTGGTTGTTATATATTATACTGAGGTAACATGAAAGCTGCTCTGTGATTGGTTGTTATATATTATACTGCTAAGGTAACATGAAAGCTGCGCTGTGATTGGTTGTTATATATTATACTGCTGAGGTAGCATGAAAGCTGCGCTGTGATTGGTTGGTATATATTATACTGCTAAGGTAACATGAAAGCTGCGCTGTGATTGGATGTTATATATTATACCGCTGAGGTAACATGAAAGCTGCGCTGTGATTAGTTGTTATAGATTATACTGAGATTACATGAAAGCTGTGCTGTGATTGGTTGTTATATATTATACTGCTGAGGTACCATGAAAGCTGCGCTGTGATTGGTTGTTATATATTATACTGAGGTAACATGAAAGCTGCGCTGTGATTGGTTGTTATATATTATACTGCTGAGGTAACATGAAAGCTGCGCTGTGATTGGTTGTTATATATTATACTGAGATAACATGAAAGCTGTGCTGTGATAGGTTGTTCTATATTATACTGAGGTAACATGAAAGCTGCGCTGTGATTGGTTGTTATATATTATACTGAGATAACATGAAAGCTGCGCTGTGATTGGTTGTTATATATTATAATGCTGAGGTAACATGAAAGCTGCGCTGTGATTGGATGTTATATATTATACTGCTGAGGTAACATGAAAGCTGCGCTGTGATTGGATGTTATATATTATACTGCTGAGGTACCATGAAAGCTGCGCTGTGATTGGTTGTTATATATTATACTGGGGTAACATGAAAGCTGCTCTGTGATTGGTTGTTATATATTATAGTGAGGTAACATGAAATCTGCGCTGTGATTGGTTGTTATATATTATACTGAGGTAACATGAAAGCTGCGCTGTGATTGGTTGTTATATATTATACCGCTGAGGTAACATGAAAGCTGCGCTGTGATTGGTTGTTATTAGACATGAGCTAGCACGCTCGTTTAAGGCAGATACTTGAGATCTCTCTCCCCCCTGCATTTGCTCAGACAAGTAAATGTATACTTATGCTCAGCAGATTATTAAGGTGATATAGAATCTAATGTTAATTAAACTGTTCCCTTTCAGGCAAAGTAGTATAACCTTGGCTAAAGCATTACAAGATTGATTGAAAGGGACAGTAAAAAAAATTTCTAACTCAAGATGGTGCCTGATAAGCAACAGACAGGGGGCTGTACTGTATGCAAGTGGCTATGAAACACAGAGGAGACCTCCAGAGTGTGACAGGCAATCAGGTGAGGAGGAGAGGCATGGAAAATGTATTTTCACCAAGGTGGCCCTTTAAATAGTTGCATCTGCATAATTAGATGAGGCGATTGTTCTCTGCTTCATTTACTGGTTAATACTGACATGGCTGGTTACCTGTAGGAATCCCCTTCGTACACCGCTCACCACCCCTCACATAGGCCCCATCAGCATTAATATGCAGCACATCTTCAGCCTGATTCAGAAGCTGTAAAACAAATATTGTAAAATCACCAGGTGATTGGAGAAGGCCAGTGGAAAGTGTTAGTTGAGCAGAGAGGATGATTAAATCAGATGCATGAAAAATACAATAAATAGGAAGGAAGCAAAGAACTTGCTTCAAAAATGCAAACGTTATAAAAGGAGGTCTCGCGCTTCGCCCCCCGGCGCACGGCGCAGGTCCCACGCTTCGCCCCACGGCGCAGGTCCCACGCTTCGCCCCCCCGGCGCAGGTCCCACGCTTCGCCCCCCCGGCGCACGGCGCAGGTCCCACGCTTCGCCCCCCGGCGCAGGTCCCACGCTTCGCCCCCCGGCGCAGGTCCCACGCTTCGCCCCCCGGCGCAGGTCCCACGCTTCGCCCCCCGGCGCAGGTCCCACGCTTCGCCCCCCGGCGCACGGCGCAGGTCCCACGCTTCGCCCCCCGGCGCACGGCGCAGGTCCCACGCTTCGCCCCCCGGCGCACGGCGCAGGTCCCACGCTTCGCCCCCGGCGCACGGCGCAGGTCCCACGCTTCGCCCCCCGGCGCACGGCGCAGGTCCCACGCTTCGCCCCCCGGCGCACGGCGCAGGTCCCACGCTTCGTCCCCCGGCGCACGGCGCAGGTCCCACGCTTCGCCCCCCGGCGCACGGCGCAGGTCCCACGCTTCGCCCCCCGGCGCACAGCGCAGGTCCTACACAACATACCTCATATAGCACAGGCTCCCTACCCATCATAGCACTCACTTGACTGAGATCTGTTCACTCATATACACTGTCATACTTCTGTAATGCATCTTATTAGCCTTTCAGTAATACACTGAAAGCCATATGTATTAGGGCCTTCAAGGCCATGACAACCCTGAGGTCACGTTATTAAAGAGTCAATAGAGTGACAAAGACAATTAAGTACTTAGATGTTGTTATTGACTGACGAATCAAGTGGTAAAGAACATAGTTAGCTCTGATTCTGGCTGTGGCAGCAGGGGGTCAGCTGTGTTACTTGTAATTGGATATATATAATCCTACAGGCTTTTACTTGTACCACTATTTGACCCGTGTGTATATATATATTTATTACACATACATATATAAATGTGGATTTATATATGTGTATAATTATACACACACAGATTATATGTGTGTATATATATTGTAGCACAGCCGGGGTTAAAGAGCACTCCAAACCGTCACTTGTCTTTTCTTTAGGTTTATTTACACAGTCTTTAACAGGAACATAAATAACTGGGTCTCCAGATAAATGGTACATGATGGCAACAAAAAGTCTCTGTTCAGATTTAACCCTCCTCAGTCCGGAGATGACACAGATAACTCCTCAGCTGAGACCATACAAGTCCATAGAGGTGCACAGACCTGTGGATGTCCAGAGCGCAGCTGGTCCTTCTACCTTCAATCTCTCAGGCTCTAGTCCAAGGGCAGGCGTATCCCCTCCAGGGGTCCTGCTACAACCAGGTAGCGCCTCATCCACAGCGCCTCTCTCTGTTCACAGTGGAAGTCACAGAGTACTTGCAGCCTGTATCTCCCAGACGCACACACCTCCCTCTACCCACCACCTGTCTCCTTAAATGGCCGGCTGGACAGGTGGTAAGATCTGGTCTGGAGTGAAAGAGGACCGGACTACCTCACAGAGGCTAATAACCTCTGTGACGCATACCTCCACTCCAGACCATTCCTCTTACCCTGTTACAATATATATTGTACACATACACACATATACATACATACACACACACACCCTTACACATATACATACACGCACACACACACACGCAGAGCAGTTACACGCAGGTAGACACACATATAGACGCGCAGGTAGACACACATATGCAGGTAAACATTTCATGTTTGCATAGTGAATATCGGGTCAGTTTAGTAAATGTGAAATACCATAAAATAAGTACGCAGCGCAGAATGGGAGGTCAATAGAAAAGTTTAGCTCTGTGGACATAACATTTACTGTATACGGTACATTAAACACCGGTCATCCAGTACTCATAGGAATGTACATGCAGGTCCCACGCTTCACCCCCCGGCGCACAGTGTGGACTGTATACAGTACATTAAACACCGGTCATCCAGTACTCATAGGGCTCCACTCTATAACATGTATCTCTTTAACAGAGATGTCTAATAAACACTACTGAATGAAGCGGAGTCATCCACTTCACTAGTCCGTCTGTTTATGAGTCTACTGACAAATCCCCATCAGACAGAGGCCACAGGGACAGCAAGTGTGCGGCCCCTCCTGATGTAGGAGCCAGACGTAGACTTCTGGGGTTTATTAATACAGTTTAAGGTCTTTTAAATGAAAGCAAAGAAATAAAGCAGTGAAGATGAATATAAATAATGGATTAATGTGTTTCACCAAATTAAGGCCGGATGCACAGGAACGGGTCGGATTCCACATGTGGGAGCCCACAGCGGAACCGACCCTAAGCCCGGCCGGCGTCGGCACGTACCTGTCATTTCATCGCCTCTTCTATATTGTGGATGGTCTGCACGGCTCGCCATCAGACAGAAGCAGTACAGATTTTTTGTGTAGGTCTAGTGTAGGTCATATACCGGGCTGAGCCGAGTCTGCCAATCAGCTCGTCAACCCGGGGCATTGGGTACGCATCAGATTCGGAAACTTCATTAAGCTTCCGGTAATCATTGCAAAAGCGCCATTCCCCTGACGGTTTCAGCACTAAGACTATGGGGCTTGACCATCCACTTGTGGATTCCTCAATGACCCCCAGCTCAAGCATCCTTTTTACCTCCTGGGACACTACTTCCCTGCGGGCTTCAGGGATTCTATAGGGTTTTATATTGACCCTTACGTTGAGATCTGGACAGACCCTATGTTCCAGGACCCTAGCGCGACCGGGTCGGTCGGTAAACAGATCCCTATTCCTCTGCAAAAATTCTTTGCTTTCTTGTCTCTGGGATTTCGACAGGGTTTCTGCTATAATCACGTCCTGGATATTACCCTCTGGCTCCGTGACCAAGCAGAGAGAACCCAGTGAATCCCGCTCCTTCCAGGGTTTTAACAAATTTACATGGTAAATTTGGATGGGCTTTCTCCGACCTGGTTGGAGGACTTTATAATTGACCGTCCCAACTTTTTCCACCACCTCGTATGGTCCCTGCCACTTGGCAAGAAACTTACTTTCTACGGTGGGGACTAGCACCAGCACCCCCCTGGGTTAAACTGTCTGACTCTGGCTGCCCGATTATAGACATTAGCCTGCCTTTCCTGCGCTTGGAGGAGCTGTTCTTTTACTAATGGCATTATCTTGGCAAGTCTCTCCTGCATTTGGGCCACATGTTCAATGACACTCTTATATGGGGTGGCTTCGCTCTCCCATGTCTCTTTTGCTATGTCCAGTAATCCACGGGGTTGTCGTGCGTACAATAGCTCAAAAGGAGAGAACCCCGTGGAGGCCTGTGGTACCTCTCGAATGGAAAATAATAAGTACGGAAGCAAACAGTCCCAATCTCGGCCATCCTTTTCTACCACCTTCTTTAGCATATTTTTTAACGTTTTATTGAACCTTTCCACCAACCCATCTGTCTGGGGGTGGTAGACGGAGGTGCGCAATTGCTTAATCCGCAGCAACTTGCATACTTCCCTCATCACCTTCGACATGAATGGGGTCCCCCGGTCTGCTAGGATATCCTTGGGAAGCCCCACCCGAGTGAACATCTGGAACAATTCTTTACCGATACATTTAGAGGAAGTGTTCCTCAGAGGTATTGCATCTGGATACCTGGTGGCGTAGTCCACGATTACAAGGATATACTGGTGACCTCTGGCTGACTTCATCAGGGGTCCCACCAAATCCATAGCGATTCGCTCAAATGGTATTTCTATTATTGGTAATGGTACCAACGGGCTTCTGAAGTGCGAGATAGGAGCAGATATCTGGCACTGAGGGCAGGATCTACAGAAATCCTCTATTTCTTTATGGCACCCCAGCCAGAAAAATCTCTGTAGAATGCGTTCCTGTGTTTTTTCTGCCCCTAAATGACCGCCCAGTATGTGAGTATGGGCTAGGTCGAGGACCGTACTCCTCGATCCACCAGGTATCAGAAGTTGTTTTATCACTTCATTATTTACTTTCGTTACCCGATATAACAATTCATTAATCAATTCAAATTGAGGAAATCGCACCTCACCCCCTGCCTCTTGGGGTACACCATTAATCACAGAGATATTTTCTCGTGCATTCCTTAAAGTCAGATCATTAAGCTGTGCAGTCCCAAAATTATCCCTGTTCACCTCAAGGTCAGGTACCTGGGGTTCCGGAGTGGGTTCCTCAGAATCAGTCAGTCCTGCAAAGGGAAATTCGTTATGCTGATGCTGAACACCTCCCGTGGTGCTCGACGCGCTGCCTCCGCAAGGCCGCGGCACCTCTGCCCACAGTTCCCAAAACAACGGGAAGTCCCTGCCAATTATCAGTGGGTAGAGTAATTTGTTAACCACCCCCACCTGGTGTACATAGGTCCCGCACACTGTGCCTATGGTCACCTGGGTAACCGGGTATTCTTTAGTGTCACCGTGTATACAGATCACCCCCAATCTGCCCCGGGGGTCCAGTCCAGTGGCGATGGCTGAGTCCAGCAATGAAATCATGCTCCCTGAGTCCAGCAAGGCCGACACTTCCACACCATTCACTGTCACTTGACACATCTGTGGCTGGGTGTCTCTGTCCACCCCTGTAGCGCAGGTAGAATGTGCCACCAAAGAACAGTCCCGGCTATAGGAGAATTCCATGGGTTCAACCCGAGCTGGACAATGAGCGGCGATATGCCCTGGACGTTCGCACTCCCAGAACGTAACGGGGTTGACCGGGTTTCTTTGTACGGGCTCCAAACCTCTCTGGTTCCTTTGCTTACTTTCTGAAATGGATTTGGCGCTTTCTCTCCGGGCGTCTGCAGGACGACCAGGAGGCCTCACAGCCGCCGCTGTCTCTTCCGCTGCAACATACCGTTCGACCAAGCACACCAGGTTGTCGATACTCTCGGGATTTCCCTGGGCCACCCATCGTTGGATAGGCCTGGGCAGAGTCTGTATAAACCGGTCCATCACAACCTTCTCTATTATTTGTGTAGGCGAGCAGGTTTCTGGCTGTAGCCATTTTTGGGCTAGGTGCAAGAGATCAAACATTTGTGACCTGGAAGGTTTGTCTTGGCTATACTTCCAGTGATGGACTCGCTGTGCCCGGACTACCATGCTCACTCCCAGGCGGGCCAAAATCTCAGTTTTTAGCTTATAATATTCCCCGGCATCCTGTTTGGGCAAGTCATAATATGCCTTTTGCGGCTCCCCAGTGAGACATGGGGCTATAATTTCCGCCCATTGTTCTGGTGGCAGTTTTTCCCTCACTGCCACCCTTTCAAAGATGGCCAGGTAAGCTTCCATACCATCCTCTGGGGTCATTTTTTGTAATGACCCCCTTACAGTTTTTAATACGTCCATGGCCTTTCCGCAATTTCAACTGCGGAAGGGCCGCACCTTGGACGGCTTCCATTGACTTCAATAGGAGCAGTCGGTGTGGAATGCACACAAAAAAAGAAAATACTGCGATTTTTTTTTTTTTTACATGAGTGGAAAATTGCAGCTGTTGTCCAGTCGTGTGAGCGGAAATGTGGATGTTCTATTGGTTTGAATTGGTGCAGAATGTCGCAGGTCGTCCAAGCAGGCGACAACCGTGGATTCTGCAATTCAAACCCGGTCATGTGTAGGCGGCCTAAATCAGGATTGTTGGCTCTTCACAGTCACCCCTTTGGGTGATATAACATCTTTATACCACCATGGCCTTCTTTCTGTGATGGCATTTCCCACAAAGGTGCTGCACTTGTAGGTCGCTCTGCTTTCACCCTTCTGTCCAGTACATCCCAAGCTCAATGGGGTTTATGTTTGGAGACTGCAGGCCATTCCATTCTTTGTAGCCTACCAGCTTCTTCTTGTCTTCTTAGTTCTGACATAACCGAGAAGTACATTTTCGATCATTGTCTTGCTGTAATCTGAACCCTTGATTAACTAGGCGCACACCAGAGGGTACTGCATGGTGTATCAAAATGCCATGGTAGCCCTTTTTGTCCAGCGTGCCAGTCACCCTGTGCAAGTTGCTAACTCTGGTTCCAGCAAAAGAGCCCCAGACCATCTCACCTCCTCCATGTTTGGCAGTTGGTGTCACACACTCAGGAAGCACAATGGCATACAAACACCCGGTGTGATGCACCAAAGATGTCCCATTCTGATTCATCAGTCCATAGGACCTCCTCCCACTCTTCAGTAGTGCACTGGAGGTGCTGCTTGGCTAGTTTGCAGTCTTGGCATTGTCTTTCTTACTGATCCTCCACCGGTCAGCCTGCAGATAGAAGTCTTCTCTACAGATGAGATATAAACGTGTTCAGCTTTGGCTGCATTAAGCTGTGCTGTGAGGCGCCGATCACACAAACTGTTGACTATCAAAAACTTGCCATCTGATTTTGTAGTGGCCAATATTCGGCCAGACCTCTTCTATCAGTTTCCTTCAGTTTTCAAGTATCTTGACAGAGGAACTGTACTGACTGCCACCTTGGCTTTCTTGGCACTTTTTCTGTAGGATAGACCTACACTTCTAAGGTCTTCTTTGGTTATTTTTCTTGCCATTATTATAGCAATGTGCTCTGCCCTGAAGAGCAAAACTGTCCTTATCCTGCCCTAGAGGGTGTAATGCAGTCTGTTCCAGCACTGGTAAATAGAATCAGAGGGTTTGAAAGTAATCTACAAAAGTTAAGTCTCCTGTAGCAAAAGTTTGCATCCAATTCCAAACCATAATTTGCTTTTGCAGATCAGCGTTCCTTGATGTGTTCCCTGAAAAAGCCCTTTGGTTAAAATCATAATTCAGACTATTGTTGCATTTCATGTTAAAGTTTAAAAATATTTTTATGTTTTTAACTTATTTTGAACCATTTCATGTTATTTGCTGGACTTAAGTGTAAAAAATAACTGGAAAAAACTGAGATGCTCTACAACATTTGACTGGTAGTGTGCATCACAGGAGATAAACCTAGACTAATGCCGGTTGGGTAACATAAGACTGAACATAAGACCTTCCTGGCCCCCATACACCTCATAGGGGATATCTCCATCTACCTGGTGGTCCTGTGGAAGAAGAGGACGGGGACATCTCTCTGGGGTTCTTCTCTTACTGAATGGAACTGCAGGAAACACAGACGGACACTGAAGTCATTCTTTATATACAGATAATAAAGTCCTCGTGGATTTAGTCCTGTCTATTACCTGGTGATGGGAGCGGCTGGCGGGTCTCCATCATGGCCTCCTTGTACAGATCCTTGTGTCCTTCTAAATACTCCCACTCCTCCATGGAGAAATAGACAGCGACATCCTGACACCTTATAGGAACCTGACAACACAATATACAGTCATCACCCAGAAGCCTCCAGTGCTGTTACTGTATAATGTCCCAGCATTCCCTGCAGCGTCACCTCTCCAGTCAGCAGCTCAATCATCTTGTTGGTGAGTTCTAGAATCTTCTGCACATTGATGTCCTCATGTATCAGGGGCTGAGGTGGGGGCCCTGTGATTGGGCTCAGGGGTCGTCCCCATCCATCACACACAGGGGCCCGACAGCCATCACTAGAGGTCTTCTTCACTACTGTGTAATCCTGTATATGGGGAGACATTAATAAATATTACTACAGACATTTCCAGAGTCCATCACCTCTCCAGTGACATCATCCGTTATCCCCATAGATAAGAATGATGTCACAATACATCATCAGAATCTCTCACCACTCTAGTGAAATCTGTTATCCCTATAAGAATGATATAATGTGTCATCATCAGACACTCTCCCCCTCCCCAGTGGCTTCATCAGACTCTCTCTCCCCTGCCCAGTGACTTCATCGGACTCTCTCCCCCTCGCCCAGTGGCTTCATCGGACTCTCTCCCCCTCGCCCAGTGGCTTCATCGGACTCTCTCCCCCTCCCCAGTGGCTTCATCGGACTCTCTCTCCCCTGCCCAGTGACTTCATCGGACTCTCTCCCCCTCCCCAGTGGCTTCATCGGACTCTCTCCCCCTCCCAGTGGCTTCATCGGACTCTCTCCCCCTCCTCAGTGGCTTCATCGGACTCTCTCCCCCTCCCCAGTGGCTTCATCGGACTCTCTCCCCCTCCCCAGTGGCTTCATCGGACTCTCTCCCCCTCCCCAGTGGCTTCATCGGACTCTCTCCCCCTCCCCAGTGGCTTCATCGGACTCTCTCCCCCTCCCCAGTGACTTCATCGGACTCTCTCCCCCTCCCCAGTGACTTCATTAGACTCTCTCCCCTCCCCAGTGACTTCATCGGACTCTCTCCCCCTCCCCAGTGGCTTCATCGGACTCTCTCCCCCTCCCCAGTGGCTTCATCGGACTCTCTCCCCCTGCCCAGTGACTTCATTAGACTCTCACCTCCCCAGTAAGCAGGAAGAGGATCTCTAGTGTGAGATGTAATACTGTCTCTGACGTCTTGTCTCCGTCCATCAGGATTCTCTTCTGTAGGAGATCGGATGGAGGACCCTGTAGTGGGAGGAAGATGGAGAATCCTACAAAAGTTAGAAGAAACACAATTCCTGGAGATAATAAGGGAAGACGTTGTATTCTGTCTCTGGATGGAGGAATATGAGGCTCATGGGTTGTGCAGCCAGTGCCTCCATGTTTGATGTCGCCCGACTCAACCAATCAGCAGCCGCAGAGACGAGTGATACGTGCGGTATGTGACGGGGGGACAAATACAAACCGTCTGACATAAGATACGGCGAGGGGAGACACTGGGATGTTAGGGCGATGCTACGGGGGACCTTCGTCTAAAAAGTAGCAGTGTCTCTCCAGAACCTCTCTGGCCTGGGGTGGAGGGGGCAGCAGCTGATGGCAGCGACGGAGTCACACGGAGTGGTGGAGTAAAGAGGAGTCGGTCCTCCTTGTGAAGTCGCCGTTTCCTCTGTCCGCAGCGGGTTCAGACCGCGGCCGGCCGTACAGAGGAGCAGAAACCAAAAAGTGGCCCCCGCCCTCATGTAGGATGTCCTATCAGAGGTGTACATGGCTGTGATCAGCGCTCTAACCACATTACATCATGCAGGCTCGCGGTATATAAAGTATCGTATTACATTGGGTGACCGCGCTCAGATGGGCCCCAACGCCAATACCAGGCGGGTACAGGACCGTGGAGCGGTGAAGGTACTACCGGAGAGGCCCCTGCTGTCCTCCAGAACATCCCCCTCTGTGCTGCGGTACGGCCGGCTCACACCAGGGGACGCTGCAGGCACGTGATGACAGGCCGCCGCTCCTCACTATCCTGGTGGGCAGGCGTATAATACGTGACAAGACACCACACGCCACGGCCGCTATCTGCACGTAATGGTGAGCGGGCGGGCGGTGAACCAGGGCGTCCGACCGCAGAAGTACAGAAACTGGCTGGGATGTGCGAGCCGGCCAGGTGGAGAGACCCCCCCCCACCCCTCAGGGACACCAACCGGCCAGACTTGTCACCCGCCGGCCTCCACAGCCCTCATCTGGCGACACCAGCGGGAAAACAGATCTGGCTGCAGAGACCCAACAAGGCGGCCACCGAGGGGTTAATGACTCCAGAGGAGAAGCCCTAGTGGGTGAAGGACCTGTGGTGACATCACACCCATGTGACCAGACATGTGACCTCCGGAGTGGGAGGGGCCAGGGTGGAGCCGAAAAGCCTCAACCTGAGCAGAGGACATTAAGGGGCGTCTCTCCTCGTACAGGTGTAATACTCTGCAGTACTGGGGTCCTCTCCTCCTACAGGTGTAATACTCTGCAGCACTGGGGGCCTCTCCTCCTACAGGTGTAATACTCTGCAGTACTGATGGCCCTCTCCTCCTACAGGTGTAATACTCTGCAGTACTGGGGTCCTCTCCTCCTACAGGTGTAATACTCTGCAGTACTGGGGTCCTCTCCCCCTACAGGTGTAATAGTCTGCAGTACTGGGGGTCCTCCCCTCCTACAGGTGTAATACTCTGCAGTACTGGGGTCCTCTCCTCGTACAGGTGTAATACTCTGCAGTACTGGGGTCCCTCCCCCTACAGGTGTAATACTCTGCAGTACTGGGGTCCCTCCTCCTACAGGTGTAATACTCTGCAGTACTGGGGTCCTCTCCCCCTACAGGTGTAATACTCTGCAGTACTGGGGGGCCTCTCCTCCTACAGGTGTAATACTCTGCAGTACTGGGGTCCTCTCCTCCTACAGGTGTAATACTCTGCAGTACTGGGGTCCTCTCCTCCTACAGGTGTAATACTCTGCAGTACTGGGGTCCTCTCCCCCTACAGGTGTAATACTCTGCAGTACTGGGGGGCCTCTCCTCCTACAGGTGTAATACTCTGCAGTACTGGGGGTCCTCTCCCCCCCTACAGGTGTGATACTCTGCACAACTGGGGGTCCTCTCCTCCTACAGGTGTAATACTCTGCAGTACTGGGGGCCTCTCCTCCTACATGTGTAATACTCTGCAGTACTGGGGGTCCTCCCCTCCTACAGGTGTAATACTCTGCAGTACTGGGGGCCTCTCCTCCTACAAGTGTATTACTCTGCAGTACTGGGGGCCTCTCCTCCTACAGGTGTAATACTCTGCAGTACTGGGGGTCCTCTCCTCCTACAGGTGTAATACTCTGCAGTACTGGGGGTCCTCTCCTCCTACAGGTGTAATACTCTGCAGTACTGGGGGTCCTCTCCTCCTACAGGTGTAATACTCTACAGTACTGGGGTCCTCTCCCCCTACAGGTGTAATACTCTGCAGTACTGGGGGGCCTCTCCTCCTACAGGTGTAATACTCTGCAGTACTGGGGGTCCTCTCCCCCCCTACAGGTGTGATACTCTGCACAACTGGGGGTCCTCTCCTCCTACAGGTGTAATACTCTGCAGTACTGGGGGCCTCTCCTCCTACATGTGTAATACTCTGCAGTACTGGGGGTCCTCCCCTCCTACAGGTGTAATACTCTGCAGTACTGGGGGCCTCTCCTCCTACAAGTGTATTACTCTGCAGTACTGGGGGCCTCTCCTCCTACAGGTGTAATACTCTGCAGTACTGGGGGTCCTCTCCTCCTACAGGTGTAATACTCTGCAGTACTGGGGGTCCTCTCCTCCTACAGGTGTAATACTCTGCAGTACTGGGGGTCCTCTCCTCCTACAGGTGTAATACTCTGCAGTACTGGGGGTCCTCCCCTCCTACAGGTGTAATACTCTGCAGTACTGGGGGTCCTCTCCCCCTACAGGTGTAATACTCTGCAGTACTGGGGGCCTCTCCTCCTACAGGTGTAATACTCTGCAGTACTGGGGGCCTCTCCTCCTACAGGTGTAATACTCTGCAGTACTGGGGGTCCTCTCCTCCTACAGGTGTAATACTCTGCAGTACTGGGGGCCTCTCCTCCTACAGGTGTAATACTCTGCAGTACTGGGGGCCTCTCCTCCTACAGGTGTAATACTCTACAGTACTGGGGGTCCTCTCCTCCTACAGGTGTAATACTCTGCAGTACTGGGGGTCCTCTCCCCCTACAGGTGTAATACTCTGCAGTACTGGGGGTCCTCTCCTCCTACAGGTGTAATACTCTGCAGTACTGGGGGCCTCTCCTCCTACAGGTGTAATACTCTGCAGTACTGGGGGTCCTCTGCTCCTACAGCTGTAATACTCTGCAGTACTGGGGCTCCTCTCCTCCTACAGGTGTAATACTCTGCAATACTGGGGCCTCTCCTCCTACAGGTGTAATACTCTGCAGTACTGGGGGTCCTCTCCCCCTACAGGTGTAATACTCTGCAGTACTGGGGTCCTCTCCTACAGGTGTAATACTCTGCAGTACTGGGGGTCTTCTCCCCCTACAGGTGTAATACTCTGCAGTACTGAGGGTCCTCTCCTACAGGTGTAATACTCTGCAGTACTGGGGGTCCTGTCCTGCTACAGGTGTAATACTCTGGAGTACTGAGGGGGGGGGGCTCTCCTACCGGTATAATACTCTGCAGTACTGGAGGTCCTCTTCTCCTACAGTGCAATACTCTGCAGTACTGGGGGTCCTCAGTGCATGACCGAGGGCAATGAAATGCAATGTTTTGCATGGACTGAGATACAAAGGTTTAGGGGACTCTGTGTGCACTGGGATGCAATGCTCTGCATAACTGGGGGCTCTGGGATAAAATACTCTGCATGGACCGGGGGCTCCGGGATGCCATAATCTGCAAGAACTGGGTGCCCTGAGATGTAATACTCTGCATGAATGGGGGACTATGGGTGAAAGCTGTGAAAAGATCCGCAACAAAAATCCCTGTGGGGGGCGTGGCCTAACCGCTATCAGGAGCGGACGAGCAGAAGGAGAGCTCCGGAAGCTCCACGATATAAACCAGCGCCATCAGGCCTGCTGCACCACACAACATGCTAAGTGCCCCCACGGCACTCCCAAAATGCCGAGGCACCAGAAGTGGGGCTTTGCAGCCCGATCCAACACCGTTTAGGCTTCTGGCCTACTGCGGCCTAGTCACCCGGGAGAAGCTGGGGGCTAAGTTTTTGGGGGCAGCCGATCGCGGTTGTGGCGAACCGGACCTCCGGAAGCCATGAATCCGGCTTGTAGAGGCTTGGCAGAGGCCCGCTGACCTACGGGAACAGGAGAGGAGTTCACCTGGAAGGCCTAGAGGCCCAGAAAATTGTGGCTTAAAAAACACTGAAATGGTCTGAAATCCAACTAGCTGAGGGGAGAATAGGCCTGCCCCGGGGGGGGGGGGGGTCTGCCTGCCCCCCTGCAGCGGCTTCCTACCCTGAAAACTGGATGCATAATAGGTACAGCCTGCTGAAGTTACTCCTCACTTTCCCATGGCTGCCCGGCAGCTTGTAACAGCCATCCTTAAAGGAGATGTCCCGAGGCAGCAAGTGGGTCTATACACTTCTGTATGGCCATAATAATGCACTTTGTAATGTACATTGTGCATTAATTATGAGCCATACAGAAGTTATAAAAAGTTTTATACTTACCTGCTCCGTTGCTAGCGTCCTCGTCTCCATGGAGCCGACTAATTTTTGGCCTCCGATGGCCAAATTAGCCGCGCTTGCGCAGTCCGGGTCTTCTGCAGTCTTCTATGGGGCTCCGTGTAGCTCTGTGTAGCTCCGCCCCGTCACGTGCCGATTCCAGCCAATCAGGAGGCTGGAATCGGCAGTGGACCGCACAGAAGAGCTGCGGTCCACGGAGGAAGAGGCCATCTTCAGCGGTGAGTAGAGAAGTCACCGGAGCGCGGGGATTAAGGTAAGCGCTCCGGTGAGCTTTCTTTACCTCCCTGCATCGGGGTTGTCTCGCGCCGAACGGGGGGGGGGGTTGAAAAAAAAAAAAACCCGTTTCGGCGCGGGACAACCCCTTTAATGCCTTCAAACACGGGACCCCAGTGCGTTGCACAGACGGTGCGCGATTTCAAGACTGTATCGCCAGTGCTTAAAAGCTGCTCAAAGGCAGAGAAATGCACACTCCCGGCTATGGAGAAATACCCTCGCCGATACTCGCTCCTGATAGCAACTAGCAAAAATCACGGCAGACCGTACTACCCCTGGGTTTCCCAAACACCACGCCGCAAAGATGGGGTCTTAGGTGGCCTCTCAGAGGATCACACATGACGACAACGCCGAGGAGCACTCAGTTAGTACAGCCACTATACCCCAATAGAGCCTGGAAGAAAAGAGGCCTCACTATCCTTTACTATAACTTGGGTGACCCACGTAGCTCCGCACAATCACACTCAGCTGCTCATTGCATCTTCTTCAGCACCTCCATGTTGTCTAACCCCTCAAACTGGTTTTTAAAACCAAAATGCTACTTCACAGCAAAGAACGATCAGTCAAAGACCTCCTAGAGATAGCCACCACCCATGCCAGCATGCATGACAGACACCATCCACCACCAAAAAAACAACTAGGCGCTAGGCAGAGATCCTCCTCAGCCTCAAGCCAAATGACCCCTGACCCACCTCCCCTACCACCAAATAGCCCAGATGCAGATTCGCTGTCTCAGCACGTCTATGGCGAAGGGAGAACTGATGCCACATCTGAATATCCACATGGCCCAGATTTGCCAACCTCAATGCCAGGACCAGATCCTCCACACCAACCAAATTTCTCCCCAGATGCTATACTTCTATCTAGAGTCAAAGATTTGTTATCCAGGAAACTTTCCAAAACTACAGCCATAATAATCAAAACCCTCAGGCAAGACCTAGCTGATTGGGAGAAGACTGGATTCCCTAGATTCCAAAGTAGACTCCACAGTATGAAGAGCAAATCAAAGTTCCAGAATGGTACCTGACTTACATGAATGCCTGGAGACTGCCAATATGAAACTAGAAGACCTCAAAAATAGATGCAGAACAGAAAGTTTTAGGATTACCAGAAAGCATTACAGACATCCCTAAAGTAGTCTCTGATCTCCTTCTATTACTGACCCCAGACATTGAGCACTCCCAAATGGAACTTGGCATAGCCCACCGACCCAGGACAGAACAAAGCAAATAAGCCCCCCCCCCTCCTCCCCGAGACATCATTGTAAAATCTCACTTCTACCCCATCAAAGAAAATGTCATTTTGGCAGCAAGAGTCATCTCCATTGCAGGCCGCGAGAATCAAATCTTCTCTGCCAATACAGGGACCATACAGAGGCGCAGAGCATTGAAGCCCCTATTGCAATGCTTGGCGAATAAAAATATTTGCTACTGTTGGTCCTTCCTGTTCCGTTTATGTTTCTCATACAACAAGAAATACAGATTAAATTCCTTTGCCGAAGGCGAATCTCTCCTTCAACTTGGCATTCTCTCCAATGAGCTTTCCCTGTTGATCAGATGACCATAGACCACTTTCTCCACTCTGGAAATCCACAACCAAGAGGAGGGCAAGACCTGCTACATGACTTACAGTCGACGGGCCACGTTACAAGGCGTCCCCTCCTCACGGGCTTACACACTCATGAACTGTATTCCATATGGTTAACCTGACGTTTAATAAACATTTTGTGCTCAGGCACGTCACTCAGGCTTCCTACTCGTTACAACCAGGGTTAGCTGTTACCTATTGAATTTTTCTTAGTCTTCGTTTTGACGTTGATTTGTTTGCACTCTGAATGTGATATGTGATTCAGAAGCTTCTGCTCCCTACCTCGAGGAACTGCCACGTGATATATTCACCATCCCTCTATCCCTTGTCACACTTGTGACAGAACTTGGGGGAACCAATTCGTTAATGTTTCTGTATTTCTCTCCCCCCCCCCCCCCACCTCACCCAGTCCCATATTGGTCTCCTTTCCTTTTGTCTCTACATCCCACCTCCCATTATAGGGCTATATACACTAAATGGTTCACACTTGTTAATTATTATGCCCCAACACTAAACAACTCCCATTTTTGCATAATCTCTTATCCACTTGGCCCCCCCACTTCGAAGGCCCAATTATCCTGAGTGGAGCTTCTAATTTAGCCTTAGGTACCTCCCTCAATAAGTCTAATTCTGACAGCTCCAAACTTATCCCCCCAATAGCTTTGTCTAAACTTTTGCATTCTTTTAATCTAGTGGATATTTGGCAGAATTCTCACCCCATGGATAGAGACTATACATAATATTTGGTCGCTCATAATACACAAGAGTAGATCATGTCTTTATCCAAACTAGATTTATCCCCAAATTTTCCCAAGCAAATATTTTGACGTGCCCGTGGTCAGGCCACTCCCCGTACCTAATCTCTGTTACAAAACTAGCCAGCTACAAAACTGGGCATTGGCGATTGAATGAATCTCTCCTCAATAATGAATCTGTTTAAAAGGAGATCCTAGATACTACTGAAGACTTCTTTACGAACAACCACCCCGCAGACACATCTTATGCTGCCAATTGGGAAGCCCACAAGGCTGTGGTTAGAGGGAAATGTATTCAATTAGCTTCCAAAACAAAGGCACAATAGGCAATGGAACTGCAGTAAAAAGAGGCCCAATACTCTTCCCTACTCAAATGTCATAAAAAGAACCCCTCTCTAGATCTCCGGTCTGATATCGCTAAAGCACGTACAGAACTACATTTATGCCTACCATAGCAGAAAAACAATTAAGATGGTCCAGATATAAATTCTTTTCACAAGGGGACCGACAGGGTAGACTACTGGCTCGGCATCTTGCTCCCAGGCCCTTCCTCCCAGTACTCTTTAAATTATGTCTCCAGAATTGCAACTTGAGCTAAAACCCAGTAGAGATTGGAGGAGCATTCGGTCAGTTCTACAATAGCCTATACACTAAAAAACGCTTCCCAGACTAAAAGTGCAGGAAACTGCTCGTTAAAGCCCTTCCTAGGTTAGCATCAGAGCACAGAGACATCCTCGAAGAGGACGGTGAAGGAAGCATGGGTGGCAATAAAATCACTTAAACCCCCCAGATCCCCCGGCCCTGACTGTTTCTCTAATATTTAATATAAGAAATTTTATGCATTCATTGGTGGCCCTCTTGTAGGGTTTTTCAACTCTCTCCTACAAACCACATATTTATCCCATTCAGCCAATGGAGCCTTTATTCACATTATGCCCAAACCTAATGAGGATCACACAACTTGCGAAAGCTACAACCCTTTTTCCCTATTTTACAATGACTTAAAAAATTCTCTGTAAAATCACGTACATTAGACTCAATAAGCCAATATATTCATCCCGACCAGTTGGAATTCATTCCAGGTCAACAAGCCACTAATCAAACGAGTCAGGCAACCAACATAATCTTGGCCATTAGATCCAGATGAGACGGGGGGGAGAATGGGGGAGGACTTCTTCTTAGCGTAGATCTATGCAAAGCCTTTGACTCAGTATTATGGCAATGTTTATTGTAGATTCTCAAGGGAATGGGATTCAGAATAAAATTCAAGACATTTAAGCGCTGTATTCCTTCCCCTCCGCTTCAGTCCGGATCTGCGGCTTTGAGTCCAACGCAATAACCATCAAGAGGGGAATGAGGCAGAGCTGCCCCCTATCGCCTCTCCTATTCATGTCAGCAATTGAACCTTTAGCAACTATGCTCAGAGCAAATGAAAACGTGAAGGGTATCCACATTGGGGGACAGGAACACAAATGTGCCCTCTACGCAGATGATGTTTTGCTGTTCATCTCCTCCCCCGTTGTGTCTCTCCCCAACATATATCACATTCTGGACAAATTTGGAGCAATCTTGGGCCTCAAGGACACTAAATCGATGGCCTTAACCTAAAATTACCTCCCCCTATGCTAAAACTCTTGAAACTTAACTTCAACTTACAATGGGCTGTTAAGTCTTTCATACTTGGGAATACATCTCACAAACTCCTTTGAGACCATATACCAAGCTAACTATGCTCCCCTATTTAAAATCTTGGAACAAGACCTGAATACTTGGGAATCCCGTAATCTTTCCTGGTTAGGCAGAATCCACTCCATCAAAATGTCATGGCTCCCAAAACCTCTATATCTTTTTCGCACTTTAAAGTAGATCTGAAACGCCTACAATACGAACTGTTGACCTTCATTTGGTCTAACAAGTCTAAATGCATCCAACAATCCACCTTATATGCACCTTGTAGCGCAGGAGGCCTTGGACTTCCTAACATACTAAAGTAAAAACCATACTTTGTATGCACAATTAACCTCTTTTCTTCCACCACGATAAGCCCCAGTGAGTATTGATCGAGGCACAGGCAGTTTTACCTCAATCACTTGAAGGGTTTTTTTGGCATAGAATGGAACAAAAAAGAGAAATCATGAGTCCTACCCTGTGCTCCTCTCTGGCATTATGGGACAGACTATCCAAAAGATGTAACCTGATGTGTAGACATCTTCCTATATCAAGTATATCGGGCAATCCAAATGTTAAAAAAGGGGCTAACATGGACAAACTCACATGAACTCATACATCGGATCCTCAATAACTAAGACAGGCCAATCTAAGTTGACTTATGAGGATTCCAAATGTATTTGATCTCACCCTGTTCCAAAACAGGTTAACCTCTTGCCTACCATCAAGGCCTGAGGCTCTACCTGGTTTTTGTTATATCTCGTTCTCTGAGACTGGGCAGAGAGCTGGGAGCTATGTTCAGGGCCAGTAGCTAGCAGACCTTGCCTGTCAACCCCTTGCTCTCATGGGAGCTGTGAGGCACCACTCTTGTATATCCTGAATCGTGGGATACTTATAAAAGTACCTGTGGGGTTGTACACCCTCAGCTATGCAATATATTGAACTGCTGAGATAGTGGTATACTAAAAGTAGGCTGCTGCTACCTAGACATGTGGGAATACTAGGGAACCACATTTGTTGTGCTCCCAACTGGTGCCTAGCCTGTAGCCCAGCATGTTCAACTGAGCCTAGGAAGATCGTATACCCAGAAACTATTATGTTGAATTACAGGCTCTGTAGTTCAGTTTCATAGGAGAAGAAAGTTCAAAAATCTTTCCTTTGGAGCAACGTAGCTGGAAAGGTTCATGATGAACTGTTGCTGCTAACAGAGAAACGCGTCGAACCTGCACTGCCGTTGGTCTTGAATCCAAAAATTGTGTTAACCTTGAACCTTGGAAATAACTTTTCACTTTTATGGCCACCCTGGTTGGATGGTTCATGCAATTGCATGCACTGTCATACTAAGGGGGAGATGTGACATTGAGTCTATCGTTTCATCGCTATAATGGACCCCTGGTTATCATATGCTTGGGGTCTCCATTCCCCTCAAAGCTTTAAAAAATTTGGATTTGATTGCCCTGATGAGCGAGCCCATTGCTACGCCACTTGGGCAAGCGAATCAATTTTTGAACAGGTTGAGCTCAAATACATTTGGAATCCTCATAAGTCGACTTAGATCGGTCTGCCTTAGTTATTGTGGATCCTATGTATGTTTATGTGAGTTTGTCCATGTTAGCCCCTGTTTAATAAAGATTGAATCTTTTAGTTGTCTATAACTGAGAAGGGCTTAGTGTTTGAAATATAGACAAATACTGCTGCAGTGAAAAAGTTTTAGTTACTCAAAAAGATCGCCACCTTCTCCTTTAAGATGGTTGGCACCACTCTCACATAGATGTTGGACCACCAGATTACTTTGAATCTCTGCCTTCTGTCAGCTTTGTTGACTACAGCAAAGGTTTACAGCATTTACACACTGCACAAACACTGGCATACAACATAATCTCTGGGTTTACAACACGCCGTGTCATTGTCACCTACCCCACCTGAGGTGTCTAGTTGGCGTCCTCCCCTGTCAGATTTGTGATAGCCTACATCTCCAACCCATAGTGTCCTTGTCAGTTACCCACCCGGTGTGTCTGTGGGCGTCCTTCCACGCCAGACTCATGATGAAAGCAGTCTGGGCCACACCGGACCTCAGCAAACAGCTCCTGTAGCTGCCTTAGCAGGGAACTCAATGTGTCTGGAGGTTTTAAGTCCTCCAGACACACCCAAACAGCTGTCCCGACTGATAAGTACACAGAAGGCCTATCTACAGCCCCTTGCCGGCAATTCTATGCACCGTCTTGCCACATTTACCCCCTTTGAGAAAGGGCCGTAGAACTTATTACAGCCTTTGACCCTCCAGAGTCAAATTGCCAGTGTGGCTATTAGAGATGAGCGAGCATCAAAATGCTCGGGTGCTCGTTACTCAAGTCAAACTTGCCGCGATGCTCGAGGGTTCGTTTCGAGTAACGAACCCCATTGAAGTCAATGGGTGACCCGAGCATTTTTGTATGGGACCTATGCTCCGCTAAGGTTTTCATTTGTGAAAATCTGGGAAATTCAAGAAAGTGATGGGAACGACACAGAAACGGATAGGGCAGGCAAAGGGCTACATGTTGGGCTGCATCTCAAGTTCCCAGGTCCCACTATTAAGCCACAATAGCGGCAAGAGTGCCCCCCCCAACAATTTTTACTTCTGAAAAACCCTCATTAGCAAGGCATACCTTAGCTAAGCACCACACTACCTACAACAAAACACAATCACTGCCTGCATGACACTCCGCTGCCACTTCTCCTGGGTTACATGCTGCCCAACCGCCCATTTCAGTAATAGTAGCAGTCAAGACAGGCCCCAGTAACATATCACTAGCAGCAGTATAGGGGGAGCACAGTATTAGTTCCATTTGAGTAGTAGTAGCAGTCTGGACAGGCCCCAGTAACATATCACTAGCAGTAGTATAGGGGGAGCACAGTATTAGTTCTATTTCAGTAGTAGTTGCAGTCTAGACAGGCCCCAGTAACATATCACTAGCAGCAGTATAGGGGGAGCACAGTATTAGTTCCATTTCAGTAATAGTAGAAGTCTAGACAGGCCCCAGTAACATATCACTAGCAGCAGTATAGGGGGAGCACAGTATTAGTTCAATTTCAGTAGTAGTAGCAGTCTGGACAGGCCCCAGTAACATATCACTAGCAGCAGTATAGGGGGAGCACAGTATTAGTTCCATTTCAGTAGTAGTAGCAGTCAAGACAGGCCACAGTAACAATTCCGAAGCAGCAGTATAGGGGGAGCACAGTATTAGTTCCATTTCAGTAGTAGTAGTCAAGACAGGCCACAGTAACATTCCTGTTGCAGCAGTTTAAGGAGATAACAGTCTCTTTCACATTTCAGTAGTTGCAGTATAGACAAGGCCCCAGTTACATTTATGTAGCAAAAGTGTAGGCCAACCCCACACACCTTGCTGTACCATGAGTGCAGGCGAAGCCCATAAAAATTACTAGGATTACACTGTAGGCGAGGGCCCCAAAAAATTGGTGTACCAACAGTACTAATGTACCTCAGAAAAATTGCCCATGCCCAACCAAGAGGGCAGGTGAAACCCATTAATCGCTTTGGTTACTGTGGCTTAATTTGTAACTAGGCCTGGAGGCAGCCCAGTTAAAATAAAAATTGGTTCAGGTGCAAGTTTCAACGCTTTAATGAGAATTGAAACGTATAAACATTGTTTACAAAAGTAATATGACTGAGCCTTGTGGGCCTAAGAAAAATTGCCCATTCGGCGTGATTACGTGAGGTTTCAGGAGGAGGAGGATGAATATAATACACAGATTGATGAAGCTAAAAGGTCCCCACGTTTTTATGGTGATAGAGAACGATGCTTCCATCCGCGGGTGCAGCCTACGTATTGTTTAGGTACTGCTGCTGTCCGCTGGTGGAGAAGAGAAGTCTGGGGAAATCCAGGCTTTGTTCATACTTATGAGAGTAAGCCTGTCGGCACTGTCAGTTGACAGGCGGGTACGCTTATCCGTGATGATTCCCACAGCCGCACTAAACACCCTCTCTGACAAGACGCTAGCCGCAGGGCAAGCAAGCACCTCCAGGGCATACAGCGCGAGTTCAGGCCACGTGTCCAGCTTCGACACCCAGTAGTTGTACGGAGCAGAGGCGTCACGGAGGACGGTCGTGCGATCGGCTACGTACTCCCTCACCATCCTTTTACAGTGCTCCCGCCGACTCAGCCTTGACTGGGGAGCGGTGACACAGTCTTGCTGGGGAGCCATAAAGCTGGCAAAGGCCTTGGAGAGTGTTCCCCTGCCTGTGCTGTACATGCTGCCTGATCTCCGCGCCTCCCCTGCTACCTGGCCCTCGGAACTGCGCCTTCTGCCACTAGCGCTGTCGGATGGGAATTTTACCATCAGTTTGCCACCAGGGTCCTGTGGTATAGCATCACTCTCGAACCTCTTTCCTCTTCGGGTATGAGAGTGGAAAGGTTCTCCTTATACCGTGGGTCGAGCAGTGTGTACACCCAGTAATCCGTAGTGGCCAGAATTCGTCTAACGCGAGGGTCACTGGAAAGGCATCCTAACATGAAGTCAGCCATGTGTGCCAGGGTACCTGTAGGCAACACATGGCTGTCCTCACTAGGAAGATCACTTTCAGGATCCTCCTCCTCCTCCTCAGGCCATACACGCTGAAAGGATGACAGGCAAGCAGCATGGGTACCCTCAGCAGTGGGCCTGGCTGTCTCTTCCCCCTGCTCCTCCTCAGGCTCCTCCCCCTCCCCCTCCTCTTCCTCCTCCTCAACGTGCTGAGATATAGACATGAGGGTGCTCTGACTATCCAGCGACATACTGTCTGCCCCCGCCTCCGTTTCCAAGCGCAAAGCGTCTGCCTTTATGCTTTGCAGGGAACTTCTCAAGAGGCATAGCAGAAGAATGGTGACGCTAATGATTGCAGCATCGCCGCTTACCATCTGGGTAGACTCCTCAAAGTTTCCAAGGACCTGGCAGATGTCTGCCAACCAGGCCCACTCTTCTGTAAAGAATTGTGGAGGCTGACTCCCACTACGCCGCCCATGTTGGAGTTGGTATTCCACTATAGCTCTACGCTGCTCATAGAGCCTGGCCAACATGTGGAGCGTAGAGTTCCACCGTGTGAGCATGTCGCACAGCAGTCGGTGCACTGGCAGATTAAACCGATGTTGCAGGGTCCGCAGGGTGGCAGCATCCGTGTTGGACTTGCGGAAATGTGTGCTGACCTGGCGCACCTTTCCGAGCAGGTCTGACAAGCGTGGGTAGCTTTTCCGAAACCGCTGAACCACCAAATTAAAGATGTGGGCCAGGCATGACACGTGCGTGAGGCTGCCGAGCTGCAGAGCTGCCACCACGTTACGGCCGTTGTCACACACGACCATGCCCGGTTGGAGGCTCAGCGGCGAAAGCCAGCAGTCAGTCTGCTCTGTTAAACCCTGCAGCAGTTCGTGGGCCGTGTGCCTCTTCTCTCCTAAGCTGAGTAGTTTCAGCACGGCCTGCTGATGCTTGCCCACCGCTGTGCTGCCACGCCGTGCGACACAGACTGCTGGCGACGTGCTGCTGCTGACACATCTTGATTGCGAGACAGAGGTTGCGTAGGAGGAGGAGGGTGGTTTAGTGGAGGAAGCATACACCGCCGCAGATACCAGCACTGAGCTGGGGCCCGCAATTCTGGGGGTGGGTAGGACGTGAGCGGTCCCAGGCTCTGACTCGGTCCCAGCCTCCACTAAATTCACCCAATGTGCCGTCAGGGAGGTATAGTGGCCCTGCCCGCCTGTGCTTGTCCACGTGTCAGTTGTTAGGTGGATCTTGGGAGTATCTGCGTTGGTGAGGGCGAGTACAATGTTGCGGGAGACGTGGTCGTGCAGGGCTGGGACGGCACATCGGGAAAAGTAGTGGCGACTGGGAACCGAGTAGCGCGGGGCCGCCACCGCCATCATGTTTTTGAAAGCCTCCGTTTCCACAAGCCTATACGGCAGCATCTCCAGGCTGATAAATTTGGCTATGTGCACATCTAACGCTTGAGCGTGCGGGTGCGTGGCGGCGCACTTGCGCTTGCGCTCAAACAGTTACGCTAGCGACGGCTGGACGCTGCACTGAGAGACATTGCTAGATGGGGCCGAGGACAGCGGAGCTGAAGATGTGGATGCAGGCCGGGAGACGGTCGTGCCTGTGTCCTGAGAGGGGGGTTGGATCTCAGTGGCAGGTTGGGGCACAGGGGGAGAGGCAGTGGTGCAAACCGGAGGCGGTGAAGGGCCTTCGTCCCACCTTGTGGGGTGCTTGGCCATCATATGCCTGCGCATGCTGGTGGTGGTGAGGCTGGTGGTGGTGGCTCCCCGGCTGATCTTGGCGCGACAAACCTTGCACACCACAGTTCATCGGTCGTCTACACTCTCAGTGAAAAACTGCCACACCTTTGAGCACCTCGGCCTCTGCAGGGTGGCATGGCACGAGGGGGCGCTTTGGGAAACAGTTGGTGGATTATTCGGTCTGGCCCTGCCTCTACCCCTGGCCACCGCACTGCCTCTTCCAACCTGCCCTGCTGCTGCACTTGCCTCCCCCTCTGAAGACCTGTCCTCAGTAGGCTTAGCAAACCAGGTGGGGTCAGTCACCTCATCGTCCAGCTGCTCTTCCTCTGAATCCTCTGTGTGCTCCTCCCTCGGACTTACTGCCCTTACTACTACCTCACTGATAGACAACTGTGTCTCATCGTCATCGTCCTCCTCACCCACTGAAAGCTCTTGAGACAGTTGCCGGAAGTCCCTAGCCTCCTCACCCGGATCCCGGGAACTTTCCGAAGGTTGGGCATCGGTCATGAGAAACTCCTCAGGTGATAGAGGATCCATTTTTTCGCACTCAAAGCCGGGACCCGAGAACAGTTCCTGGGAGCTTGCCTGCTCTTCTGAATGTGTCATTTGCTGGGAGGGAGGAGGCTGGGAGAAGGGAGGAGCAGCAGCGAGAGGATTCAGGGATGCAGCAGTGGATGGCGTAGGAGACTGGGTGGTGACGGTGGATAGTTTGCTGGATTCACTTTCTGCCATCCACGACAGGACCTGCTCACACTGCTCAGTTTCTAATAAAGGTCTACCGCGTGGACCCATTAATTGTGAGATGAATCTGGGGACCCCAGAAACTTACCTCTCTCCTAATCCCGCAGCAGTCCGCTGTGATACACCTGGACCAGGAGCTCGGCCTGTGCCCACACCCTGACTTGGGCCTCCGCGTCCTCGCCCGCATCCACGTCCACGTCCTCTAGGCCTACCCCTACCCCTCAGCATGGTGTATTACGAGTAGAGCAGAAACAGAACGCTGTAATTAAATGTGCCGCTTGTTGGCCTGTGGTTGGAGGCTGACTTCGCTTACGGAGCGCACAGCAGAGCCAGGAAACAATTATGCACAAGCCTGTAGTCAGACCTAGGTGCGTATCACTAAGCTAGTGGAATTCACAGCAAAGAAGCAGTCAAGTGGCCAAAGGCCAGTGGTAGGCCTTAAGTATTTTGCTTCAATTTTTTAAAATGGTGAGGTGAAAAACCAGACAGACATCGTATGCAGCGTATATATGTATACTCTTTCCCTCTGGCGGGATGATGGGATCATGTAACGGACACAGCAGAGCCAGGAAACAATTATGCGCAAGCCTGCTGTAACGCTTGGTAATAAGCGACTATTATCCCCAGCAGACACGCAGTAAACTGTACACGGTCACAGGCTTGGCTGGGTAATAATGAGCGACTACTACCCCCAGCACACACGCAGTAAACTGAAGACGGTCACAGGCAGCCTGTATATGGATTTCCCTGTTGGAGGATGACTGTGGTTATTGAAGGCTGCAGTAACACCTAGCTGGGTAATAGTGAGCGACTACTACCCCCAGCAGACACGCAGTAAACTGAACACAGTCACAGGCAGCCCAAAGATTTTTTTTTCCAATTTTTGGGAAAAAGCCCACTGCCTATAAAGACAGTATATCTCTTTCCCTTTACTACTGTCCCTGCCTCACCAGTACTGCCCCTATACTCAGTAAAATTACTGCAGACTGAGGACGCTATGGTCTGCACGCCCGATATACAAAAAAAAAAAATAATAATGTGCAAAACTGCTAAAAGCAGCCTCAACAGTACTGCACACGGTCAGATGTGGCCCTAAGAAGGACCGTTGGGGTTCTTGAAGATGAAGATAATAGCCTAACACTCTCCCTATAGCAGCTACAGCAAGACGGCACTTTCCCTAATGTCTCTCAGCGTGCATCTGTGGCGAGCCGCGGCCGGCCCCAGTTTATATACTCGGGTGTCACCTGATCTCCCCAGCCACTCACTGCAGGGGGGTGGGATAGGGCTGGAATGTCACAGGAGGAAGTTGTAATGCCTTCCCTGTGTTTCTATTGACCAGAAAACGGCGCAAACCTTTCTGGGAAGAAAATGGAAGTGACTCGAACACCGCGTGGTGCTCGTCTCGAGTAACGAGCATCTCGAGTACCCTAATGCTCGAACGAGCATCAAGCTCGGACGAGTACGCTCGCTCATCTCTAGTGGCTATCCCTTCTATGACACTTTTGAATCTCCTTCTGAATCTCATTTCTTTCATGCTCTCACTCCATTGCTTGCTCAATCCTGAACTGCCATTGTCTCTTAAGGTCCTTGTGCAGTGTCTGCCTCTACTGATTTTGGTGTTCTCTGTAACTTCTTTTATATTGTTCTCCTCTGCTTCTGAGGTGTCTTTTTCAGTCCTTGCTTCTGCAGTGATTTCCTCCGCTTAAGCAGCCTCTCCTTCTGCCTTCTCTTTGGTCTCTTGTACTTCAGAGGATGGATCACCCTCCATCTGTTGCTCAGCCCTCATCTTCTCAGGGTCTCTACTGAACCGTTCTTCTGTGTATTTAGAAGACATTTTCTTCTCACCAAGTAACTGGTCAAAATTTTTTTGTTTTTCCTATCAGTAGGACACAATCTGACATTGGTGGCCAAGCTCCAGAGTCATATCTTCTACTTCCTGCTGAAGATCTGTGTTAACCTTCTCCAACCTATCATAGGCAGCTGCTTTTTCTTCATACCATTAAATTGTAGCTACTAATTCTCTTCAAACGTTTCTCTTCTGCTCTTCAACTGAATCCAAGGACGCAGTATCCTCTATTTTCTTTTTCACATCTGCAACCATATTCTGGAGTATTGAAATCTACTTTGCCAGGTTTCTGCACCTTCTCTCTGCAATCTTCTTCAGGCTCCTGCAGCCCACTCGGGTCACCTCAGCCCCAGCCAGCTGATTCTTCATCTTCCAGTGACGAAGCGTGTATTGGCTGCAGTCTTCTTCCTGCAGTGAAATGTACGCTTACGTCACTAAGGGACATAGAGTTCACTGCCTAGCAGGAAGCGCCGGATGCTATGTTAGGCTAATGCCGAGACAGCGCATGCGAGTAGCCTCATTGCGAGAGTTCCTATACAAATGCCACGAGACAGCAAGTATGCGCAGTCCTGGCAATAGCCTGGCATAGCATTCAGCGCTTCATGCTAGACACTAACCTGCTGGAAGAGGAAAGCTGCAGCATAACAAGAAGAGGATCACTCGGCTTGCAGTGAGTTGACCCAGAGACTGCAAGAGCCAAAAGATCGGTGAGTAAAAGATGCGGTAAGTAGACTGCCTGGGGAGGAATAGGCAAGTATAAACATTTTAAGGAATATATTTCTCCCATCTTCCATTTTCTTTAGGTGTGAACTAAGGCCAAGCTTCTTGTGTGTCTCTTCCTGCAGCAACTTCTGCACATCTTCAAACAGAGTTTCCAATTCCACCTGCAGTCTGTTCACTTTCTCGGACAGCTATGCCTGCACTTTGTCACCTTCCGTGATTTTTACTTGTAGCTCTTGAAGTTGAGTCACTACTAGTGATGAGCGAACTCGTTAAGGGCGATTTCGCAATCGAGCATCGCTATTTTCGAGTACCTGGCTACTCGGGCCAAAAGATTCAGGGGGCGCTGGGGCTGAGCAGGGGGATGCAGAGGGGAGTGGGGGGGGGGGGGGGAAGAGAGCTCCCCCCTGTTACCCACTTCTACCCCCCGAATCTTTTCGCCCGGGTAGCCAGGTACTCGAAAATAGCGATGCTCGATTGCGAAATCGCCCTTAACAAGTACGTTCGCTCATCTCCAGTCACTACCCTTTTTCTCGTTTTCAGAGTCACTCTTATCTTGCAGACATACCTTCATTGTTCAGCTCACTACGCTCCCTTTCCAGAGCCCGTTTAATTTGCTCTAACTGTTTGGCCAGTTCCTCTATAACTTTTTTTAACTTTGTTTTATTAGCATATTGCAGAACACATTATTACAGTCCGTTTGTACAATATATTTCCCATTTGCTCTGTATCTTGGGTCACAGTTCAACAATACAGTGTCATTTGTAACGTTTGGTTCGTTGTGTTTGTGCATCTTTATTTATTCCTTCCTTGCTTATTTATTAAACTTCCATGTATTCTAATTAGAATGTGTTGTGCCAGTTTGTCCATAAACCCCATACTTTCTCACATTTGTCCGGGCACCCTCGGTGTTGATATATCACCTTTTGGTATGGTATTATAGTGTCAGCCATCCTCATCCAGTATCAGATGGAGGGCGTCTTGTTGCCATCCATCTCGTAGCCACTGCTTTTCTAGCTACGAATAGTGTTTCTTTGATAAATATTTCATCATGGTGGGTCCACGCCTCTTCGTCTAGCAGCCCTAATATCGCCAATTTGGGATCTAGCTCCAGGGGGACTGGTAACAATCCAGAAATAAAGGTGATGACGTCTTCCCAGAAGGTTTTAACATACGTACATTCCCACATTAAATGCCAAAAGTCAGCATTTGGTTGACGGCACCTATGACAGGATGTTGTGTTAGTTCTGCCCATTTTGTTCAGGCGAACTGGCGTAAGATATGCTTGGTGTATGTTAGCGCAAAATTCGCTATTTTCGATATACCGTGCGTTTCCAAATTAAGTAATATGTGTACAGGCCTGGAGAGCCTTCAAAGACCACAAGCCTACATCATGTGTTCCCAAAAGAGTCTCCCTTTATTAAGCGCGCGTAAAACTTAAATAAGTTTCAACACAGGAAGTGAAGTAATTTAGGAATACAGTTACAGTAGTTAGCGAGCCTATTGGTCGTTCTCAGAGGGAGGTATTTGTGAGGTAGCTTGTGATGTCATCCATCTGGGAGGAACTTCAGTGAGCACGCTCAGTTCATTCTTGAATTTGGTCTCATGAGGAGAACATCCTGTTTCTCCTCTCTGCTGTCCAAGACAAAGCACTCCTAGATAGGTTTGGCCAGTTAGAACTGGTTTAACCAGTATTTGGGACAATAGGCACTGCTCCTTAAATTCTTGTGGAGGTGGGGGGGTGATGTTTCTTCCCCCAGAGGTTTAAACCATTATAGACAAAATACAGTATATTCACAGTTGACAAAAATACAGAAAATACATATAGGATATCTCCCACAATTCCCTCCTTTGTTGTACGTATTTTCATTCTCCTGGATGTTTTTTTTTCTCTTCCTATTTGTGTTCTCGGGCCTTTCCCTACCACCTACAGGGGACCCTAGCTGTCACCTTCGCCATGAGGCTGCCTCCCGCAAGGGTGACACCACACGCCTGGGCCCTTTCCCTGTCTCCTGCCTTATCCCTTCCTACTGCTGGGTGATATCCAGGATAAGGAAAATACCTCACAACACGTTACAGTTTCCCAACGGTATTCTAGGTAGATGGCTCCTGAAAGATTGATCTTTATTCCACGTTTTCTGCATAAGCCACCTTGTTCATAGTTTAGATGATACAACATGTTGAATGTGACTGGCTTTCCAAGGTGTGATCTCAGGTTATATTGTTTGTTACATGTTAACATTGGTCTGATTACACAATATGGCTGAAACATTGGTACACTTACTGCTACCTTATTGTATCTATTGACATTTTTCTGATCTTTGACACATTACCAGGGGCGTAACTATAGAAGATACAGAGGATGCAGTTGCACCCGGGCCCAGGAGCCTTTTAGGGCCATAAGGCCTCTCTTCTTCATATAGGGAACCCAGTACTATGAGTAAAGCATTATAGTTCAGGGTCCGGTTCCAAGTTTTTTATCGGGGCCCGGGAGCTTCAAGTTACGCCTCTACACATTACATATAAAACAGTATAACCCTCTTCATAGGATGTACGTCTTCTATTACCCTTATGAGGAAGAAGAGAAATGACAGCCCAATGACCGCAAGGGTCTTACATATAACAAAGGATTTTGGGCCACATTTGTCTCCTTCCTTGATTATCTTTATTCAATGTCTGACATGAACCCAAATTAGCTTTTCTTGAAGTTTCACTGAGACCGTAGTGGTTAACAGTACTTGAAAGGATTCTTTGCATTTTGATCTGGAAACACGGAGACTACACATTTATGAGTGACAGATGATATAACTCCTGATGTTAGGCACTCACATGGGAGGTAAGGCCCTCCTTTTTGGCCTGGAATAAGCATAGGCCTATTACAGCAGCATTACCAAAGAAAACCTTCAGAGGGACTCAACTTAGTCTTATATTCAGGCGTGGCTCTGACCAAGTAGATGACTAATAAAATGTTTACCTCGACTATTTACTATGACTTCTGGTGTATCCAAATATTCAAAATTACTTTCATAAAACATATTCTTAGGTCATATTTTTGGCGTGTTAAAAAAAAATATTTTTATTTTATTTTTTTTTATTTCTCAAGCCATGCCTCCAAATAACATGAAAAAAAAAAGGTCTATGCAAACGAACAACTCCAAACACCTACCTGTGGTAGCTGTATGCTATCATTCTGCAGTCACTGATACAGATAGTCTGGCTCGCACCGAGAAGGTACCTTGACCAATTGGCCTGGATTGTAATGGGCGCATATCATGCACCCCTGTACAAACCCTATTGCAGCAGTGTTGAACCCTGGGGTAAGCCAAGCAGAAGACACCATACCACACATTACCTCCTTGGATGAATGGGTTAGCTCAGGGATCAGGTGTGACATCATGGAGTACAGCGTGCAGGGGAGGCACAGGCTTTTACCTTTCTGCCAGACCCCAGTAGCATTCCGCTCGCTTTTCCACTCCTCCTTTTTCTTCTTCTGAGGCCTGTTCCTGTAATTCAAGCAACAGAGAAATATCTACACCTGTTTCAGGTCCAAGCAGGTTACCAGCCGTTACCTCATTCAAGGGAAGTCAGGCTGCTGCGGTGCCTGCTCTCTGGTTCCTTCCAGCCTCAGTGGTTGTCTCTGTGGCATAAGCCTGGACTCTGATGATAAGTCACCTGTGCGGAAAGAGCTAAAACCTTGTAGAACAAAGACACTGCTTCTGCGTTCTGGATTGGCTTACTCAAGGACTCCATGAAACTTCCACTGTGCCATATAAGATGTGAAATCGTGTACGATTCCCAATGTGTACCTTAAGTCGGTGCAGACACAAACAGTCTTACCTGCAGCCAGCTTACATATTTCAGTGAGCGCCATCACCTCTATTTCCTGAGTAACTGAGTGTCTCAGGAGGAAAAGAGTGGTTTTTGTACAATTACCTCTTTCTGTCGGTTACCACTGCATAGCCTGTTTTGCTTGTCCATTTTCCCCGATATTTGGAACCATCCATGGGTAAAACTCAAGATTTACATTAATCATGGCAGTTACAACATTATTGTTAGGACCCCTAGTTTCTCTTTTCATTGATGTTCCAACAATCATACACTCATGTGCTTGCTATTTAATGTCATGGTCTGCCCTTGCTGCCCCTTCCTCTCAACCTTCTAAATTCAGAAAAAGACATGAAACGGCATTTGGAACTATACCCCACTTGATTGCAATATGTGAGGGTGCTAGCAGGGCAGTCTCATACTTAGCTAGTTTGGAAGCTGAAAGATGTTTTGTTTGCACTCTATACAGTATTTTATGGCCCCTTGAGGAAGCATGACATTAAGGGGCCCCACACCATCTCTGGTACCTGCAGGAAAATGTACAGCAAACAGGAGAGGAAATATTGCTATTACAATCTGCAACCATAACAACTGCACCAATGATGGTTAACTACTGGTTTACTAAGGGACTAGTATCCCTAATACCATTCGGGATATACTCAATTACTGGCATCCAAAATTTGCTTATTTTTCAAATGTAACTATTTTCACGTAAAATACTGTTGTTAATTGAAAATGAGATACACTCTAAAATAGAACTTTTGTTACTAATTTGACTAAAGTACTTATCAGGTGTCTCAAGTACACAATTATCTCATTTTAGTATCTTAATTCAATGATATTCAAAATAAATACAACTCAATATTTTTAAATTCTCCACATACTCCAAGAACCTATATGTATATATATATATATAAATATACTGTGGTAATCCTGGACTATTATCTCACACAACTACCCTCAGGAATAAAATTAGATGCCCCTCCTTTGGCCACCTACATTTGTTCAAGTGAGAGACTTAACATGGAGTCTAAGAGTGACCTTCCCTCTATACATTACCACAATATACATATCTATACCAACATCCACTTAAATGGAGACACACTTCTCTCCTAGGCTGGTCTGTGTTGAGGGTGGAGCAAAACCTCTTCCTATTGTTCTTCCTCCCATCTCCTTACATCACCTAGCTCCACCCCCTGTGGTCTGGCTCAGCGTTTGGTCATTCTTGCCTCATTTCATTTCTGGTTACGGACAGTACACATACCATATAACACAATCTAACTCTCATACGGGCCCTTCATTTATACACACAAATTCACACTCACTGGGGTTTTCACTCACTTATACACAGACTGATAAGTATCTCATGTGAAGTAGAAACTGGGATTGTATTTACTGTTCATAGAACTTCCCATATTGAACAAAGTATATATATAAGAAAAACTCTTATGTACCGCGGTTTTTACATATTTTGTTCAGAATAGGCTATCCAATGACAAACACAATACAACTTATGCCCATTTCCACCCACATACTTATATTCTCTACTCCAGATAGCAACCATTATCACCGTTCATTGTTAAACCTTCTACCTTTCCTTAACTCATTGACTTGCTTTTTCCTTCACCCATTTTTGTGTGTCCAGTTGTGTTTACAAACATCAGCTCATTGAATTTGCTTGCGAGTCTTTGATTTTTCCCCACACCTTACAACGCAGGTTTGGCTTACCTCACTAATAAGCACTTACAGTTTCGACCCTGCTCTTTTATGTCGTAATTAGAAAAATCCTATTATTATTGAGATTCTCTCATCCCACAACTCGTAGCACAAACTTTTACTTTTGGCACTAGTCCTCAAAAAATTCGTTGGGCCCACTACAATTGGATAGGTATCTCGGCTGGCTCACTCTTCCATCAGACAGGCCTCTCTGCTGTCTGGTATCAATTACTCCAAGCCAAAATCCTTTGAGTTGATGTATGCTAGCATGGCAAATGAAAGCATTCCATGTGTACCCCTCCCCCCACATAACAAAGGGAGACCTCATCAACCACATGTTGCACAATGGAAACTCTCTGACCGCATGGACACACTACTGTTTTTAACCAGAATCACTACTATAACCTTCAGCTAAAATTGCTTATATCAACTTTCCTTTTTACTTTCTTTTTAACAAGTTATTCTACTTTCTTTGTTCCTTATTAACCTGCACAGTCTGTTCACACCATTCACTACTACAGAGACAATACAACCCCCCCCCCCCCCATAGCTCACACCTTCTTACACTCAGGACATTACTTCACAGACAACATTAAAACCACACAGTATATCTACTTGATTGTTCTTTTGATACAGACTTATCATATTTCAACTCACCCGGCCTGGGGCGGATCATAGCAGAGAGGGAGAGATGATACAGGTATAAGAATAGCTTATTACCTTGTTTGAGCTCATTATCTGTCCGTCTCTGCTTCGAAGTCCCCTTGTGTCCGGATAACGATGAAATATCTTCATACCTCTGTATCTTCATTATCCCAGCGGTGCCTCCAAATTTGTTAGCGCAAAATTCGCTATTTTCGATATACCGTGCGTTTCCAAATTAAGTAATATGTGTACAGGCCTGGAGAGCCTTCAAAGACCACAAGCCTACATCATGTGTTCCCAAAAGAGTCTCCCTTTATTAAGCGCGTGTAAAACTTAAATAAGTTTCAACACAGGAAGTGAAGTAATTTAGGAATACAGTTACAGTAGTTAGCGAGCCTATTGGTCGTTCTCAGAGGGAGGTATTTGTGAGGTAGCTTGTGATGTCATCCATCTGGGAGGAACTTCAGTGAGCACGCTCAGTTCATTCTTGAATTTGGTCTCATGAGGAGAACATCCTGTTTCTCCTCTCTGCTGTCCAAGACAAAGCACTCCTAGATAGGTTTGGCCAGTTAGAACTGGTTTAACCAGTATTTGGGACAATAGGCACTGCTCCTTAAATTCTTGTGGAGGTGGGGGGGTGATGTTTCTTCCCCCAGAGGTTTAAACCATTATAGACAAAATACAGTATATTCACAGCTGACAAAAATACAGAAAATACATATAGGATATCTCCCACAGTGTATAATATATCATTGAGTGAGTCTGTTATTAATTGCCGGTGATACGAATAGGTGTGACCCCATTGCCTCTTGTCAGTCTTCTGTTGTCAGTGTGGGGATGTCATTTTTCCATTTGTCGTAGACTAACAGTGGTTCATGATCCATTTTGGTTGATAGCAGATGTGTATAAAGTAGCGATATCAATCCTTTGGGTCCTTGTGTTTTAAGGATCCCCACTGTTGGGTATTTGGTGGAAATTGAGCATTCAGAGCATGTCTCAATTGAAAATATCTGAAAATTTGTAGTTCAGGGGTTTGTACCTTCTCCCATAGCTGCATGGAGGATAGCATTATACTGTCCTCATATATGTCGCCCAGTATCTTTATCCCCAGTGTCCTCCAATATCCAGTGTCCTGCATTGTCTGTATCGATGGCAGGGTAGGGTTTCCCCATAGGGGGGTATCGGTCATTATATCGGTATATTGTTGAATCTTTTTAACTGTTTGCCATACTGACAAGGCCAGTTTATGTAGTGGTATAAGTTTTGATGGTTTCGTGTATTCTGGATGTTCTAGAAAGCCAATCAAATTTTGTCCAGCTACCCCGCTGGCCAAATAATAGTCAGTCAGTGGGATTTCTTCAGGAACCAATATCGGAGGTTGCTCAGCTGACCCGCTAAATAGTATAGGTTAAAGTCAGATAGCGCCATCCCGGCTTGTTGTTTGGATCTTTGCAGACTATTACGTTTTAGTTTAGATCTGGATGAGCCCAAACAAATCTAATGATCAGGGAGTTCAACATTCGGAAGGTTTTTTCCGGTATTTTAACTGAGGTATGTTGTAAAAAATCTAGACATTTTGGCTGGATTACCATCTTGACCAGATTTATTCGGCCAGCTACCGAGAAAGGCAATCCAGACCAGATTTTAACCTTAGTATTTATTAACTCATATATTGGGTCTATATTTTCCTTTATTGTGTTTTCGTGGTCTCGCACTAGGTTTATTCCTATTTAAATTTGGATACTTCCAATAGTCCACTGGTAAGCACGCTAGGGATCATAATTAGGTTTCGGGATGTATACATTATGGCTGATTTGGACCAATTTATGTATAGTCCAGAGTGTTTGGAGAAAAGATTTATTATCTCTAGGGCTTGTGGGAATGAATGTTCGGGGTTGCGTAGGTATAACACCATGTCATCAGCATACAGTCCTATCCTACTTTCTCTGTCCCCCCATTGTATTCCTGTCACAGCCGGGGTGCTACGTAAACGGATGGCTAGGGCCTCTATCGCTATTGCGAATAATGCTGGGGATAAGGGACATCCTTGGCGTGTTCCTCGTGACAATGGGAATTTTGTTGATGGCGTCCCGTTAACTATTACATTTGCCATGGGTGACCTGTATAGCAATTTGATCATCCCAGAAATTTTGGTCCGAAACCAAAATGGATCAGACAGGCTTCTAGGAAGTTCCATTCTACAGAGTCGAATGCTTTTTTTAGTATCTAATGACGCTATTGCCCAGGGTTTGTTATGCATTCGACCTAATTGCACTATTGTTTGAGTTCCGTGTATATTAATTGTGGTCCATTTTCCAGGCATGAAGCCCGTCTGATCTTCATGAATTATGGAAAGGATTATTTTATTTAGTCTAGTAGCTAGAGCTTTGGTCAGTATTTTATAATCTACATAATGATATTGGTCTATACGAGTCACATTCAGTTGGATCTTTTCCTGGCTTTAATAGTACTATTATCGATGCTTTGTAGAAGGAAGCTGGGAGAGTATCTTCCCGATACCCCCATTGTAAGGTGTTATGTAGTATTGGGGAGAGCTGATCTATAGATTTTGATACACTTCCAGAGGGAGGCCGCCCGGGCCGGGGGATTTATTTAATGCCATCTCTGTAATTACTAATTGAATTTCTCCTATTTCAATTGGGGCCTCTAGTATATCTGTCTGTTCTGGTGTGAGGGATGGGAAGGTTAGGTCTTCCAAATATCCCAAGTTATCTGTTACTGATTTACTATTTGAGGACGTATATAAATTAGCGTAATATTCTTTGAATCTGGTTACAATAGTTTGCGCCTCTGTCAGTATCTGCCCATCAGCGTCCTTTATCTTTAGTACGGAGTTGGATTGTCTGTTTTGTCTGATTAAATTGGCCAGAAGGTGACTAGATTGATTACCCATCTCAAAAAAATATTGTTTCGTCAAAAAGAGTTTTCTTTTAGTTTTAATGTGAAGTTGGTGTTTGTATAGTCGGTTCAGCCCTAACCATTGCATCTTATTAGTATCCGTGGGGTTTGCAATATATTGTTTTTCCGCATTAATCATCTGTTGTTGTAACTCAAGGTCAGCCTGAGAGGTGGTTCTTTTTATATATGATATGGTTGATCTGAAACAACCTCTGAGGTACGCTTTCATAGTGTCCCACTTCAATATCTCTCTTGTTTCCTGTTCATGTATCTGGAGGAACATGTCTATCTGATCTGGTATTCGATCTTGTGCTCCTATCAGTTTTAACCAAAAGGGGTTGAGTTTCCAGGTATGGGTGTAAAATTGTGACCAACGCCGAACTATGGTCCGATATCCCTCTGGCACCATGTTCTATTGATGTTAAATACTTAGTGAGTGTCGGGTATCCGAAAATGTAATCTATACGGGATAGAGATCCCCTGCCGGGGGAGTGACATGTGTATTCGTATACCTCCGGGTGTTTGAAACGCCATAGGTCAATCCATCCTATCCCATCAAACATCTATCGCATTGGGGTATCACGGGTTATCACTAGTATCTGCTGTGTACCAAATCTATCTTTTGTGGGGTCCATTATTTGGTTGAAATCACCCATACACATGACCTCTGCTAGTGGATATTGATGTGCAAATGTAATTGCGGCTTATAATACAAATGCATTATCATGTGGAGGGTGGTAGATATTTAGAATGACATATTGTTTGGCGTTAATTTCAGCATAGACCCTCTGGATCTCTACGGGTGTTTATCGGATTCCAGCCCAAAGTGCGGTGAATCAGGAGAGAAACACCCCTAGAGTACGAGGTATGTAATGAATGACAAGCCCACTGAATCCAGGGTTTCTTAAGACAGTCTGTCTTATCTAGAATTAGGTGAGTCTCCTGTAGGCTGATGATGTGTGGAGCCAATGGTCTAATATAGAAAAATACTGCTGTTCTTTTAGCCGGAGTCCCCAATCCTCGCACATTCCATGTCATGCATTTCAACGACATCTCTATCTATCAATAGGTGTGGCAGGATAATACATAATATATATTTTGGTTTTTCAGTATATATGATAATTTATGTCTGATATCACTTAAAGAGTACACATATCCAAACATATCAACTGTAACAACGTAAAGCAACAAAACAGCTTATACAGCTAACTATGGACTTTCTAAAAAAATCCACAAACTATGGAATCAAATATGGATAGCGCCAATCACAAAAAAGTAAATAAAACAGTGAAAAAAGATAGATATTCAGCTGCCCTGATGGATCGGATCCACCAGGGCAGCTGAAAATACTCACACGGCTTGTCGGCGGTGTCCCCCGGAGATCTGGTCCTCCTGGACCCGCCGGCGGCCTTCTGCGCATGCGCGCCAGACCCAGCCCCTGGCAAATTCAAAACCTCCTGGCTCCCGGCTCCTGAAGGTAGCCGGGAACCAGGAGGTGTTACCGGGGACTGCGGTGAGCGGTCCCCGGGCCCGCGATCGCCGCTATCCAATGGATAGCGGCGATCGCGAAAAGGTTTAAAAAGTTTTAAAAAAGTGCTAGTTTCACCTCCCCTCATGGATCGGATCCATGAGGGGAGATGAAAATACTCACCTAAGTCCTCCCCGATGTCCCGATGGTACGGGACCCGAAGTCCCCCTCTGCGCATGCGCGCCCGATAATTGACATCGGGCGCGTGCACAGAGGGGCTCGAGCCCCGGGAAATTCAAAATCCCTCTGGCTGCCATGTGTAGCCTGGAGCAGAGGGATGTCACTGGGGACATGATCACTGTTATCCAATGGATGACAGTGATCATGTAAAGTTAAAAAAAAAGTGTGAAAAAGTAAAAAAAAAAGTAAAAAAAGTTTTAAAAAGTTTAAAAAAAGTTTTAAAAGGGTACGTTTCATCTCCCCTCACGGATCATATCCGTGAGGGAGGATGAAAGTACGCACATAAGGCCCCCAGATTTATCCGCGGACATTACCCCAGCTTCTGCGCACAGGCCTGTCGCCAAAATGGCGGGCGCATGCGCAAAAGCTGTGGATTGCCAGGATAATTAGCCAAGAGCTTGGAGATTTCACGGGGGGCCGTGGTGAGCGGTTCCTGGTCACGTGTTCGCTGTTATACAATGGATAATGACGATCACGTAAAAGTTTTTTTAAAAATTCGAAGTTTCATCTTCCCTCACTGATGCGATCAGTGAGAGATGAAACTTTTTACCGGAGGCCTCCGTATTTGCACCCTGACGCGATCCTCATCCGTAAACTTACCCGGATTCTGCACATGCGACCGCCGGCAAAACACCGGACACATGCGCAGAAGTCGGGGAGCCCAGGAAATTTAAAATCTTCTTGCTCCCAGCGACCAACGGTCGCCGAGAGCCTGGAGCAGTGACGGGTGGCCTCGTTGAGCGGTCCCCGTTCACGTGATAAAAAGGTAGCAATCTACCTAAGGTTGGTCTCACATGACCGGATGAGAATTACGGATTCCGCATGCGTCTGATCCGCGGTAATACGCAGATCAATCGCATTGGATTATACAATTCCGCTCACATTAGTGGGTCAGAATTGTGTAATCCACTTGCAGAAAAGAGAACGCAGCAGGTTCTATTTTACTGCGGATAGCCGCAACATAGAGCCTATTGTGCTCCATGGTCATGGATATACCCGCAGCCCATACGCAACTACGTTGTATACGGGCTGCTGGTACCCGTGTCATCGCTAAGCGACGGTGCGGGAAATACAAACAAAAAACAGGTACTGCGCATGACCGCCTGTGTGAGTAGGCAGTTATGCGCAGTACATTAGGTGGCCGTACGCAGGGTCACAGCCGGGCTCACAGATGAGATCCGCTGCGGGCCTCCGCAAGCGGATTCCGTCTACGGCTGCGTGAGCCCGGCGTTATTCAGACCGCTACCTGTGATACGTATTTTACAAGAAGTCCCGGGAACGCTCGCCTTCCTGCAGTTCTAGGAGCAGCTTGTTGAGCGCCTTCTATGTGTGACCGCCGCACCTCATTAAGCTTACGGAGACTCATGGAACGCCACTTTTTACACCCCATACCTGCCACTGAGGTCAAGAAATGACCCCCAAAAAGCATGAGAGGAGGGGGGATACCGGTTTTATTGCCCCATGGGCCCATTCCAACCAGCCTCCGTAATTACCCCTGTCTTCGGAAATACTACACAGTTCACATTATTACTTTTATCTAAGATTTGCGAACGCCAAAAAGGGCGCAGATTGTGTGGGGGGCGGAGGGGGGGGGATTTTTAGGGAGTCAATTTTTATTCCGCACAAATAAGCAATGGGGCCTGGAATTTATTCAGTTGTGCCCTGAAATCCAACGGGTGTTCCCTCTTTTAAAGGCCTTGCCATGGGTCCTGTAAGTAAATTAGGGCCACAATGGGTATGTTTCTGAACTCGGGACAAACGGGGGTATCCATTTGGGGGTGAACGTCTTCAATCCTATGTACACTGTACAAAAAAACTGTTTTTAAAGTTAAAAAATTGCCAAAAAAATGGAAAATCGTAACTTTTTCCTTCTGCTTTGCTTAGATTCATTCAAATACTGTGGGGTCAAAATACGCAGTACACCCCTAGATGAATATGCTAAGGGGTCTAGTTTTCAAAATGGGGTCATTTGTGGGGGTTCTTTATAGTTTTGGCCGCTCAATGGCTCAATAAGTGGGCAATTGGGGCCTGGAATTTATTCAGTTGTACCCTGAAATCCGACGGGTATTCCTTTCTTTGTAGGCCTAGCCATGTGTCCTGTAAGTCTATTAGGGCCACAATGGGTATGTTTCTGAACACGGGACAAACAGGGGTATCCGTTTTGGGGTGAAAGTCTTCATTTATATGTGTGCTGTATAAAAAAAAACTGTTTTTAAATTGACGCAATAGCCCAAAAAATGAAAATCGCAATTTTTTCTTACTGCTTTGCTTAGATCTAGTCAAAAATTGTAGGGTTAAAATATACAGTACACCCCTAGATATATTCGATAAGGGGTCTAGTTTTCAAAATGGCGTAATTTGTGGTGGTTCTCTATGGTTTTGGGCGCTCAAGAACTCTACAAGTGGGCAATGGGGCCTAAAAGGACTTCAAGCAAAATCTATGTTCTGAAAGCCACCGATTACTCCTTTCATTTTGCGCCCCGTTGTGCATGCGGACATAAGATTAGGGCCACAATGGGTATGTTTCTGAAAACAGCACAAATAGGGGTATCCATTTTGGGGTGCAAGTCTTCCTTCATATGTGTGCTGTACAAAAAAAGCTGTTTTTAAAATGACAAAATTGCCAAAAAAATGAAAATCCAAATTTTTTTTGCTTTTGCTTTGCTTGAATTTATTCAAAAACTGTGGGGTCAAAATACGCAGTACACCCCTAGATAAATTCGTTAAGGAGTCTAGTTTTCAAAATGGGGTCATTTGTGGGGGTTCTCTATGGTTTTGGGCGCTCAAGAACTCTACAAGTGTGCAATGGGGCCTAAAAGGACTTCAAGCAAAATTTCTGTTCTGAAAGACACTGACTACTTTCATTTTGGGCCCTGTTGTGCATCCAGACATAAGATTAGGGCCACAATGGGTATGTCTCTGAACACGGGACAAACAGGGGTATCCATTTTTGGGTGCAAGTCTTCATTCATATGTGTGCTGTACAAAAAAAGCTGTTTTTAAAATGACAGAATTGCCAAAAAACGAAAATCCTAATTTTTTCCTTTTGCTTGGCTTAAATTCATTCAAAAACTGTGGGGTCAAAATATGCAGTACACCCCTAGATAAATTCCTTAAGGGGTCTAGTTTTCAAAATGGGGTCATCTGTGGGTGTTTTCTATGGTTTTGGGCGCTCAAGAACTCTACATGTGTGCTATGGGGTCTAAAAGGACTTCAAGCAACATTTCTGTTCTGAAAGACACGGACTACTCCTTTCGTTTTGGGCCCCGTTGTGGACTCAGATATAATATTAGGGCCTCAATGGGTATATTTCTGAACACGGGAGAAACAGGGGTATCCATTTTGGGGTGTAAATCCTCATTTTCATGTAAACTACAGGAAAAAAATATGTCTTTGAAATGACAGATTTGCAAAAATATGAAATTTTACTTTTTCTCCTCTAAATTGAATTCTTGAAAAAAAAACGGTGGGGTCAAAATACTCATGACCCCCCTCAGTGAATACACTAAGGGGTGTAGTTTTTAAAATGGGGTCATTTGTAGGGGTATCTATTATTCTGACACTCATGAGCCTTTCCAATCTTGGCTTGGTGTAGGAAAACAAAGTGTTCCTCAAAATGCTAAAAAGTAATGTTAAATTTGTACGTCTCCTAAATGGTTAAAAAAAAAATGAAAGTTTTTCCAATGTGTGCCCAAAATAAAGTAAACGGGTGGAAATATAAATCTTAGCAAAAATTTCTATAGTATGTTTGCACATATTTAAGATATTGCAGTTGGAAATGTGAAAAAATTACGATTTTTTCAAAATTTTCCCAATTTGGGCTCTTTTAATAAATTAACACAAATTCTATCGGTCTATTTTTTCCGCCTAAATGAAGTACAACATGTGGCGAAAAAACAATGTCAGAATCGCTTGGATATGCAAAACCTTTCTGGTGTTTTTCCATGTTAAAGTGACATGTCAGATTTGCAAAATTTGGCCTGGTCATTAAGGCGCAAACAGGCTTGGTCACTAAGGGGTTAAGTTTCTTTTTTACTTCAATATATGTAGCCCTTTGTTTCTGTAATTCTGCCAAAAAATCCGGGAATATTGACACTATTGTGTTATTGTATGTGATTGGACTTTCCAATCTGGCCTGTCGCAGCGTGATATCTCTGTCCCGACAATTAAGGAGTCGTGCCAGTAGTGGTCTCCAGATATGGGTGGTTTATTGGTACCCTGTGCGCCCTTTCCACTGCAAACATGGGCGTGAACACGTCGTCTCCTAGTGTTGATTTCAGCCATTGTTGTAAAAGAGTTCTGGGGTTGAGCCTTCCGTTTTTTCTGGTAACCCTATAATGCGGATGTTATTTCGCCGGAGGCGATTTTCTAGATCATCTGTCTTGGAATGGCATAGATCAACTTTTTTAATTGTCGTTTGTATTTTAGCTGGAAGTGGCTGCATTTTGTCTTCCGCTGCAGAGACCCCCTCCTCCATTTCCTGTAATCGTCCGCTAACATTTTGTAGATCTTGACGAAGTTGACTAACGTCTATTTTAACTTCTTCAATTTTCCCTGTCAGAGATGTTTTACAAGTATTGATAGCTTCTAGCACTTGACATAGTGTTGGTTCAGGTTCTTGTTCCGGTTCTGCGTCAGCGCTTTTATTGTTAACAGGTGTAGGTTTCGCCATTTTGGATGGTGTTTCTGAGCTATCTACTCGTGCAGAGTCTTTTAGTTAGCCCGCGTGCTCATATTAGTAGATGTTGACTATACAGTATCTGTATTTATGCGAGATATGCTTGCTGCTTTGGGGGGCTGAGTGTAGGTGACCAACCAGGAAGATTTCATGGCGCGCACAGGAGACCGCACAGTCCAGCAAGATATAGTTATATGCGTATGAGAGACGTTACAGTTCCTTTATAATTCTTGGTGCTGTATAACTTTAAAGATATGCCTTTTGCAGTATTACTGATCTTTACGGACCGTCTCCTTCCTTTATCTTGTCAGCGATTCCCACTGTTTTGGATTTGGTGGCAGTTGTTTCCTTGCACTTTATCAGGTGCCCTTCTATTGTATATATATTTATATGCTGTCTGCCTTTGTGATTTGGGAAGGTATTGGCATATATGTGCAGAGGTTCTCAGTCTCTGAATGACTTTCTCCTCGCTGGTCTTCTGTGTCTGTGTAATGGCGGTGCCATGTGTTATGTGCCTGCATATGCTAATGGCGGCCGGTCTAGCCGCACCACGCCAGTCATACAGACACCTAAGGAGATAGTTTCTGCTCCCTCTCTCCGCCTAGCGACTGTTCACCTTTACCTCCGGCCATATCTCTATACAGCAGTGCAGGACCTCGGCTCCGGTGAGTGTATTCTCCCTCCGTGCCCCGTCTTTCACCGCCATTCTTGTGCTCGTTCCTGGGCTCTCCCGACTGTCAGGTTCTCCGCTCTGCCGCCTCAGCTGTGTCACTTCTCCTGCACACTGCACCTCTGTTCTTCCGAGCGGGCGCCGAGAGGGGAGGGGGTATTGTGCAGGTCTCTCACTCTGAAGTCTCAGCCGTGTTATTCAGCCCGGGTCTCGCCAGAACTCAGGTCGGGGCGTTCCGCCATCTGGTTCTCTCTCCTTCTTATTCCCAGTCGTCAGGCTTATCAGGGGGCTACTTGGCAGTCCGCTGCTGTATTTCTGCTGCTCGGCAGGTTGTTTTTAGGATTCCAGCAGGATCATAAGGGTGTTTAGATGGAAGCTCAGCTCATGTGTGACCGTCCAAGCAGTCTTCTTTTTCTTTACAATTTTACTATCTATAGTTCCAAGGGGCAGTGGGTGGCTACTAGCAACTATCTCAGTTTCACAGGAAACTATATTGGCAACACCATTCTCTAGTTTGCCTCCAGTCTTAGTACTACATGCAGTCTCTCCATTATTTCTACTCTCTACTACTAGAGGCTCATTTGATCTAACTGCCACATGGGCAATGGCTGAACTCCCTGTAACAGCCTGTTCCTGCTCTGCCTTCAACTGTGCAGATTGGGGAATACTTTTACAAATTCTAGACATTTCATACACAGAACAAAACATTTCATAATCCTTCTCACATAATGCTTCTGTCAATAGAATTTTTTTTCTGCAACCCATTTTTATCAATACACTTTTCAGACATGTTTTCATTAGATGTTGCTGGGACAACAGGAAGTATTTTGTCCAGTGGTCCCATTGGGTGATAAATTTAAACAGAGCCTTTTGGAGGCTTCAAGATGTGGTGAGAAGACAGCTCTTATAGATTGCGAGCAGGGGGATTTGGATTGTGTCTTCCTTGGATCTTTGGTGAGGTTAAAAGGAGTCCTGATTAAAAAAATCAGGATGAATATGGTATTTGGTCTGGGGCTTGGACCTTTTTGCTATAACTAAGGAAGTCTGGCAATACTGTTTCTCATATCCCCCCCCCCTTCCTTGGCCTTTTTGGGCAGAGATAGAATCCTGACCTTCTAACGGAGACAGCCAAAGGTTTGACATGGATGTGGTGACCCCACCCACTTTAGTGCTGCTTGCACAAAGCAGGTCTACTCCTTGTGCAGTGGGGTAAGGAATAGCCGCATCATGCAGGGACATACACTGTCACCTGTTTGGTGTCCTTTGGAACCCCTACAGTACCTGCGCTCCTGTGCCAATGCAGCCCCTAAATTTGCAGAGTGACCTATGGAGGAGGGAGGTATGGGGCCCTCTGTGGGGGAGGGGCATGGGAGAATAGGGTACAGTGAATACAGGCAAGAAATCAACGAGTTGAAACGTAAGGAGACCTGGAGAGTGGCAGGGGTGACTGGGGAGTCAGGGAGAAAACTTTTGCTCCTGCATCGGAAAGGTAACCTGTCACGAATGTAGGATAGCCCGGATGAAGATGACAAGGAATGGTTGCAGGAAAAAGGTTAAAGGGAGGAGCTGCCAGAGGGATAAAAGCTCTTCTCAACTCCAGACCAGGTACTAAAGGAAGGGCAAATAGGCTCTACTCTGGTTGTCCTCTCAAACCACTATCAGCCCCTGGGAGAGGACTCTGAAGCCCTCTTGGCAAAGGCGGCTGAGGAATCAGGAAAAGGGGGGAGCACGCAGAAGGCATTGACCTCCTCTTCCTTCACAGTTAAAGGGATCCTTGGGGGGAGAAGGTATCCTGGAGCCATCAGATAAAAATGGAGTCTCCCCTGTAAAAGAGGGGCATCCCCAAGAGGGTATCGATTTATCTAAATCTCTGAAATGTGGGGGTGGCAATCATTCTGGGGAAGAGGGTGGTGGAGCAAAAAAGAGGATAATCAATCTTGCTCATTTTTCATGGCAGCACTCAATCCTGTTGACGCCGACAACCATTAATGTAGCCAGCATAGAGTCAGATTCTGCTAGGTTTATGGACTTTAATTTTTTTAATGGGCCTCTGCAGGAGTAAGTCAGAGTGGTGGAAGGTCTTCAAGAAAAGAGCTGCAAAGCATTTTCGAAAGTTCTCTAACCTCAGAACCCTGACTTGTTACCGTTTCAACGGGATAGCACTTCTCAATATGGACAAAAAGGTTATGGCTAAAGTGCTATTCAATCGGTTAGTGCTTTTTGCACCTGAACTGCTTTTCTGAGGAACAGCACTGTTCTGTCCGGGCCAAAGCACTTTTAGTGCTGTACTGAGTGTCCGAGAGGCTGTAGAACAAAGTAGGGCTGTGAATTGGAGGGGTTTCTTGCTGTCTCTGAATCAGGCAAAGGTGTTTAATATGGTTAACCACAAGTACCTTTGGTTGGTCCTGCTGAAATACGGTCTACTGGGGGTTTTGTCAATTGGCTAAAGACTTTGTATAGGGGGGCTGGGTTTCCCACTGGTGAATGGTTGAGTTACTTGCCCCTTTGGGGTGGGGTCTCATGTCCATCACTGTTGTCCCTTGAGTCCCTTGCTATACATGTTCGCGATCGACCCCTCTTTAAGGAGGTTGGGTCGTGAGCCGTTGGCGGGGATTGGGGCAGACTTGAGGAGGCTCAGGTTGGCTCTAAAGGTGGTGACAGAGGTTAGTAGGTATTCCGAAGCTTCTGGATCCCAACTCAACTGGGAGAAGTGGGAAAATCTCTGGCTGGGAGAAGGAGATCCTGATTTTAATCACTCTGACACCCTCTCAGAGCCCCAGGAATCAGCAAATGTATTGGGCATCTGTTTTGGCTAAGGTAATTACTAGAGATGAGCGAGCATACTCGTCCGAGCTTGATGCTCGTTACTCGAGACGAGCACCACGCGGTACTCGTCTCGATTAAACGAGCACTGACCATTGAATTCGATGGAGCCGGCAATACAGCCGGCTCCATTGAAAGCAATGGGCTGCCGGCGATTGCGGGATGAATTGTCGGGAAGGGCTTAAATATACAGTATAAGCCCTTCCCTGCAATTCATTCAGAAATGTGTAAAAATAAAAAAAATATATACTCACCTTGTCCCGGCAGAACGATGTTAGCCCATTGAATTCAATAGAGCCGGCAATACAGCCGGCTCCATTAAAAGCAATGGGCTGCCGGCGATCGCTGCCCCTGAGCCAATCAGAGGCAGCACTCACTCACCCATTCATGAATTCATGAATGGGTGTGTGAGTGGAATCTGCCTCTGATTGGTCAGGCTGTGACCAATTAGAGGCAGCTCATTCAGCAGGCGGGGATTTTAAATCCTACTCACAGCTGTTCAGAGCAGTTCAGAACTGCCAGCTGGCCGCGCTGAACTCCGTCTGCTGGGACCAGGTGAGTATATATATTTTTTTATTTTTACACATTTCTGGATGAATTGCAGGGAAGGGCTTATATATTTAAGCGCTTCCCGACAATTCATCCCACGATCGCCGGCAGCTCATTGCTTTCAATGGAGCCGGCTGTATTGCTGCCTCCATTAAATTCAATGGGCTAACATCGTTCTTCTCTGCCACAGCTGTTACAGCTGTGGCAGAGGAGAACGATCTTTATGCTGACAGTGCGGGGGGGGGGGGGGGTGTCTCACTCTTGCCACTATTGTGGCTTAATAGTGGGACCTGGGAGCTTGAGATGCAGCCCAAAATGTAGCTCCTCGCCTGCCCTATCCGTTTCTGTGTCGTTCCCATCACTTTCTTGGGTTTTGCAGATTTTCACAAATGAAAACCTTAGCGAGCATCGACGATATACAAAAATGCTCGAGTCACCCATTGACTTCAATGGGGTTCGTTACTCGAAACAAACTCTCGAGCATCACTGAAAGTTCGACTCGAGTAACGAGCACCCGAGCATTTTGGTGCTCGCTCATCTCTAGTAATTACCCCGGAAAAAAAATTGGGAGAGAAGGCTGAAAGTTGCCAGTCAAAAGATCAACCAATGGAAGGGATGGTCATTGTCCCGGAGGGAAATGGTGAGCCTTATCAAAACTGTCCTGCTCCCCTTATTCATCTATTTAAGCAGCATTTGCATTTTGCCAGTGCCTCTTTGGACACAGATCTGCAGTGTTTTTTCAGCTGTTATGGGAAAACAGGCTGAATCTAGTGAAGCAAGAGGTCACATACCACACAAGGAGACTAGGGGGGTTGGGTATGGTCAGTCACATGGTGTTTCAAGTAAACACCTTTATAAAGATTAATTTGGCCAACTTCGGGAATAGAGAAAGGGTTCCTTGGTGGGTAGTCTTCTCCAAGGCATGGTTTCGTCCTTTTTTCCAGGAATAGGAGACAGGTGAGCATGTGAAAGATTTACGCACGTCACACGGACATCTCCCGGCTTATGTTGCTCTGATGCTTATTCTCCACTAGGCATTGGGGCTGTAGAGATCAGGACTCTGTCAAGGCAACTTCTTCACGAGAGTGTCTTGGCCTCCTGCTTCCAAAAATCATTGGCCCTCAGGGAATGACCAGGACCTGGAGGGGAGGGCCAATTTTGTTAAACTCTAAGAGGGTCCCATTAAAGTTTGGGGATTTGGCCTGGTGCGCCTTTCACACTAAGCTGTATGTGAGAGACAACCTGAAGTACAGGAACACAGAGGAAAGAAATTGCCCCCGTGAAGAGTGGAGACCATGGAGCATTTCCTACTTCGGTGCCCCTTTAATGCAGAGGTATATAGAAGGTTAGGGATTGCCATTGGCTGTCCTCAGCTGGCTGTCCTTTCTTACCCAGAGTGGGCCTATGAGGTGTTTAAAGATTTGGGTGATAGGAATAAGTGTATTTTATATCTAGTTAGTCTAGTGGTTAGGTATTACACACGACGCACGAGGCGTTTTGTATCAACGCGCCAGAAAATGCTCCTAGTATCTGTGGTAAGTAGGGACATTCTTCGTGACCTAGTAAGGATGCACTCTTTGGAGCATAACAGGGCCTCTCTGCTGTGGAGGGGCCTCTCTTTTGGGGTGCCCTAGCCTAGAACCTCCAATTCTGGTAATAGCTTTTTGTTTTGCTTTGAGATAAAGTGATAGAGGGGCTTGCAAATGCTGAACCCAGATCCAGGTGGTGAGAGTATAAATGTGTGGCATAAGAGTATTGTATGTATGTGCAAGAAAATAACCTATACAATTTTTTTTTAAGTTAGGTTCTGCGTTTTAAAGGGGTTGTCTCGCGAAATCAAGTGGGGTTCAGCACTTCTGTATGGCCATATTAATGCACTTTGTAATATACATCGTGCATTAAATATGAGCCATACAGAAGTTATTCACTTACCTGCTCCGTTGCTAGCGTCCTCGTCTCCATGGTGCCGTCTAAATTCGCTGGCAGCTTGCTTTTTTAGACGCGCTTGCGCAGTCCGGTCTTCTGCTCTGTGCATGAGCCGCTTCAGTGTGCTCGCCGCTACAGCTCTTCTGCGCATGCGCAGACGAGCTGTATCTTCTCGGGAGCGCGCTGGAGCGGCCATTCTGCTACCATCCTCTGTTAGAGGAAGGTGCAGAAACTGGAGCCGCCCAGCCGAGAAGCCGCCCAGCCCAGCCCAGCCCAGCCGAGCCGCCCAGCCCAGCCGCCCAGGTAAGTGACGCGTGACTGACTGCCGCTGTGGCTCCGGAGCCTACCGCTGGGCCCCGGGGCCTACCGCTGGAGAGCCGGGGCCTACCGCTGGGCCCCGGAGCCTACCGCTGGGGAGCCGGGGGCTAGCGCGGGGGAGCCGGGGGCTAGCGCCGGTTACCTGCTGCCTGGCGGTGGGTGACTGGTCGGCCGCGTTCAATCCCGGGGTCCGGTCGGCGGCTGCGGGGCGTCTGGTTGTCAGGGAGACACAGCTGGTAGCGTCTCGGGAGCGCGCACGTCGGGCTACAGCAAGCGACGGGAAAAGAGCCGGCGGCCATCTTGGGGAAACTTTTTATAAGTTGCTGAAACGCTGGAACTGTAAGTACAAACCAGCTAGAAAAGTCATTTACAGGGGGGGCTTAGTAATGTATGCTTAATTAGGGGGACTGGGCAAAAAAAAAATTTCACTGCTTCCTCGAGACAACCCCTTTAAGTAATTTTAGTATGTTTATTAGAGATGAGCAAGCACCCAAATGCTCGGGTCCGCGTTATTCGAGTCGAGCTTTTCCTAAAATTCGAGAGCTCTACTCGAGTAACGAACCCCATTGACTACACTGGGAGACTGGAGCATTTTTGTACGTGGGACGCCGGGGTCCTGAGCTTTGTTTTTTTCCCCTTGGTTCTCTCTCTCTCCCCACCAGACAAAAAAATTGCCAATGACGCACGCTGCTTCACAGCGGGGAGAGACCAAGACAGGCACGCCAAAGCGGGGAGAAGCCAAAAACTGAGGCGGGGTCGAACACGATTGATGTTCATTTGAGTAATGAGCACCATTGAGTACGCTAATACTCGAACGAGCGTCAAGCTCGCCAGAGTACGTTCGCTCAACTCTAATCTTTAGTTTTAGGGAATTCTCATTTTCTAATTTTGGTTTGGAAAATTTAAAGGAAAAGTAGTGATTTTTGTCCTTTATATATATAAATATGCAAAGTTGTGCAAAATGAGAATATACATATAGATGGCACCGGCGTAGGATTTACCACTAACCATTATCCCTCTTATGCGAGCAAGTTATCGGCATGACACAAGGATATCAGGCCACCAGCTAAGAGAGTGACAGGATGCCAGCAGAGGTGCCAGCAAAAGTACCAACTAGCAAGATGCCAGCCAGACAGATTTCAGCAAATTTCTTAATCGGAAATCTTTATTTACTATGGTGCCAGGATGTATTGTATTGTTCTTTGGCTAGTTTTTTCTTATGGTTTACTTGAGTTTTTCCTTTCCTGTAACAAGGGGGCGCTCTAATAACTATGTATAATATATCAGGGGTCAGTACAGAGATCTCTCCCATCATCTATTATACCCAGAACTGTAACAAGGGGGCGCTCTAATTACTATGTATAGATATATCAGGGGTCAGTACAGAGATCTCTCCTATCATCTATTATACCCAGGACTGTAACAAGGAGGCGCTCCAATAACTATGTACAGATATATCAGGGGTCCGTACAGAGATCTCTGCCATCATCTATTATACCCAGGACTGTAACAAGGAGGCGCTCCAATAACTATGTACAGATATATCAGGGGTCCGTACAGAGATCTCTTCCATCATCTATTATACCCAGGACTGTAATAAGGGGGCGCTCTAATAACTATGTATAATATATCAGGGGTCAGTACAGAGATCTCTCCCATCATCTATTATACCCAGGAGTGTAACAAAGGGACGCTCTAATAACTATATATAGATATATCAGGGGTCAGTACAGAGATCCCTCCCATCATCTATTATACCCAGGACTGTAACAAGGGGGCGCTCTAATAACTATGTATAATATATCAGGGGTCAGTACAGAGATCTCTCCCATCATGTATTTATACCCAGGACTGTAACAAGGGGGCGCTCTAATAACTATGTATAATATATCAGGGGTCAGTACAGAGATCTCTCCCATCATGTATTTATACCCAGCATTGACTGTAACCAGGGGGCGCCATTTACATCTAGAGGATAGAAGGTTTCTTCACCGACATAGAAGGGGCTTCTTTCCTCTAAGCGCAGTGAGACTGTGGATCAATGACAGATTCGATAAGAGTTCAGGAGGGTACTGGAGGTCTTGAGTGATAAAATGTTATATGGAATAATCAACACCTTCAGCAGGGTCGGTGATCCGGGGATTATTCCGTTTGCCAGACTGAAATCGGGAAGGATTTTTTTTCACCTGAAATGGGGAAAATTGGCTTCTGCCTCAGTGGCTTTTTTCTTTTTGCTTCTTCTGAATCAACATGGGCTGGGGGAGGGGAGGGGGGTGTAATAGGCTGAAGTGGATGGACCTATGCCTTTTTCAGCCTAGCATACCCGGTTACTATGCAGTTAAGTCAATTATCACCAGAAACTAGATGGTGGGCAGAACCCAGAAGGTGGATCTGTTTATAGAGGGGCCTGACGCCTCAGGAGCGGTGTTACACACAATGGAAGCAGCCTGATTTTAAAGAATTGTTTCAACAGATATGAAAACCTTGGAACACATTGTCCAATGAAACTAGGTGAGCCGATTGACTGGTAGTCGCTTTCCCTCAGATCTCTGTCCCGCACCCACATCCCAGCAAGCAGAAGTGTGTTTCGAGTGCCATGGGGGGTATACATACGGTCTTTTACGTTACTAAGTTGTCAATAAAAGGACTAAAAAACGTAAAATATCTGAATAATTCAGCAATAACGATTCTTACGATCATTTGTGGGAACGATGTATATTCAAAACAGTCCCAGAAATATGCAAATAAGGGAGATGGAACAATACCTCCACAGCACCACCTAGTGGAAGGCAGCATTCCTTCAAATCAATGTTGCAATCAATGCCGAGAGAGCAAGAATGGCCTTTTAAGTCTTCTCCCTCACTGGTCTCCCTAAGGAGAAAAGATAGCGTTTCTGACCTCATGGGAGGCCTCTCACTAGCCAAGCCAAAAACCTACTGCACACCAATGAGGGACAAACACCCGTCTGTGCGTGGAATCTGGCTTGGCATTCAATTCCTAGTTATTGTTACAAGGCTTTTATAAAGGGTTTAACCCTTTCCAATCCAATTTTTTTGCCACGCTCATTTTTCCCAGCTCCAATTTATTTTGTGCGGGAAAGAGGTTGGTGGATTACTTGGAACAGCAACATAGAAAACCACACAAATAAATTACCTAATGATTTTATTAGCACTTTTAGATAAATTAAAAGGTTTTTTATTTATTTTGACTTATAATTTTTTAGCGCGTGATACTTTTTGAAACAAATTGCAGGATGAAGTCCAGGCTTCCTAGTACATGTTTCACAGTAAGGCCGCCTGCAGACGGCCGGGTCGGATCCGGCTGCGAGAATTCGCTGCGAGAATAGATGACCCGAGCATCTGCAGAGAGCAGCGTGGGCACTCACCTCTCCCGCGGCCCCGGCTCTCTCATGTGCCAGCTGCTGGGCAGCCGGCGCATGCACAGAGCGGGGCCGGCGGCCGGCGAGTGACGTTTCTATGCGGGGCTCTGCGAGCCCCACACAGAAATAGATCATGCCGCGATTTGTTTGCCGCGCGGCCAAATCGCGGCCGTCTGCCTAGGATTGCGTTTGTTAACGCAATCCTATGGCAGCTTCCAGGGGCGGAAATTCCGCGGGAAATCCCGCTGCGGAATTTTCGCTCGTGTGCAGGTGCCCTAAAAGGTGGTTTCTCTCCTTCCCACTTTTTCTCATTTCTTTTGCTCACTATTATGTGAATAAGCGAGCTGCAAACAGCACTGAACAGCGCTGGATTCTTCATTTACTGAAAGCCAGATGTTCCTTCTCCGCTGCCCTGTATTTTCCGACATACAGGAGGGGAGAAAGAACATGAGTGCAGTCAGTAAATGAAGAGCCCAGCGCTGATAGTGAATGCCCGAATGTGCTTCCCTCCCCCTCTCTGCTGCCGGAGAACACTCGACACACTTTTATGTGAAGAAGTGAGCTGGAAACAGCACTGGACAGCGCTCCATTTTGCATTTACTGAATGCCCCCCTGTTTCCAGCTCACTTACTGACATAAAAGTGTGTCGGGTGTTCTCCGGCAGCAGAGAGGGGGAGGGAAGCACATTCGGGCATTCACTATCAGCGCTGGGCTCTTCATTTACTGACTGCATTCATGTTCTTTCTCCCCTCCTGTATTGTCGGAGAATACAGGGCAGAGGAGAAGGAACATCTGGCTTTCAGTGAATGAAGAATCCAGCGCTGTTCAGTGCTGTTTGCAGCTCACTTATTCACATAAGTGTGTCGGGTGGCCTCTGTCAGCAGAGCGTGGGAGGAAACAGCATGTCGAGTCTGTCCCGACATCGGAGCTATAGAGGAAAATGATGATGTCCGGGCAGCCCCGACAGTGGATTGGAAAGGGTTTAACATTGATTTGAAGGAATGCTGCTTTCCGGTAGGTGGCGCTGTGGAGGTATTGTTCCATCTCCCTTATTTGCATATTACCCAGAGAGCATGAATGGCCTTTTAAATCTCTTCACTCGCTGCTCTTCCCAAGGAGAAAAGATAGCTGGGTTTGCTGCGCCATTTCTGGGACTGAAACACTGTGTATAATGAAAACAACTTTCCTGAAGATCCCATATTGACAGTCCATGAATTTAATACAAATGTTCCCTTGGGGTGTCTTTATGCACCCCTCCCCCAATGTCACTTCTGGTTTATGATGACAATACAGCTGGACTGCTATAACCAAGACTCTGCTTTACAATCACAATACTTTTCTTGCATGGATCCTGAACACAGCGGATCTCAAGGAAATAGATGTGGAGCATTCAGGAGATTCAGACTCATTGCACCCCAAAATAAGTACTTACTGGCTGGAATGTCTGTGAATGACCTTTATTATGGCTCTTATAAGATTTCTATAGTCCAAACAGGAATATGGTTTCTTGTGTGCGAATTCACTCATGAATTTTCCTGAATATTTACTCAGAAAACATTTTCCACATATCGGAAAAAAAATAAAACTACTTCTCTGATGGCCCCCAAGTCTCTAGTAATATAGCATTATCCTCATTGTGAATCTAAATACTGATTCACCATTGTGTGGCTTCGCTCATGTACAACAAGATGTGATCTGTGGGCATAACATTTCCCACATTCTGAACATGAATACAGTTTCTCTGATGTAAAACAAGAGTGGATTTATCTTTAAAACATTTCCCACACAGTGAACATGAATACGGTTTCTCTCCTGTGTGACTCCTCTGATGTGAAACAAGAGTGGATTTATCTGTAAAACATTTTCCACATTCTGAACAAGAGTATGGCTTCTCGCCCGTGTGGCTTCTCCCATGTTTAATAAGATTTGCTTTGTGGGTAAAACTTTTCCCACACTCTGAACATGAATACGGCTTCTCTCCTGTGTGACTTCTCTGATGTTCAACAAGATTTGATTTATCTGTAAAACTTTTCTCACACAGTGAGCATGAATACGGCTTCAGTCCTGTGTGAATTCTCTCGTGTGTTACCAGCGTTGATTTCTTTACGAAAGATTTCCCACATTCTGAACATGAATAGGGCTTCTGCCCTGTGTGATTTCTCAGATGTATAACAAGAGTTGATTTACTAGTAAAACATTTCCCGCACAATGAGCATGGATAAGGCTTCTCCCCTGTGTGAATTCTCGCATGTGCAACCAGCTCTGATTTCTGGATAAAACATTTTTGACATTCAGGGCATGAATATGGCTTTTCCCCTGTGTGGATTCTCTCATGTCTAACAAGATTTGATTTATCTGTAAAAAATTTCCCACATTCTGAACATGAATATGAATATGGCTTCTCTCCTGTGTGACTTCTTTTATGTGTAACAAGATTTGATTTATCTGTAAAACATTTCCCACATTCTGAACATGAATACGGTTTCTCTCCTGTGTGAATTCTCTCATGTCTAACAAGGTGTGTATGAACTGTAAAGCATTTCCCACATTCTGAGCAGGAGAACGGCTTCTCCCCTGTGTGAAGTCTCTCATGTACAACAAGACTTGATTTCACAGTAAAACATTTCCCACAGATTGAACATGAATACAGCTTCTTTCCTGTGTGACTTCTCTCATGTGTAAGAAGATGTGATTTTTGGTTAAAACATTTACCACATATTGAACATGGATATGGCTTCTCACCCGTGTGACTTCTCTCATGTGTAACTAGCCTTGATTTCTTAGGAAAACATTTCCCACATTCTTCACAGGAATATGCCTTATTTCTCTCATGTCCAACAAGACTTAAATCTTCTGCAAAGTATTGCCCACATTCTAAACTTGAATGCGGTTTCTCTCCTGTGTGGATTCTCTCATGTGTAACCAGATCTGATTTCTGGGTAAACCACTTCCCACATTCTGGACAGAAGTACGGCTTCTCTCTTACATGAATTATTTCGTCTCTTACAAGATCTGAGCTATTGGTGAACGGATTATCACACTGAAACCTTTCGCCCCCTTCCAGACCTGTACTTGGGGTAACAATCGGTGGTCGGTGAGGAGAAGGTTCCATCTGATTATTGGGATTACAGGACAGATCAGTACTGTGAAGTCCTGGATGTACTTCAAGGGTCATGAGGTTTTCTCCTGAGGAGAGCGGTGGGATATCTTCATCCTCTGCTTTATAATTTACCGATGACACAAAGTTTCCCTCCAAGTGATTTTCTGTGAAGATTAAAAACGGATTCTGTGATTTTTTTTCTTGAACCACAAAATAGACAACTTCAGAGCATTCTCAGACTGCAAACACACCGACCGTGTATGATGCAAATTACAGGCGATAGGCAGAAGCAGATCCAGCAGCAAGGAGCAGTGTCAGTCCTTGCTTTAGATTCTTTTTGAATGCATCCCTGGTTTTAGCAATAAGATCTGCCTATAAATTGCCTGTGATTGCAGCCTCGTTATAAGGGATCCCAACCAATCCTTTCCACTAAGAATTCCGGCTGTTCTAGGGGGACAGAAGGTCCTATCCGGTAGGACCATGATCACGGAGTGCTGTCTGTGGCTGGTGGGCTCAGTCTGCCGAGTGACATGACAGGTAGACCGTAGGATGAATGGGGAGCAGGGGGTGGGGGCTGCTGATTTGTGGTTTTACTGCATGGGGGGCGGCGACAAGGGTTTCCTTAACTCATACAATCCCTTTAACTTAAAGTCAGCTCATAAGTCCTTAGATCCACTCCTAGCTGACCTGAGGGAGTGATGGCCCCTACGCCGTGTAACCTGGCTGGGGCCCGCGGGGCGGAGTTGCCGCAGAGTTTCTCAGCAGACTTCCTGCATGTAAATTCCACTTGTATTCTTAAACCCGACACAAAGCAGCAAAGCGGATGAGATTCGCAAAAATCTCGTTCCCCAGCTGTGGACAGTCCCATGTGGACAGGCCTGTGCAAAGGGACATGCGGCACGGAACTCAAATGTGCAACATGTCAACTGCATCGCCGTCTCCACCGCGGCGCTCTGCCCTCTATGGGGAGAGATTACCGCAGCGGAATACAGGCAGAGAAAACACTTCCAACCTGCACCAAATGGCGCGGCGATAAGCAGCCTTTCCACTGTGGAAACCTTGAACCTTTCTGTGCGGTCCCGCTGCGGGCATTCTGCGAGACGTCCCACGGGGCCCGGCCTTAGGGGGACTGATTGCTGGATATTGCAGCCTGGGGCCTCATTTACATCAATGTTGGTGCTGAATTCCTATAGGATAGCGAATACAATAGCGCAGTATGTGGGAGAAGGTCTGTGCTGGGGGCCGGCGTGTGCCGATTAGGGGGAGGACGGAGTTATATACCCAACGGAGACCCTGGACTTGTGGCACTGGAGAATGCATGGAGCCAGTGATCGCCATTCATAGGTCGGGAGGAGTGCTGGGCAGATGGAGAAAGGCGGCCAGTTCAGTTCTCTTCATGTCAAGTTTTAGAAAGTAGAAGGAGGAGAATGAGAAGGATATGGCCGACGGACGGAAGATTTGACTGCCACCGATAGTCATGGACTCTAGAAGCTGTCCTAGGCTAGAGTAAGGGCAGGCTCACACGAGCACCGGGTATTTCCTGGGCATGACAGGGTATCCCGCGCCCGCCGTCTGTATCCCGCGCCCGCCGTCTGTATCCCGCGCCCGCCGTCACTATCCCGCGCCCGCCGTCACTATCCCGCGCCCGCCGTCACTATCCCGCGCCCGCCGTCACTATCCCGCGCCCGCCGTCTGTATCCCGCGCCCGCCGTCTGTATCCCGCGCCCGCCGTCATGCGCAGGCTTGCTGGTTCCATTTGTTCTTTTATTCCCCGCTGTCCCCCAGTGCCGTTATGTATAGACGCCGCACACAATCTACTTGGGTGTGTACAGTGTTTTGCACAACCCCCCAGAGCACAGAGCTCTACTGCACACAACACACAGTAACAGAACACGCCACCATCTTTTTTATGTGCTAGTGTGACTAACAGCAAAACCCAATGTACTTGAATTGCCGCAACGTACCGCACAATACGCGACTCCAATACGCTCATGTAAGCCCGGCCTTATGGCTGGAAGATAGTAGGGGGCACACGGACCAAGCCGGTACTGAGCAGCACTTACAGATCGACCTATCTATCTCTACAGAAGTAGGACATCCCCTCTCGGTCAGGTGAGCTGTAGGCCAATGCTGCCACAAGCGGGCCTCCGTCCCAGTATGCCGCGGGCCGGACACCAGAAGCACTATGCCCATTAGATAAGACTTTCGGTTTACAATGTAAGTAGCGGCATCCAGTGTCTTTCCTAATACTTTATTCGTATATTCCCCGGAGTGCTGTGTGTCTTCAGAGGAAAGGCGAGATAGAGGAAGAAAAGGAGAGCTCTCTTCTCACCCGGTGATGTCAGCGGCTGGTGGTCCTCCATCATGACGTCCTTGTACAGATCCCAGTGTCCTCCTATATACTCCCACTCCTCCATGGAGAAATAGACGGTGACATCCTGACACCTTATAGGAACCTGACAACACAACATACAGTCATCACCCAGACCCCCCTGTTACTGTATAATGTCCCCCACATTCCCCGCAGCGTCACCTCTCCGGTCAGCAGCTCCGTCATCTTCTTGGTGAGCTCTAGGATCTTCTCCTTATTGGTCAGGAGGTGCGGGGGAGGCTCTGTGATGGGGCCCGGGGTCCGGCTCCATCCTCCTGACTCCTGGAGACGGATGATGGGAGTCACAGAGTCCCCGGATGTCTTCACTGCGGTGTAATCCTGTGGATGATGAGACACTCGGGATTATTAGACCATTTTTGCCCCTTTTTTGGTGTATAAATGTAGAAAGTTTTGTTACACATTAAATTTAAACTAAAATTTGCCACTTTTACCATCTTTCACACTTGAGAAAAGTTACAAGAAAAGGGGTGGGGCTTAGTGGACCGACAAATTTTGTATAGTTTAGAAACAGCGCCATATTTGTCCATAGGTGGTCTCTGGTATTGCAGATCTGCTCGAGTCACCTAAAAGGGGATGAGATGCCACACCAGATCCTCAGGAGAGGCCACCAATATCAGATCGGTGGGTCTGCACCCAGCGTACCGGCCATCAGCTGATTAAAGAGGCTGCGGAACCCGAGAGTACGCCGTGGCATCATCACCGTAGACCCGATGCAGCAGCGGTACACAGTCCCATACACCTGAGAGGAAGCGGGCTGCAGGTAGGTCACGTGACGAAGGAATCCAACATCACTGACCAGTAGAATCCGCGGCCCCGACAGGAGCGTCCGGGCGTCTCCAAACAGCCGGCAGAAGAAACACTAGAAACCTAGAGCCGCTCACCTCTCCGGTCAGCAGGTAGATGATCTCCAAGGCGGTGTTCAGTAGGATCTCCGTAATCTCATTCCGCTCCTTGTCCATCCCCGGGGGTAATTCAGGAGGAGAAAACTGGATGATGTGGAGGATCTGGTCCTGTGGGAACCTTTATGAAGAGAGGAGCGGCTGTAATCATACAGGGGACATCATAGGGGACATACAGAAGTCACTTATAGAGCGCCGAGAGATGCAGGTTCTCCATCACCCCATGGATTAGAGGAGGATTCCCATCCACAGGATGCCCCACACATGGCTGACAGATGGGGGTCTCACAGGATGCCCCACACGTGGCTGATAGATGGGGGTCTCACAGGATGCCCCACACGTGGCTGACAGATGGGGGTCTCACAGGATGCCCCACACGTGGCTGACAGATGGGGGTCTCACAGGATGCCCCACACGTGGCTGACAGATGGGGGTCTCACAGGATGCCCCACACGTGGCTGACAGATGGGGGTCTCACAGGATGCCCCGCACGTGGCTGACAGATGGGGGTCTCACAGGATGCCCCGCACGTGGCTGACAGATGGGGGTCTCACAGGATGCCCCGCACGTGGCTGACAGATGGGGGTCTCACAGGACGCCCCGCACATGGCTGACAGATGGGGGTCTCACAGGACGCCGCACACAGGGCTGACAGATGGGGGTCTCACAGGACGCCCCACACATGGCTGACAGATGGGGGTCTCACAGGACGCCCCACACATGGCTGACAGATGGGGGTCTCACAGGATGCCCCACACGTGGCTGACAGATGGGGGTCTCACAGGATGCCCCACACGTGGCTGACAGATGGGGGTCTCACAGGATGCCCCACACGTGGCTGACAGATGGGGGTCTCGCAGGACGCCCCACACGTGGCTGACAGATGGGGGTCTCGCAGGACGCCCCACACGTGGCTGACAGATGGGGGTCTCGCAGGACGCCCCACACGTGGCTGACAGATGGGGGTCTCGCAGGACGCCCGACACGTGGCTGACAGATGGGGGTCTCGCAGGACGCCCGACACGTGGCTGACAGATGGGGGTCTCGCAGGACGCCCCACACGTGGCTGACAGACGGGGGTCCCGCAGGACGCCCCGCCCGTGGCTGACAGACGGGGGTCCCGCAGGACGCCCCGCCCGTGGCTGACAGACGGGGGTCCCGCAGGACGCCCCGCCCGTGGCTGACAGACGGGGGTCCCGCAGGACGCCCCGCCCGTGGCTGACAGACGGGGGTCCCGCAGGACGCCCCGCCCGTGGCTGACAGACGGGGGTCCCGCAGGACGCCCCGCCCGTGGCTGACAGACGGGGGTCCCGCAGGACGCCCCGCCCGTGGCTGACAGACGGGGGTCCCGCAGGACGCCCCGCCCGTGGCTGACAGACGGGGGTCCCGCAGGACGCCCCGCCCGTGGCTGACAGACGGGGGTCCCGCAGGACGCCCCGCCCGTGGCTGACAGACGGGGGTCCCGCAGGACGCCCCGCCCGTGGCTGACAGACGGGGGTCTCACAGGACGCCCCACACATGGCTGACAGATGGGGGTCTCACAAGAACGTGTACTAATGGGGAATGAGGGGTTCCTGACCCGTCCCGCTTGGTGAGGAACGGAGAGAGGGGGCCGCGTATCAGGACTAAGAAATACAATACTAACATATTGGGAGCTGCTGCGATGGTAACGATCTGTATGTGATAGAGTAACATTTGTATCCAGGGCTGCGAACATGGAAAGTTTAAAAAAAAGTTAAGAAACAACTCAGAATGTGACGGGTGTTCATGATTGTGTCCTAAAGAATAGTGATGGTTAATCAGTGAGTGCCGGGCATCCCAGAGCCACGCCAACACTGCAACCCCCTGCCAAAAACTACAAATACTGATATAACATGAGGGATGGCAGGCTGCGGGCCCGTGGACTGATGGTGACGGGGCGTGTTGTGGGGTGGCACGGGGTGACGGGGCGTGTTGTGGGGTGACGTGGCATGGCGTGTTGTGGGGTGACGTGGCGCGGCGTGTTGTGGCGCGGGGTGACGTGGCGCGGGGTGGCGTGGCGCGGGGTGGCGGGGCGTGTTGTGGGGTGGCGCGGGGTGACGGGGCGTGTTGTGGGGTGGCGGGGCGTGTTGTGGGGTGGCACGGGGTGACGGGGCGTGTTGTGGCGCGGGGTGACGTGGCGCGGGGTGGCGTGGCGCGGGGTGGCGGGGCGTGTTGTGGGGTGGCGCGGGGTGACGGGGCGTGTTGTGGGGTGGCGGGGCGTGTTGTGGGGTGGCACGGGGTGACGGGGCGTGTTGTGGGGTGGTGGGGCCTCGGCTATTTCTTTCCTCTCGCGCACAGACGTCCCCTCTCGCGCGCAGACGTCCCCTCTCGCCCGCAGACGTCCCCTCTCGCCCGCAGACGTCCCCTCTCGCCCGCAGACGTCCCCTCTCGCCCGCAGACGTCCCCTCTCGCCCGCAGACGTCCCCTCTCGCACGCAGACGTCCCCTCTCGCACGCAGACGTCCCCTCTCGCACGCAGACGTCCCCTCTCGCACTCAGACGTCCCCTCTCGCACTCAGACGTCCCCTCTCGCACTCAGACGTCCCCTCTCGCACTCAGACGTCCCCTCTTCCGGCTCCACCTGTAGTCGTTCTTCCGTCCTGAAGTACAGAGCGGGCCGGGGGGTGGAGCCACTGCCACAATCCGAGTGCTCACTAGGATCGCAGCAGGTAACACTCAGCAGTCAGCAGGGGGCGCTGATAGGCCAACGACTACATTCACAGCAGGACTAATAGTGCGCCCCATCATCTGTTACTGACCTCGGCAGCCGGAACCACACGGGGATCGAACCGGCGACCTTCAGGCTGTGAGCGGCCCTGACACAGGAGGCTCCGGCAGCAGATGTGATCGCAGCGTCCAGGGCGGAGGGGGGCTGAGCGGACAGGAGGAGAGACCCAATGGGATTGGAGGAAAACTAGAAGCTCCTCCCCCAGCTTAACAGACCCCGCCCACCGGCACCACTGCGGACGGAGAAGGTAAAATGATACGGGGCGGGGGGAGGGGCGCCGGGGGGAGGGGCGCCGGGGGTCGTCCCCTGCGGGGTGGGGTGGCGCCAGGGGTCGTCCCCTGCGGGGTGGGGTGGGGGGGCGCCGGGGGTCGTCCCCCTGCGGGGTGGGGGGAGCGAAGAAGTTTTACAAAATTCCCAGTCCCCAAAATCTTAGTTACAAACCCCAGGGGAGAGGAGAGCGGCGGCCGTGACTACAGGAGGAATGGCGGAGCTGCTGGCTGATAACAGAGAGAACCAGACAGCTCCTCACAGAACACAACAGCAGAGGGAGAGCGGAGACCACGTGACCGAGAGCCGGAAGTCAGCTGTGGAGGTAGTGACTGAAGGACCTGTGCAGAGCTCACCGTCATGTGACCGGTCACGTGAGAGGGAGGGACTAAACTGTGCGCTCCAGCAGTCCCACTACAGGGCGGATCCGCTCGGCAGAGGCTTCCGTGTGACTGCTGCTTGTGCTAAGGAGATAGACTGGAGTCAGGATGTGACGCGGGCGGAGGGGCGGAGACTCTGGGGGCTTCCCAGCAGCTCCATAATCCCCCTCCCATTATTTAACCTGTTAACGACCAGCCGCCACAACTATACAATGGGTGGCCACAAGGGGCGCACTGAGCGAGCTGTGGAGTACATCACTGCATCCTTCCCCCCGCCGCCGCCATGACCTGCTGTAACACCTTCCGCGCGGGAGCCGGTAGCGCCGTTCTGTGGAACCATTGGGGTCTTTCGGTTTTCCTCCTCGCAGTCCCCGAGATGTACCGGTGAAGCGGATGGAACTGATGGGCGGAGTCCACAGCGGTGACCGGGGGAAATGCCGTAACACCCTGATAACAGAGAGTAGCAGCAGCGACCACCAGCCTGCACGAGCTGAAGGACCTGAGGAACGTTCACCGTCATGTGACCGGTCACATGAGTGGGCGTGGCTCCGAGAGGATAATCGGCTTTCAACTAACCTATACTGTATCCTCCACAGTTTAGTCCCTCCCTCTCACGTGACCGGTCACATGACGGTGAGCTCTGCACAGGTCCTTCAGTCACTACCTCCACAGCTGACTTCCGGCTCTCGGTCACGTGGTCTCCGCTCTCCCTCTGCTGTTGTGTTCTGTGAGCTGTCTGGTTCTCTCTGTTATCAGCCAGCAGCTCCTCCATTCCTCCTGTAGTCACGGCCGCCGCTCTCCTCTCCCCTGGGGTTTGTAACAGATTTTGGGGACTGGGAATTTTGTAAAACTTCTTCGCTCCCTCCGCCCCCCCAGGGGACGACCCCTGCCCCCCCCCTCCGCCCCGAGGGGGACGACCCCCGGCGCCCCTCCCCCCGCCCCGTATCATTTTACCTTCTCCGTACGCGGTGGTGCCGGTGGGCGGGGCCTGTTAAGCTGGGGGAGGAGCTTCTAGTTTTCCTCCAATCCCATTGAGTCTCTCCTCCTGTCCGCTCAGCCCCCTCCGCCCTGGACGCTGCGATCACATCTGCTGCCGGAGCCTCCTGTGTCAGGGCCGCTCACAGCCTGAAGGTCGCCGGTTCGATCCCCGTGTGGTTCCGGCTGCCGAGGTCAGTAACAGATGATGGGGCGCACTATTAGTCCTGCTGTGAATGTAGTCGTTGGCCTATCAGCGCCCCCTGCTGAGTGTTACCTGCTGCGATCCTAGTGAGCACTCGGATTGTGGCAGTGGCTCCGCCCCCCGGCCCGCTCTGTACTCCAGGACGGAAGAACGACTACAGGTGGAGCCGGAAGAGGGGACGCCTGCGTGCGAGAGGGGACGTCTGAGTGCGAGAGGGGACGCCTGAGTGCGAGAGGGGACGCCTGAGCGCGAGAGGGGACGCCTGAGCGCGAGAGGGGACGCCTGAGCGCGAGAGGGGACGCCTGCGCGCGAGAGGGGACGCCTGCGCGCGAGAGGGGACGCCTGCGCGCGAGAGGGGACGCCTGCGCGCGAGAGGGGACGCCTGCGCGCGAGAGGAAAGAAATAGCCGAGGCCCCGCCACCCCACAACACGCCCCGTCACCCCGTGCCACCCCACAACACGCCCCGTCACCCCACAACACGCCCTGTCACCATCAGCCCACGGGCCCGCAGCCTGCCATCCCTCATGTTATATCAGTATTTGTAGTTTTGGCAGGGGGTTGCAGTGTTGGCGTGGCTCTGGGATGCCCGGCACTCACTGATTAACCATCACTATTCTTTAGGACACAATCATGAACACCCGTCACATTCTGAGTTGTTTCTTAACTTTTTTTTAAACTTTCCATGTTCCCAGCCCTGGATACAAATGTTACTCTATCACATACAGATCGTTACCATCGCAGCAGCTCCCAATATGTTAGTATTGTATTTCTTAGTCCTGAAACGCGGCCCCCTCTCTCCGTTCCTCACCAAGCGGGACGGGGTCAGGAACCCCTCATTCCCCACTAGTACACGTTCTTGTGAGACCCCCATCTATCAGCCATGTGTGGGGCGTCCTGCGAGACCCCCGTCTGTCAGCCACGTGTGGAGCATCCTGTGAGACCCCCGTCTGTCAGCCACGTGTGGAGCATCCTGTGAGAGCCCCATCTGTCAGCCATGTGTGGGGCATCCTGTGAGACCCCCATCTGTCAGCCATGTGTGGGGCGTCCTGTGAGACCCCCATCTGTCAGCCATGTGTGGGGCGTCCTGTGAGACCCCCATCTGTCAGCCATGTGTGCGGCATCCTGTGAGACCCCCATCTGTCAGCCATGTGTGGGGCATCCTGTGAGACCCCCATCTGTCAGCCATGTGTGGGGCGTCCTGTGAGACCCCCATCTGTCAGCCATGTGTGGGGCATCCTGTGAGACCCCCATATATCAGCCATGTGTGGATCATCCTGTGAGACCCCCATCTGTCAGCATGTGTGGGGCATCCTGTGAGACCCCCATCTATCAGCCATGTGTGGGGCATCCTGTGAGACCCCCATCTATCAGCCATGTGTGGGGCATCCTGTGAGACCCCCATCTGTCAGCCACGTGTGGGGCGTCCTGTGAGACCCCCATCTATCAGCCATGTGTGGGGCATCCTGTGAGACCCCCATCTGTCAGCCACGTGTGGGGCGTCCTGTGAGACCCCCATCTATCAGCCATGTGTGGGGCATCCTGTGAGACCCCCATCTGTCAGCCACGTGTGGGGCGTCCTGTGAGACCCCCATCTATCAGCCATGTGTGGGGCATCCTGTGAGACCCCCATCTGTCAGCCACGTGTGGGGCATCCTGTGGATGGGTATCCTCCTCTAATCCATGGGGTAATGGAGAACCTGCATCTCTCGGCGCTCTATAAGTGACTTCTGTATGTCCCCTATGATGTCCCCTGTATGATTACAGCCGCTCCTCTCTTCATAAAGGTTCCCGCAGGACCAGATCCTCCACATCATCCAGTTTTCTTCTCCTGAATGACCCACCAAGGATGGACAAGGAGCGGAATGAGATTACCGAGATCCTACTGAACACCGCCTTGGAGATCATCTACCTGCTGACCGGAGAGGTGAGCGGCTCTAGGTTTCTAGTGTTTCTTCTGCCGGCTGTTTGGAGACGCCCGGACGCTCCTGTCGGGGCCGCGGATTCTACTGGTCAGTGAGGTTGGATTCCTTCGTCATGTGACCTACCTGCAGCCCGCTTCCTCTCAGGTGTATGGGACTGTGTACCGCTGCTGCATCGGGTCTACGGTGATGATGCCACGGCGTACTCTCGGGTTCCGCAGCCTCTTTAATCAGCTGATGGCCGGTACGCTGGGTGCAGACCCACCGATCTGATATTGGTGGCCTCTCCTGAGGATCTGGTGTGGCATCTCATCCCCTTTTAGGTGACTCGAGCAGATCTGCAATACCAGAGACCACCTATGGACAAATATGGCGCTGTTTCTAAACTATACAAAATTTGTCGGTCCACTAAGCCCCACCCCTTTTCTTGTAACTTTTCTCAAGTGTGAAAGATGGTAAAAGTGGCAAATTTTAGTTTAAATTTAATGTGTAACAAAACTTTCTACATTTATACACCAAAAAAGGGGCAAAAATGGTCTAATAATCCCCTGAGTGTCTCATCATCCACAGGATTACACAGCTGTGAAGACATCCGGGGACTCTGTGACTCCCATCATCCGTCTCCAGGAGTCAGGAGGATGGAGCCGGACCCCGGGCCCCATCACAGACCCTCCCCCGCACCCCCTGACCAATAAGGAGAAGATCCTAGAGCTCACCAAGAAGATGACGGAGCTGCTGACCGGAGAGGTGACGCTGCGGGGAATGTGGGGGACATTATACAGTAACAGGAGGGTCGGGGTGATGACTGTATGTTGTGTTGTCAGGTTCCTATAAGGTGTCAGGATGTCACCGTCTATTTCTCCATGGAGGAGTGGGAGTATATAGGAGGACACCAGGATCTGTACAAGGATGCCATGATGGAGGACCACCTGCCCCTCACATCACCGGGTGAGAAGACAGCTCTCCTTTTCTTGATCTATCTCGCCTTTCCTCTGAAGACACACAGCACTCCGGGGAATATACGAATAAAGTATTAGGAAAGACACTGGATGCCGCTACTTACATTGTAAACCGAAAGTCTTATCTAATGGGCATAGTGCTTCTGGTGTCCGGCCCGCGGCATACTGGGACGGAGGCCCGCTTGTGGCAGCATTGGCCTACAGCTCACCTGACCGAGAGAGGATGTCCTACTTCTGTAGAGATAGATGGGTCGATCTGTAAGTGCTGCTCAGTACCGGCTTGGTCCGTGTGCCCCCTACTATCTTCCAGCCATAAGGCCGGGCTTACATGAGCGTATTGGAGTCGCGTATTGTGCGGTACGTTGCGGCAATTCAAGTACATTGGTTTTTGCTGTTAGTCACACTAGCACATAAAAAAGCTGGTGGCGTGTTCTGTTACTGTGTGTTGTGTGCAGTAGAGCTCTGGGCTCTGGGGGGTTGTGCAGAACACTGTACACACCCAAGTAGATTGTGTGCGGCGTCTATACATAACGTCACTAAGGGACAGCGGGGAATAAAAGAACAAATGGAACCAGCAAGCCTGCGCATGACGGCGGGCGCGGGGGATAGTGACGGCGGGCGCGGGGGATAGTGACGGCGGGCGCGGGATAGTGACGGCGGGCGCGGGATAGTGACGGCGGGCGCGGGATAGTGACGGCGGGCGCGGGATAGTGACGGCGGGCGCGGGATAGTGACGGCGGGCGCGGGATAGTGACGGCGGGCGCGGGATAGTGACGGCGGGCGCGGGATACCCTGTCATGCCCAGGAAATACCCGGTGCTCGTGTGAGCCTGCCCTAACTCTAGCCTAGGACAGCTTCTAGAGTCCATGACTATCGGTGGCAGTCAAATCTTCCGTCTGTCGGCCATATCCTTCTCATTCTCCTGCTTCCTTCTAAAACTTGACATGAAGAGAACTGAACTGGCCACCTTTCTCCATCTGCCCAGCACTCCTCCCGACCTATGAATGGCGATCACTGGCTCCATGCATTCCCCAGTGCCACAAGTCCACGGTCTCCGTTGGGCATATAACTCCGTCCTCCCCCTAATCGGCACACGCCGGCCCCCAGCACAGACCTTCCCCCGCATACTGCACTATTGTATTCGCTATCCTATAGGAATTCAGCACCAACATTGATGTAAATGAGGCCCCAGGCTGCAATATCCAGCAATCAGTCCCCCTAAGGCCGGGGCCCCGTGGGACGTCTCGCAGAATGCCCGCAGCGGGACCGCACAGAAAGGTTCAAGGTTTCCACAGTGGAAAGGCTGCTTATAGCCGCGCCATTTGGTGCAGGTTGGAAGTGTTTCTCTGCCTGTATTCCGCTGCGGTAATCTCTCCCCATAGAGGGCAGAGCGCCGCGGTGGAGACGGCGATGCAGTTGACATGTTGCACATTTGAATTCCGTGCCGCATGTCCCTTTGCACAGGCCTGTCCGCATGGGACTGTCCACAGCTGGGGAACGAGATTTTTGCGAATCTCATCCGCTTTGCCGCTTTGTGTCGGGTTTAAGAATACAAGTGGAATTTCCGTGCAGAAAGTCTGCTGAGAAACTCTGCGGCAACTCCGCCCCGCGGGCCCCAGCCAGGTTACACGGCGTAGGGGCCATCACTCCCTCAGGTCAGCTAGGAGTGTATCTAAGGACTTATGAGCTGACTTTAAGTTAAAGGGATTGTATGAGTTAAGGAAACCCTTGTCGCCGGCCCCCCATGCAGTAAAACCACAAATCAGCAGCCCCCACCCCCTGCTCCCCATTCATCCTACGGTCTACCTGTCATGTCACTCGGCAGACTGAGCCCACCAGCCACAGACAGCACTCCGTGATCATGGTCCTACCGGATAGGACCTTCTGTCCCCCTAGAACAGCCGGAATTCTTAGTGGAAAGGATTGGTTGGGATCCCTTATAACGAGGCTGCAATCACACAGGCAATTTATAGGCAGATCTTATTGCTAAAACCAGGGATGGATTCAAAAAGAATCTAAAGCAAGGACTGACACTGCTCCTTCCTGCTGGATCTGCTTCTGCCTATCGCATGTAATTTGCATCATACACGGTCGGTGTGTTTGCAGTCTGAGAATGCTCTGAAGTTGTCTATTTTGTGGTTCGAGAAAAAAAATCACAGAATCCATTTTTAATCTTCACAGAAAATCACTTGGAGGGAAACTTTGTGTCATCGGTAAATTATAAAGTAGAGGATGAAGATATCCCACCGCTCTCCTCAGGAGAAAACCTCATGACCCTTGAAGTACATCCAGGACTTCACAGCACTGATCTGTCCTGTAATCCCAATAATCAGATGGAACCTTCTCCTCACCGACCACCGATTGTTACCCCAAGTACAGGTCTGGAAGGGGGCGAAAGGTTTCAGTGTGATAATCCGTTCACCAATAGCTCAGATCTTGTAAGAGACAAAATAATTCATGTAAGAGAGAAGCCGTACTTCTGTTCAGAATGTGGGAAGTGGTTTACCCAGAAATCAGATCTGGTTACACATGAAAGAATCCACACAGGAGAGAAGCCGTATTCAAGTTTAGAATGTGGGCAATACTTTGCAGAAGATTTAAGTCTTGTTAGACATGAGAGAAGTCACACAGGAAATAAGGCATATTCCTGTAAGGAATGTGGGAAATGTTTTCCTAAGAAATCAAGGCTAGTTAGACATGAGAGAAGTCACACGGGTGAGAAGCCATATCCATGTTCAATATGTGGTAAATGTTTTACTGTGAAATCAAGTCTTGTTGTACATGAGAGACTTCACACAGGAGAGAAGCCGTTCTCCTGCTCAGAATGTGGAAAATGCTTTACAATTCATACACATCTTGTTAGACATGAGAGAATTCACACAGGAGAGAAACCGTATTCATGTTCAGAATGTGGGAAATGTTTTACAGATAAATCAACTCTTGTTAAACATGAAAGAAGTCACACAGGAAAGAAGCCGTATCCATATTCATATTCATGTTCAGAATGTGGGAAATTTTTTACAGATAAATCAAATCTTGTTAGACATAAGAGAATCCACACAGGAGAGAAGCCATATTCATGCCCTGAATGTCAAAAATGTTTTATCCAGAAATCAGAGCTGGTTGCACATCAGAGAATTCACACAGGGGAGAAGCCGTATTCATGTTCAGAATGTGAGAAAAGTTTTACCCACAAAGCAAATCTTATTAAACATGGGAGAAGAAGACACACGGACGAGAAGCCATACTCTTGTTCAGAATGTGGAAAATGTTTTACAGATAAATCCACTCTTGTTTCACATCAGAGAAGTCACACAGGAGAGAAACCGTATTCATGTTCACTGTGTGGGAAATGTTTTAAAGATAAATCCACTCTTGTTTCACATCAGAGAAACTGTATTCATGTTCAGAATGTGGGAAATGTTATGCCCACAGATCACATCTTGTTGTACATGAGAGAAGCCACACAGTGGTGAATCTGTATTTAGATTCACAATGAGGATAATGCTATATTACTAGAGACTTGGGGGCCATCAGAGAAGTAGTTTTATTTTTTTTCCGATATGTGGAAAATGTTTTCTGAGTAAATATTCAGGAAAATTCATTAGTGAATTCGCACACAAGAAACCATATTCCTGTTTGGACTATAGAAATCTTATAAGAGCCATAATAAGGGTTATTCACGGACATTCCAGCCAGTAAGTACTTATTTTGGGGTGCAATGAGTCTGAATCTCCTGAATGCTCCACATCTATGTCCTTGAGATCCGCTGTGTTCAGGATCCATGCAAGAAAAGTATTGTGATTGTAAAGCAGAGTCTTGGTTATAGCAGTCCAGCTGTATTGTCATCATAAACCAGAAGCAAGTGACATTGGGGGAGGGGTGCATAAAGACACCCCAAGGGAACATTTGTATTAAATTCATGGACTGTCAATATGGGATCTTCAGGAAAGTTGTTTCATTATACACAGTGTTTCAGTCCCAGAAATGGCGCAGCAAACCCAGCGATCTTTCCTCCTTGGGAAGAGCAGTGAGTGAAGAGATTTAAAAGGCCATTCATGCTCCCCTGGGTAATATGCAAATAAGGGAGATGGGACAATACCTCCACAGCGCCACCTACCGGAAAGCAGCATTCCTTCAAATCAATGTTAGACTCTTTATAAAAGCCTTGTAACAATAACTAGGAATTGAAAGCCAAGCCAGATTCCACGCACAGACGGGAGTTTGTCCCTCATTGGTGTGCAGTAGGTTTTTGGCTTGGCTAGTGAGAGGCCTCCCATGAGGTCAGAAACGCTATCTTTTCTCCTTAGGGAGAGCAGTGAGTGGGAAGACTTAAAAGGCCATTCATGCTCTCTCGGCATTGATTGCAACATTGATTTGAAGGAATGCTGCCTTCCACTAGGTGGTGCTGTGGAGGTATTGTTCCATCTCCCTTATTTGCATATTTCTGGGACTGTTTTGAATATACATCGTTCCCACAAATGATCGTAAGAATCGTTATTACTGAATTATTCAGATATTTTACACTTTTTAGTCCTTTTATTGACAACTTAGTAACGTAAAAGACCGTATGTATACCCCCCATGGCACTCGAAACACACTTCTGCTTGCTGGGATGTGGGTGCGGGACAGAGATCTGAGGGAAAGCGACTACCAGTCAATCGGCTCACCTAGTTTCATTGGACAATGTGTTCCAAGGTTTTCATATCTGTTGAAACAATTCTTTAAAATCAGGCTGCTCCCATTGTGTGTAACACCGCTCCTGAGGCGTCAGGCCCGCTATAAACAGATCCACCTTCTGGGTTCTGCCCACCAGCTAGTTTCTGGTGATAATTGACTTAACTGCATAGTAACCGGGTATGCTAGGCTGAAAAAGGCATAGGTCCATCCACTTCAGCCTATTACACCCCCCTCCCCTCCCCCAGCCCATGTTGATTCAGAAGAAGCAAAAAGAAAAAACCCCAGTGAGGAAGAAGCCAATTTTCCCCATTTCAGGTGAAAAAAATCCTTCCCGATTTCAGTCTGGCAATCAGAATAATCCCCGCATCACCGACCCTGCTGAAGGTGTTGATTATTCCATATAACATTTTATCACTCAAGACCTCCAGTACCCTCCTGAACTCTTATCGAATCTGTCATTGATCCACAGTCTCACTGCGCTTAGAGGAAAGAAGCCCCTTCTATGTCGGTGAAGAAACCTTCTATCCTCTAGATGTAAAGGGCGCCCCCTGGTTACAGTCAATGGGTATAAATAGATGATGGCAGAGATCTCTGTACTGACCCCTGATATATTATACATAGTTATTAGAGCACTCCCTTGTTACAGTCCTGGGTATTATAGATGATGGGAGAGATCTCTGTACTGACCCCTGATATATCTATACATAGTTATTAGAGCGCCTCCTTGTTACAGTCCTGGGTATAATAGATGATGGGAGAGATCTCTGTACTGACCCCTGATATATCTATACATAGTTATTAGAGCGCCCCCTTGTTACAGTCCTGGGTATATTAGATGATGGGAGAGATCTCTGTACTGACCCCAGATATATTATACATAGTTAATAGAGCGCCCCCTTGTTACAGTCCTGGTATAATAGATGATGGCAGAGATCTCTGTACTGACCCCTGATATATCTATACATAGTTATTAGAGCGCTCCCTTGTCACAGTCCTGGGTATAATAGGTGATGAGAGAGATCTCTGTACGGACCCCTGATATATTATACATAGTTATTAGAGCGCCCCCTTGTTACAGTCCTGGTATAATAGATGATGGCAGAGATCTCTGTACTGACCCCTGATATATCTATACATAGTTATTAGAGCGCCCCCTTGTTACAGTTCTGGGTATAATAGATGATGGGAGAGATCTCTGTACTGACCCCCAATATATCTATACATAGTTATTAGAGCGCCCCCTTGTCACAGTCCTGGGTATAATAGGTGATGAGAGAGATCTCTGTACTGACCCCTGATATATTATACATAGTTATTAGAGCGCCCCCTTGTTACAGTTCTGGGTATAATAGATGATGGGAGAGATCTCTGTACTGACCCCTGATATATTATACATAGTTATTAGAGCGCCCCCTTGTTACAGTTCTGGGTATAATAGATGATGGGAGAGATCTCTGTACTGACCCCTGATATATTATACATAGTTATTAGAGCGCCCCCTTGTTACAGTTCTGGGTATAATAGATGATGGGAGAGATCTCTGTACGGACCCCTGATATATTATACATAGTTATTAGAGCGCCCCCCTTGTTACAGTCCTGGGTATAATAGATGATGGGAGAGATCTCTGTGCTGACCCCTGATATATCTATACATAGTTATTAGAGCGCCCCCTTGTCACAGTCCTGGATATAATAGATGATGGGAGAGATCACTGTGCTGACCCCTGATATATCTATACATAGTTATTAGGTTAGTGGTAAATCCTACGCCGGTGCCATCTATATGTATATTCTCATTTTGCACAACTTTGCATATTTATATATATAAAGGAAAAAAATCAATACTTTTCTTTTAAATTTTCCAAACCAAAATTAGAAAATGAGAATTCCCTAAAACTAAAGATTAGAGTTGAGCGAACGTACTCTGGCGAACTTGACGCTCGTTCGAGTATTAGCGTACTCAATGGTGCTCATTACTCGAATGAACATCAAGTCGGGTTCCACCCCGCCCCAGTTTTTGGCTTCTCCCCGCTGTGACGTGCCTGTCTTGGTCCCTCCCCACTGTGACGCAGCGTGCGTCATTGGCAAATATTTTTGTCTGGTAGGGGAGAGGGGGTGAGAGAGAAGCAGGCAAATAAAAAACAAAGCTCAGGACCCGGCGCCCCACGTACAAAAATGCTCCAGTCTCCCAGTGTAGTCAATGGGGTTCGTTACTCGAGTAGAGCTCTCGAATTTTTGGAGAAGCTCGACTCGAATAACGCGGACCCGAGCATTTGGGTGCTCGCTCATCTCTAATAAAGATACTAAAATTACTTAAAACGCATAACCTAACTTAAAAAAAATTGTATAGGTTATTTTCTTGCACATACATACAATACTCTTATGCCACACATTTATACTCTCACCACCTGGATCTAGGTTCAGCATTTGCAAGCCCCTCTATCACTTTATCTCAAAGCAAAACAAAAAGCTATTACCAGAATTGGAGGTTCTAGGCTAGGGCACCCCAAAAGAGAGACCCCTCCACAGCGGAGAGGCCCTGTTACGCTCCAAAGAGTGCATCCTTACTAGGTCACGAAGAATGTCCCTTCTTACCACATATACTAGGAGGATTTTCTGGCGCGTTGATACGAAACGCCTTGTGCGCCGTGTGTAATACCTAACCACTAGACTAACTAGATATAAAATACACTTATTCCTATCACCCAAATCTTTAAACACCTCATAGGCCCACTCTGGGTAAGAAAGGACAGCCAGCTGAGGACAGCCAATGGCAACCCCTAACCTTCTATATACCTCTGCATTAAAGGGGCACCGAAGTAGGAAATGCTCCATGGTCTCCACTCTTCACGGGGGCAATTTCTTTCCTCTGTGTTCCTGTACTTCAGGTTGTATCTCACATACAGCTTAGTGTGAAAGGCGCACCAGGCCAAATCCCCAAACTTTAATGGGACCCTCTTAGAGTTTAACAAAATTGGCCCTCCCCTCCAGGTCCTGCCCATTCCCTGAGGGCCAATGATTTTTGGAAGCAGGAGGCCAAGACACTCTCGTGAAGGAGTTGCCTTGATAGAGTCCTGATCTCTACAGCCCCAATGCCTAGTGGAGAATAAGCGTCAGAGCAACATAAGCTGGGAGATGTCCGTGTGACGTGCGTAAATCTTTCACATGCTCACCTGTCTCCTATTCTTGGAAAAAAGACCGAAACCATGCCTTGGAGAAGACTACCCACCAAGGAACCCTTTCTGTATTCCCGAAGTTGGCCAAATTAATCTTTATAAAGGTGCTTACTTGAAACACCATGTGACTGACCATACCCAATCCCCCTAGTCTCCTTGTGTGGTATGTGACCTCTTGCTTCACTAGATTCAGCCTGTTTTCCCATAACAGCTGAAAAAACACTGCATATCTGTGTCCAAAGAGGCACTGGCAAAATGCAAATGCTGCTTAAATAGATGAATAAGGGGAGCAGGACAGTTTTCATAAGGCTCACCATTTCCCTCAGGGACAATGACCATCCCTTCCATTGGTTGATCTTTTTACTGGCAACTTTCAGCCTTCTCTCCTAATTTTTCTGCGGAGTAATTACCTTAGCCAAAAAACAGATGCCAAATACATTTGCTGATTCCTGGGGCTCTGGGAGGGTGTCAGAGAGACTAAAATCAGGATCTCCTTCTCCCAGCCGGAGACTTTCCCACTTCTCCCAGTTGAGTTGGGATCTAGAAGCTTCGGAATACCTACTAACCTCTGTCACCACCTTTCGAGCCAATCTGAGCCTCCTCAAGACTGCCCCAACCCCCGCCAACGGCTCACGACCCCACCTCCCTAAAGAGGGGTTGATCGTGAATACATATAGCAAGGGACTCAAGGGACAACAGTGATGGACATGACCTACCCCGCTGCACAAGGAGTAGACCTGCTTTGTGCAAGCTGCGCTAAAGTGGGTGGGGTCACCACATCCATGTCAAACCTTTGGCTGTTTGCAGTAGAAGGTCAGGATTCTATCTCTGCCCAAAAAGGCCAAGGAGGGGATATGAGAAACAGTATTGCCAGACCTCCTTAGTTATAGCAAGAAGGTCCAAGCCCCAGACCAAATACCATATTCATCCTGATTTTTTTAAACGGGACTCCTTTTAACCTCACCAAAGATCCAAGGAAGACACAATCCAAATCCCCCTGCTCGCAATCCATAAGAGCTGTCTTCTCACCACATCTTGAAGCCTCCAAAAGGCTCTGTTTAAATGTATCACCCAATGGGACCACTGGACAAAATACTTCCTGTTGTCCCAGCAACATCTAATGAAAACATGTCTGAAAAGTATTGATAAAAATGGGTTGTAGAAAAACAATTCTATTGACAGAAGCATTATGTGAGAAGGATTATGGAATGGTTTGTTCTGTGTATGAAATGTCTAGAATTTGTAAAAGTATTCCCCAATCTGCACAGTTGAAGGCAGAGTAGGAACAGGCTGTTACAGGGAGTTCAATATATGAAGAAGAACGATGGCAGCATAAGAGGCGTCTCAAATTCCTTATATTTTATTCCTTCATAAAAACTGCAACGTTTCGACCCAATTGGGGTCTTTGTCAAGCATACAGCAAATACAAAACTCTAACATTTATATCATGTGCCCAATAAACCACCACCAATCACCACTGCAAGATTACAGGTGGATTTCAACATTCATTACCTTGTTGCTCAACCTCCACTGGTGTTTTTCCATCGCTTAACAAGCAGACCTCGCTGTCCCCGGCTCTCTCCATGGCTGTTGTAGTACTGACTTGCTGGCGTTTCTCCTTCTGTAATGCGCGTGCGCTAGATGTCCAGTGCATAGTTGGGGCTTCTCCTCTGACATCAGTATCTAGGGGCTTCCCCTTCTCGATTCCTCTGGTCCCCTCGTAGCAAACCGCTGTATACACCAGCCAGCGTCTCTCTATTGCATATCATAAAGTGAAAGGATATACCATATAAATATATATCGTTTCAATCTATCAGAAAGATCACATTCCTTAAATGCTTTCCGTATGTATGGAGAGAGACGTGACAGGGAATCATGTCTGCTTGTGGATGTCCAAGTCGAATAGAGGGAGCCAAAGAATGAATTCCTGCAAAACATGAAAAATATCAGTTAAAAACCATCAAACCGATGGATAAAATGCACAAATCTTTATCCTATGGCGGAACATAAGAGTTATAAGTGTGGCATGAAGTCATAGTCTAAATGTAAGCCTTTAGGCGCCATTGTACCCAGCAAGAAAATCCAGCGCAGCTCACATTTTTGTAGTAGAAGGGTTCTGTCTCCACCCCTTACCAGGGGTGGGACTGAATCTATAACCCTGAACCTAAGTTGGCTAACTGAGTGCTTAAACTCAAAGAAATGTCTAGACACGGGAAGCTCTTTATTTTGTGTACGTATGGTGCTTTTGTGTTCATTTATTCTTTCCCGCACTTCTCTGGTACTATGGCCCACATAGCCTTTCCCGCAGGGACAAGTAAGTAAGTACACTACATAGGATGAGCGACACGAGTGTCTCTCCTTTATTTTAAATCTTTTTCCAGTCAGTGGATGCGAAAATTCCTCGCCCTTTGTCAGATTCCCACAGCATGCGCATGATAGACATGGGAAAGTACTATGGATGAGCGAGTATACTCGCTAAGGCACTACTCGCTCGAGTAACGTGCCTTAGACGAGTATCTCCCTGCTCGTCCCTAAAGATTCGGGGGCCGCCGCAGCTGACAGGTGAGTTGCGGCGGGGAGCGGGGCAGAGCGGGCGGGAGAGAGAGATCTCCCCTCCGTTCCTCCCTGCTCTCCCCCGCAGCTCCCCGCCCCGCGACGGTACCCGAATCTTTCGGGATGAGCGGGCAGATACTCAGCTAAGGCACATTACTCGAGCGAGTAGTGCCTTAGCGAGTATACTCGCTAATCCCTAGAAATTACCCCTCTTTGTTGGCTCCAATACTAGCTGTGTGTGTTTTCCTTCTCAGACAGGAAGGGTTTAACCAGATGATCCCTTAGGTTCCGACATCTATGATAGGCCATCATAGGGGGAGATGAAAATTCCTTAACCTCACAGCCTTTTTGTATAATCGGCCAGTGTTTTTTAATAATTTTTCTAATATTGTTACTTTTGGGGGCAAATGTCGAAACCAGAGGGATCCTCTCATTGTGACAACGCTTCTTTGTTGTGCGTGTCTCAGATCTTGACACTGATCTTATCTTGTCCACTATCTTGTTAATAATGGTTTCGGGGTACCCCACATCCAGGAATTTTTTCGCCATTTGTTGTAAGCGTTCATCGACGAACTCGTCATCAGCTATCTTACGTTCTCTAAGGCACTGGCTCCAGGGTAAAGATTCCAGAGTCCTTCTCGGATGATTACTTTCATACCGAAGGAGATTGTTCCTGTCTGTCGCTTTTATGAATAAATCTGTACATAATTTCCCTGCTCTTTTTATCACCATAACATCCAGAAATTGAATATTTGTGCGAGATTGATTCACCGTGAATTTCAGGTCCATATCTAAGGAATTAATTATCCCACAGAATGCATGTAGTTGTTTTTCGTCACCCGTCCAAATCAGAAAAATGTCATCAATATATCTTTACCACCTTTTAACAAGTGGCCACAGTTCTGATGTACACAACTGCTCTTCCTCAAGTATCTCATATACGCGTTAGCGTATGTTGGCGCAACATTAGCGCCAATTGCTGTACCCTGTTGCTGCCGGTAGTACACCCCCCCAAACAAAATAATTGTTGGTGAGGGTATACTCCAGCAGCGACAGGGCAAACATGGCGCATTCAGGAGCCAGATCCATTTTCTGTAGAAATTTCTTTATCACAGACAGACCTTTTACATGTTTGATTGAGGTGTATAATGAGACAACGTCCAAGGTGACTAAGGACACCGTCTCATCAATGTCCACACGTTCGATTTTATCCAAAAAGTCTCTTGTGTCTCTTATATATGACTTTGCTCCCTCTGCACGACTTCTAAACACTCTATCTAGAAACTTCGAGATGTTACAGAAGATTGAGTCACAACTTTCGACTATAGGCCGACCTGGGGGATTTGTCAAGTCCTTATGTACTTTTGGTAGGACATAAAAGGTTTACAGTCTTCGGATGTTGAATAATCAAGTATTTAGCTAGGCCTGCATCTATTATTCCCTCTTTCAATGTTTTATTGATCTTTATACGTAATCCCACCTGGAATTTAGATACAGGATTGGAATTTAATTTCTCAAAGATGATTTCATCATCTAGTCGTTTTTGAATTTCTGCCAAGTACTTGTCCGTGTCCCAAACTACTAAAGCTCCCCCCTTGTCTGTGGGCTTAATAGTTATTGTATGATCCTCCGCTAGATCTTTTAAAGTGGCAAATTCTTTTTTAGACAGCTTATTCCTTATAGCATTTAGTTTTTGTTGTCTATTCATTCTCAAGGTCCGGATATCCTTTCGGACCAACTCAATAAATGTTTCAACGCAGTGATTTGTTGTGGGGGGTTGAAAATAGCTCTTATTACGCAGGCCTGTCTCCCCAAGGGTAAATCCCTCACGAGGGCTGGGCTGCGCCACAACATTTTCAGAAGAATCTTGCACTGAAAAGAAACATTTCAGTCTAAGGCTTCTATAGAACCTCTCCAGGTCCAAATCCACCTGGAAACAGTCTGCGGAATTATTTGGGCAAAAAGATAGGCCCTTTGATAACAGTTTAATTTCCAGTTCAGACAAAATGCGTTTAGAAATGTTAATCACTAGGTTCTCACCTAATGTATCCGTTGTTCATTCGGGGGTCTCCGTTGTATTGTCGCTCTTGTGGTCATCATCCTTTCGTCTCTTCTGTGTTCTCTTATGCTTGATGCCACCTCTCCGTTTCCAGGTTCTCTCCCTGATTTCCGTCTGATTGTCAGCTCCCTCATCTGTCCTAAAAAAGAGGTGTCCTGTCCGCCAGTTCCCCTCGTCGAATCATCTGTTGAACCGGAGCCTACTGGGGAGGGGCCATATCTACGTTTATGTTACAGGGAGTTCAGCCATTGCCCATGTGGCAGTTAGATCAAATGTGTCTCTAGTGGTAGAAAGTAGAAATAATGAAAAGACTGCATGTAGTACTAAGACTGGAGGCAAACTAGAGAATGGTGTTGCCAGTATAGTTTCCTGTGAAACTGAGATAGTTGCTAGTAGCCACCCACTGTCCCTTGGAACTATAGATAGTAAAATTGTAAAGAAAAAGAAGACTGCTTTTCTTATGACAGTAGATATAGTCAGTGCAGACCCTGAGGTCCAAGATGAGAAAGGCAGTGAACAGTTGCTCAGAGTTCAGAAAGAACTTATACATATGCAAGATTGCACAGTTTTTCTTCCGGAGACTAAGATGTGCACAGAAGAAGCCTATCAAGCTGCAAATAGAAGATACCATGCACAGTTGGTATAGGAGGTTGTCAGCTGGTATCTACTTACAGAAGAGGCCAAGAAACAAAGGCTACTGGTAGAAGAAGAAACTGTGAGACTCTAGCCGGAAAGAGAAGATACTCTCAAAGAAGCCACTAAGTTGAAAACCGTGTGATTGTCTCAAAGGAGAATGAGCGCCTCAGAAGATTAGCTGAAGCTGGTCACAGGTTGTTGATGAAAGAGCAAACCACTCTGTATGAGCAAGACTTGTCAACAGGACTTTTAAAATAGCAAACAAGAGCCCAAGAGTTAGAGATGACATGTTGCAAGTTAGAAAGAGACTCTGCAGATTTCTGCAATCAAATTGCAGAGTTGCAAACACAAATAGCAGAGCTGAAAATGCAGTTAGCTAAGAAAACTCATGAATTGGGAGTCTCAGATAAGTGAACTCAAAGAAAACCTGGAATTGGAGAAAACTGCTTGCATCCAGGTGGTAAAACAAAGAAAGGTCTTGTAAGATATACAGGACTTCAAAAAAGCCCAGGGAGCACTCCATGAGCAAGAGGTGACCCAGGTGAAGAAAAGCTTAGTTGAGGAAGCTGAAGTACGTGAAACTCAAATCTGGAAGTTTAAACGGAATCCTGCTCTAGTTATAGAGGAACTGGGGGCGTGGCTTGCAAGCAACATGGACGGTCGCACTTGAGCTGAGCTCCCGCCTAAACACCCTTATAATCCTGCTGGAATCCTAAAAACAACTTGCTGAGCAGCAGAAATAGAGCACCGGACTGCCAAGAAGCCCCCTGATAAGCCTGACGACTGGGAATAAGAAGGAGAGAGAACCAGACGGCAGAACTCCCCGACCTGAGTTCTGGCGAGACCCGGGCTGAATAACGCGGCCGAGACTGCAGAGCGAGAGACCGGCACAATACCCCCCCTCTCGGCGCCCGCTCGGAAGAACGGAGGTGCAGTGTGCAGGAGAAGTGACACAGCTGATTCGGCAGAGCGGAGAACCCAACAGTAAGGAGAGCCCAGGAACGAGCACAAGAACGGCGGTGAGAGACGGGACACGGAGGGAGAATACACTCACCGGAGCCGAGGGCCTGCACTGCTGTATAGAGATACGGCCGGAGGTAAAGGTGAACAGTCGCTAGGTGGAGAGAGGGAGCAGAGAATATCCCCATAGGTGTCTGTATGACTGGCGTGGTGCAGCTAGACCGGCCGCCATTAGCATATGCAGGCACATAACACGTGGCGCCGCCATTACACAGACACAGAAGAACAGCGAGGAGAAAGTCATTCAGAGACTGAGAACCTCTGCACATATATGCCAATACCTTCCCAAATCACAAAGGCAGACAGCATATAAATAGATATACAATAGAAGGGCACCTGATAAAGTGCAAGGAAACAACTGCCACCAAATCCAAAACAGTGGGAATCGCTGACAAGATAAAGGAAGGAGACGGTCCGTAAAGATCAGTAATACTGCAAAAGGCATATCTTTAAAGTTATACAGCACCAAGAATTATAAAGGAACTGTAACGTCTCTCATACGCATATAACTATATCTTGCTGGACTGTGCGGTCTCCTGTGCGCTCCATGAAATCTTCCTGGTTGGTCACCTACACTCAGCCCCCAAAGCAGCAAGCATATCTCGCATAAATACAGATACTGTATAGTCAACATCTACTAATATGAACACGCGGGCTAACTAAAAGACTCTGCACGAGTAGATAGCTCAGAAACACCATCCAAAATGGCGAAACCTACACCTGTTAACAATAAAAGCGCTGACGCAGAACCGGAACAAGAACCTGAACCAACACTATGTCAAGTGCTAGAAGCTATCAATACTTGTAAAACATCTCTGACAGGGAAAATTGAAGAAGTTAAAATAGACGTTAGTCAACTTCGTCAAGATCTACAAAATGTTAGCGGACGATTACAGGAAATGGAGGAGGGGGTCTCTGCAGCGGAAGACAAAATGCAGCCACTTCCAGCTAAAATACAAACGACAATTAAAAAAGTTGATCTATGCCATTCCAAGACAGATGATCTAGAAAATCGCCTCCGGCGAAATAACATCCGCATTATAGGGTTACCAGAAAAAACGGAAGGCTCAACCCCAGAACTCTTTTTACAACAATGGCTGAAATCAACACTAGGAGACGACGTGTTCACGCCCATGTTTGCAGTGGAAAGGGCGCACAGGGTACCAATAAACCACCCATACCTGGAGACCACTACTGGCACGACTCCTTAATTGTCGGGACAGAGATATCGCGCTGCGACAGGCCAGATTGAAAAGTCCAATCACATACAATAACACAGTAGTGTCAATATTCCCGGATTTTTCGGCAGATTTTCAGAAACAAAGGGCTACATTTATTGAAGTAAAAAAGAAACTTAAACAAGGAGAGATCCTATATTCAGTGGCGTACCGGCAAGACTGCGGATCGTCTCAGACGGAAAGACGATATTCCTGCACACACCAGAGGAAGCTGAGGACTGGTTACGTATGCATCCAGCATAAATAGCAGGCGGGAAAATAATAGAATAAAATAGTCAATATTTTATTCATACATGAAAGAGATAAGGAAAGTTCAAATTACATGCAAATGTGGTTGTTGTAGTCCGGCGAAGAAAAGTTAAATGAATACCTCGGAATTTATGCGGTTCGGAGGTTGGGGAGGGCCTAATGGTCAAATCTAAATAGACCAGATAAACAAATAAATAGATATTATAAAGAAACAGACAACTGTCTTGACAGCTGAATATCCTGACTGCCCCCCCCCCCCTCCAATCACTGACCAATAGGGTGTATATGAGAAATAAGCTGATACCACAGAGAAGGAATAAGGGGAAGAAGTGGAATAGCATATTTGATTCCATAGTTTGTGGATTTTTTTTTATTAAGTCCATAGTTAGCTGTATAAGCTGTTTTGTTGCTTTCCGTTGTTACAGTTGATATGTTTGGATATGTGTACTCTTTAAGTGATATCGGACATAAATTACCATATATACTGAAAAACCAAAATATCTATATATATAAAATTGAATGTATGTCTGTCTGCGTGCGTGCGTGTCTGCGTGCGTGCGTGTCTGTTTGTCCTTTATGCGCTACTACACCATTCATCCGATCGCCATGAAACTTTGGGAAGTTGTTAAGTACACTCCTGGGAAGATTATAGGCATAGTACAAATATCCTACGATAAATGGCGCGCGAGCGTCGTCGAAAGTTACGCCCCCCCCCCACGTAGATCGAGTAAGTAAGCCACCTGCTATTGTGATGTCATCACTGATGTCATCAACATCGGACGCCCTTGAACATGCCCCAACATGTTCTATAAAGCTGCATTGTGATGTCATTAAGGCTGTATTATGACACGTACAGCTTGGAACCACTAGAGCACGCCAGCCAATTACCATTGGAGTTGGAAGTGGGTAAACAAGTACTAGGATATCTTCCTAAGAAGCCACAGCAGCCGGATAAATTGTATGTTCCACCCAACGGCTATTTTATTCAGCCCGCAAGGGGGAAGCAGCGGCCTACAAAATCTCATTCAGGTAGGTAGGTTCAGTTCTTGGAGGTTGGGGAATGCTTATGGGCAAGGCCTTATGTCTCATCCCAACTTAATTCTCTCACTTCCCAATGTCATAGAAACTTAAAATTTGGCACGAGCATTGATTATGTCATAAATAGGAAAAGTTAATGGGTCCCAACTCGATTATTCAATTCAAAGCGCCAAAGAATTAGCGTTCAAATTTTACGTACGGAATCTAATTCTCTCATTTCCTGATGTCATAGATAGATAGATAGACTGTATGCAATAACCCTGATAGATAGATAGATAGATAGACTGTATGCAATGACACGTACAGCTTGAAACCATAAATACTAGAGCACGCCAGCCATTTACAGTCAGTCTCCATTGGAGTTGGAAGTGGGCAAACATGTACTAGGCTATCTTCCCAAGAAGCCACAGCAGCCGGATAAATTGGATGTTCCACACAATGGCTATTTTATTCAGCCTGCAAGGGGGAAGCAGCGGCCTACAAAACCTCAGTGGTCGCTGCTGCCGTCATCTAGATATATAAAAACGAATGTATGTATGTATGTCTGTCTTCGCAGCAACGCGCGACGGGTACGCTAGTATATTATGTATTATCCTGCCACACTTATTGATAGATAGAGATGTCGTTGAAATGCATGACATGGAATGTGCGAGGATTGGGGACTCCGGCTAAAAGAACAGCAGTATTTTCCTATATTAGATAATTTGCTCCACACATCATCAGCCTACAGGAGACTCACCTAATTCTAGATAAGACAGACTGTCTTAAGAAACCCTGGATTCAGTGGGCTTGTCATTCATTACATACCTCGTACTCTAGGGGTGTTTCTCTCCTGATTCACCGCACTTTGGGCTGGAATTCGATAAACACCCGTAGAGATCCAGAGGGTCTATGCTGAAATTAACGCCAAACAATATGTCATTGTAAATATCTACCACCCCCCACATGATAATGCATTTGTATTACAAGCCGCAATTACATTTGCACATCAATATCCACTAGCAGAGGTCATGTGTATGGGTGAGTTCAACCAAATAATGGACCCCACAAAAGATAGATTTGGTACACAGCAGATACCAGCGGCAACCCGTGATACCCCAATGCGATAGATGTTTGATGGGATAGGATGGATTGACCTATGGCGTTTCAAACACCCGGATGTATACGAATACACATGTCACTCCCTAGGTAGGGGATCTCTAGCCCGTATAGATTACATTTTCGGATCCCTGATACTCACTAAATATTTAACATCAATAGAACACGGTGCCAGAGGGATATCGGACCATAGTTCGGCGTTGGTCACACTACAATTTCCAGGACAATATTACTCCCATACCTGGAAACTCAACCCCTTTTGGTTAAAACTGATAGGAGCACAAGATCGAATACCAGATCAGATAGACATGTTCCTCCAGATACATGAGAGACATTGAAGTGGGACACTATGAAAGCGTACCTCAGAGGTTACTTCAGATCAACCATATCATATATAAAAAGACCCACCTCTCAGGCCGACCTTGAGTTACAACAGATGATCGATGCGGAAAAACAATATATCGCAAACCCCACGGATACTAATAAGATGCAATGGTTAGGGCTGAACCGACTATACAAACACCAACTTCACATTAAAACTAAAAGAAAACTTTTTTTTCACAAAACAATATTTTTTTGAGATGGGCAATCAATCCAGTCACCTTCTGGCCAATTTAATCAGACAAAATGGACAATCCAACTCCGTACTAAAGATAAAGGATGCTGATGGGCAGATACTGACAGAGGTACAGTCTATTGTAACCAGATTCAAAGAATATTACGCTAATTTATATACCTCCTCAAATAGTAAATCAGTAACAGATAACTTGGGATATTTGGAAGACCTAACCTTCCCATCCCTCACACCAGAACAGACAGATATACTAGAGGCCCCAATTGAAATAGGAGAAATTCAATTAGCAATTACAGAGATTGCATTAAATAAATCCCCCGGCCCGGACGGCCTCCCTCTGGAAGTGTATCAAAATATATAGATCAGCTCTCCCCAATACTACATAACACCTTACAATGGGGGTATCGAGAAGAACCTCTCCCAGCTTCCTTCTACAAAGCATCGATAATAGTACTATTAAAGCCAGGAAAAGATCCAACTGAATGTGACTCGTATAGACCAATATCATTACTTAATGTAGATTATAAAATACTGACCAAAGCTCTAGCTCCTAGACTAAATAAAATAATCCTTTCCATAATTCATGAAGATCAGACGGGCTTCATGCCTGGAAAATCGACCACAATTAATATACGCGGAACTCAAACAATAGTGCAATTAGGTAGAATGCATAACAAACCCTGGGCAATAGCATCATTAGATACTAAAAAAGCATTCGACTCTGTAGAATGGAACTTCCTAGAAGCCTGTCTCATCCGTTTTGGTTTCGGACCAAAATTTCTGGGATGATCAAATTGCTATACAGGTCACCCATGGCAAATGTAATAGTTAACGGGACGCCATCAACAAAATTCCCATTGTCACGAGGAACACGCCAAGGATGTCCCTTATCCCCAGCATTATTCGCAATAGCGATAGAGGCCCTAGCCATCCGTTTACGTAACACTCCGGCTATGACAGGAATACAATGGGGGGACAGAGAAAGTAGGATAGGACTGTATGCTGATGACATGGTGTTATACCTACGCAACCCCAAACATTAATTCCCACAAGCCCTAGAGATAATAAATCTTTTCTCCAAACACTCTGGACTAGACATAAATTGGTCCAAATCAACCATAATGTATACATCCCGAAACCTAATTATGATCCCTAGTGTGCTTACCAGTGGACTATTGGAAGTATCCAAATTTAAATATCTAGGAATAAACCTAGTGTGAGACCACGAAAGCACAATAAAGGAAAATATAGATCCACTATATGAGTTATAAATACTAAGGTTAAAATCTGGTCTGGATTGCCTCTCTCGGTAGCTGGCCGAATAAATCTGGTCAAGATGGTAATCCAGCCATAATGTCTAGATTTTTTACAACATACCTCAGTTAAAATCCCAGAAAAAACCTTCCGAATGTTGAACTCCCTGATCATTAGATTTGTTTGGGCTCATCCAGATCTAAACTAAAATTTACTAGTCTGCAAAGATCCAAACAACAAGCCGGGATGGAGCTATCTGACTTTAAGCTATACTATCTAGCGGGTCAGCTGAGGAACCTCCGATATTGGTTCGCTGAAGAAATACCACTGACTGACTTATTTGGCCAGCGAGGTGGCTGGACAAAATTTGATTGGCTTTCTAGAACATCAAGAATACACAAAACCATCAAAACTTATACCACTACATAAAATGGCCTTGTCAGTATGGCAAACAGTTAAAAAGATTCAACAATATACTGATATAATGACCGATACCCCCCTATGGGGAAACCCTACCCTGCCATCGATACAGACAATGCAGGACACTGGATATTGGAGGACACTGGGGATAAAGATACTGGGCGACATATATGAGGGCAGTATAATGCTATCCTACATGCAGCTACGGGAGAAGGTACAAACCCCTGAACTACAAATTTTCAGAATTGATACATGCTCTGAATGCTCAATTTCCACCAAATGCCAGTAGAATATCCAAATACCCAACAGTGGGGATCCTTAAAACAAGGACCCAAAGGATTGATATTGCTACTTTATACACATCTGCTATCAACCAAAATGGATCATGAACCACTGTTAGTCTACGACAAATGGAAAAATGACATCCCCACACTGACAACAGAAGACTGGCAAGAGGCAATGGGGTGACACCTATTCGTATCACTGGCAATTAATAACAGACCCACTCAATGATATATTATACACCAAGCGTATCTTACGCCAGTGGGCAGAACTAACACAACATCCTGTCATAGGTGCCGTTAACCAAATGCTGACCTTTGGCATTTAATGTGGGAATGTACGTATGTTAAAACCTTCTGGGAAGACGTCATCCCCCTTATTTCTCGATTGTTACCAGTCCCCCTGGAGCTAGATCCCAAATTGGCGATATTAGGGCTGATGGACAAAGAGGCGTGGACCCATCATGATAAAATATTTATCAGAGAAACACTATTCGTAGTGAGAAAAGCAGTGGCTACGAGATGGATGGCAACAAGACGCCCTCCATCTGGTACTGGATGAGGATGGCTGACACTATAATACCATACCAAAAGGTGATATATCAACACCGAGGGTGCTCGGACAAATGTGAGAAAGTATGGGGTTTATGGACAAACTGGCACAACACATTCTAATTAGAATACATGGAAGTTTAATAAATAAGCAAGGAAGGAATAAATAAAGATGCACAAACACAACGAACCAAACGTTACAAATGACACTGTATTGTTGAACTGTGACCCAAGATACAGAGCAAATGGGAAATATATTGTACAAAGGGACTGTAATAATGTGTTCTGCAATATGCTAATAAAACCAAGTTAAAAAAAGTTATAGAGGAACTGGCCAAACAGAGCAAATTAAACGGGCTCTGGAAAGGGAGCGTAGTGAGCTGAACAATGAAGGTACATCTGCAAGATAAGAGTGACTCTGAGAACGAGAAAAAGGGTAGTGACTAGAGAAGAGCGAACGTACTTGTTAAGGGCGATTTCACAATCGAGCATCGCTATTTTCGAGTACTTGGCTACTACTTGGGCGAAAAGATTCGGGGGGGGGGCGTGGTGGAGCGGGGGGTAGCAGTGGGGAACAGGGGGGAGCTCTCTCTCCCCCCCCCCCCCCACTCCCCTCTGCACCCCCCTGCTCAGCCCCGGCGCCCCCTGAATCTTTTCGCCCGAATAGCCAGGTACTCAAAAATAGCGATGCTCGATTGTGAAATCGCCCTTAACAAGTACGCTCATCACTAGTAGTGACTCAACTTCAAGAGCTACAAGTAAAAATCACAGAAGGTGACAAAGTGCAGACATAGCTGTCTGAGCAGGTGAACAGACTGCAGGTGGAATTGGAAACTCAGTTTGAAGATGTGCAGAAGTTGTTGCAAGAAGAGACAGGCAAGAAGCTTGGCCTTAGTGCACACCTATGGAAGATGGGAGAAATATATTCCTTAAAATGTTTATACTTGCCTATTCCTCCCCAGACAGTCTACTTACCGCATCTTTTACTCACCGATCTTTTGGCTCCTGCAGTCTCTGGGTCAACTCACTGCAAGCCGAGCGATCCTCTTCTTGTTATGCTGCAGCTTTCCTCTTCCAGCAGGTTAGTGTCTAGCAGGAAGCGCTGAATGCTATGCCAGGCTATTGCCAGGACTGCGCATACTTGCTGTCTCGCGGCATTTGATTAGGAACTCTCGCAATGAGGCTACTCGCATGCGCTGTCTCGGCATTAGCCTAACATAGCATCCGGCGCTTCCTGCTAGGCAGTGAACTCTATGTCCCTTAGTGACGTAAGCGTACATTTCACTGCAGGAAGAAGACTGCAGCCAATAAACGCTTCGTCACTGGAAGATGAAGAATCAGCTGGCTGGGGCTGAGGTGACCGGGGGGGGGGGGGGCTGCAGGAGCCTGAAGAAGATTGCCGAGAGAAGGTGCGGTAAGTAGACTGCCTGGAAAGGAATAAGAAATTAGAGGAAGATGCAGAAACCTGGCAAAGTAGATTTCAATACTCCAGAATATGGTTGCAGATGTGAAAAAGAAAATAGAGCAAAATAGAGGATAGCAGGTCCTTGGATTCAGTTGAAGAGCAGAAGAGAAACATTTGAAGAGAATTAGTAGCTACAATTTAATGGTATGAAGAAAAAGCAGCTGCCTATGATAAGTTGGAGAAGGTTAACACAGATCTTCAGCAGGAAGTAGAAGATATGACTCTGGAGCCTGGCCACCAATGTCAGATTGTGTCCTACTGATAGGAAAAACAAAAGAATTTTGACCAGTTACTTGGTGAGAAGAAAATGTCTTCTAAATGCGCAGAAGAACGGTTCAGTAGAGACCCTGAGAAGATGAGGGCTGAGCAACAGATGGTGATTAGAGATGAGCGAGCACCAAAATGCTCGGGTGCTCGTTACTCGGGACGAACTTTTCGCTATGCTCGAGGGTTCGTTTCGAGTAACGAACCCCATTGAAGTCAATGGGCGACCCGAGCATTTTTGTATTTCGCCGATGCTCGCTAAGGTTTCCTTGTGTGAAAATCTGGGCAATTCAAGAAAGTGATGGGAACGACACAGCAACGGATAGGGCAGGCGAGGGGCTACATGTTGGGCTGCATCTCAAGTTCACAGGTCCCACTATTAAGCCACAATAGCGGCAAGAGTGGGCCCCCCCCCTCCCAAAAACTTTTACTTCTGAAAAGCCCTCATTAGCATGGCATACCTTAGCTAAGCACCACACTACCTCCAACAAAGCACAATCACTGCCTGCATGACACTCCACTGCCACTTCTCCTGAGTTACATGCTGCCCAACCGCCCCCCCTCCCCCCCACAGCGCACACCAAACTGTCCCTGCGCAGCCTTCAGCTGCCCTCATGCCACACCACCCTCATGTCTATTTAGAAGTGCGTCTGCCATGAGGAGGAACCGCAGGCACACACTGCAGAGGGTTGGCACGGCTAGGCAGCGACCCTCTTTAAAAGGGGCGGGGCGATAGCTCACAATGCTGTACAGTAGCAATGAGAAATAGAATCCTGTGCCACCGCCATCAGGAGCTGCACACGTGGGCATAGCAATGGGGAACCTATGTGCCACACACTATTCATTCTGTCAAGGTGTCTCTGCATGCCCCAGTCAGACCGGGCTTTTTAATTCATAGACACAGGCAGGTACAACTCCCTATTGTGAAGTCCCTGTGGACCGACAGCATGGGTGGCTCCCTGGAACCCACCGGCGATACACAAAAATATCCCATTGCATTGCCCAACACAGCTGAGGTAGTAATGTTGTGCTTAATGCAGGTGGGCTTCGGCCCACACTGCATGCCCCAGTCAGACTGGGGTTCTTTACAAGTGGAAACAGATGCATTTATAATTCCCTGTGAACCCACAGCATGGGTGGGTGCCAGGAAGCCACCGGCGGTACATAGAAATATCCCATTGCATTGCCCAACACAGCTGAGGTAGTAATGTCGTGCTTAATGCAGGTGGGCTTCGGCCCACACTGCATGCCCCAGTCAGACTGGGGTTCTTTACAAGTGGACACATGTAGGTTAAACTCCGTGTGCACCTACAGCATGGGTGGCTCCCTGGAACCCACCGGCGGTACATAAAAATATCCCATTGCATTGCCCAACACAGCTGAGGTAACGTCAGCTGTAATGCAGGTGGGCTAAAAATTCATTTGATTACACTGTAGGCGAGGGCCCACAAAAATTGGTGTACCAACAGTACTAATGTACCTCAGAAAAATTGGCCATGGCCAACCAAGAGGGCAGGTGAAACCCATTAATCGCTTTGGTTAATGTGGCTTAAGTGGTAACTAGGCCTGGAGGCAGCCCAGTTTAACGAAAAATTGGTTCAAGTTAAAGTTTCAACGCTTTTAAGAGCATTGAAACATATAAAAATTGTTTAGGAAAATTATATGAGTGAGCCTTGTGGCCCTAAGAAAAATTGCCCGTTCAGCGTGATTACGTGAGGTTTCAGGAGGAGGAGCAGGAGGAGGAGGAGGAGGAATATTAGACACAGATTGATGAAGCAGAAATGTCCCCGTTTTGGATGGTGAGAGAGAACGTAGCTTCCATCCGCGGGTGCAGCCTACGTATTGCTTACGTATCGCTGCTGTCCGCTGGTGGAGAAGAGAAGTCTGGGGAAATCCAGGCTTTGTTCATCTTGATGAGTGTTAGCCTGTCGGCACTGTCGGTTGACAGGCGGGTACGCTTATCTGTGATGATTCCCCCAGCCGCACTAAACACCCTTTCCGACAAGACGCTAGCTGCAGGACAAGCAAGCACCTCCAGGGCATACAGCGCTAGTTCAGGCCACGTGTCCAGCTTCGACACCCAGTAGTTGTAGGGGGCAGAGGCGTCACGGAGGACGGTCGTGCGATCGGCTACGTACTCCCTCACCATCCTTTTACAGTGCTCCCGCCGACTCAGCCTTGACTGGGGAGCGGTGACACAGTCTTGCTGGGGAGCCATAAAGCTGTCCAGGCCCTTAAAGACTGTTGCACTGCCTGGGCTGTACATGCTGCTCGATCTACGCACCTCCCCTGCTACCTGGCCCTCGGAACTGCGCCTTCTGCCACTACCGCTGTCGGATGGGAATTTTACCATCAGCTTGTCCGCCAGGGTCCTGTGGTATAGCAACACTCTCGAACCCCTTTCCTCTTCGGGAATGAGAGTGGGAAGGTTCTCCTTATAGCGTGGGTCGAGCAGTGTGTACACCCAGTAATCCGTAGTGGCCAGAATGCGTGTAATGCGAGGGTCACGAGAAAGGCATCCTAACATGAAGTCAGCCATGTGTGCCAGGGTACCTGTACGCAACACATGGCTGTCCGCACTAGGAAGATCACTTTCAGGATCCTCCTCCTCCTCCTCAGGCCATACACGCTGAAATGATGACAGGCAAGCAGCATGGGTACCGTCAGCAGTGGGCCACGCTGTCTCTTCCCCCTCCTCCTCATCCTCCTCATGCTCCTCCTCCTCCTCCTGAACGCGCTGAGATATAGACAGGAGGGTGCTCTGACTATCCAGCGACATACTGTCTTCCCCCGGCTCGGTTTCCGAGCGCAAAGCGGCTGCCTTTATGGTTTGCAGGGAACTTCTCAAGATGCATAGCAGAGGAATGGTGACGCTAATGATTGCAGCATCGCCGCTCACCACCTGGGTAGACTGCTCAAAGTTTCGAAGGACCTGGCAGATGTCTGCCAACCAGGCCCACTCTTCTGAAAAGAATTGAGGAGGCTGACTCCCACTGCGCCGCCCATGTTGGAGTTGGTATTCCACTATAGCTCTACGCTGCTCATAGAGCCTAGCCAACATGTGGAGCGTAGAGTTCCACCGTGTGGGCACGTCGCACAGCAGTCGGTGCACTGGCAGATTAAACCGATGTTGCAGGGTGCGCAGGGTGGCAGCGTCCGTGTGGGACTTGCGGAAATGTGCGCAGAGCCGGCGCACCTTTACGAGCAGGTCTGACAAGCGTGGGTAGCTTTTCAGAAAGCGCTGAACCACCAAATTAAAGACGTGGGCCAGGCATGGCACGTGCGTGAGGCTGCCGAGCTGCAGAGCCGCCACCAGGTTACGGCCGTTGTCACACAGGCTCAGCGGCGCAAGCCAACGGTCGGTCTGCTCTGTCAGACCCTGCAGCAGTTCGTGGGCCGTGTGCCTCCTATCTCCTAAGCTGAGTAGTTTCAGCACGGCCTGCTGACGCTTGCCCACCGCTGTGCTGCCACGCCGCGCGACCCCGACTGCTGGCGACGTCCTGCTGCTGCTGACACATCTAGATTGCGAGACAGAGGTTGAGGAGGAGGAGGAGGAGGAGGGTGCTTTAGTGGAAGAAGCATACACCGGCGAACATACCACCACCGAGCTGGGGCCCGCAATTCTGGGGGTGGGTAGGACGTGAGCGGTCCCAGGCTCTGACTCTGTCCCAGCCTCCACTAAATTCACCCAATGTGCCGTCAGGGAGATGTAGTGGCCCTGCCCGCCTGTGCTTGTCCACGTGTCCGTAGTTAAGTGGACCTTGCCACTAACCGCATTGGTGAGGGCGCGTACAATGTTGCGGGAGACGTGGTCATGCAGGGCTGGGACGGCACATCGGGAAAAGTAGTGGCGACTGGGAACTAAGTAGCGCGGGGCCGCCGCCGCCATCATAGCTTTGAAAGCCTCCGTTTCCACAACCCTATACGGCAGCATCTCAAGGCTGATAAATTTGGCTATGTTGCCGGTTAACGATTGAGCGTGCGGGTGCGTGGCGGCGTACTTTCGCTTGCGCTCCAACACTTGCGCTAGCGACGGCTGGACTGTGCGGTGCAAGACATTGGTGGATGGGGCCGAGGACAGCGGAGGTGAGGGTGTGGGTGCAGGCCATGAGACGGTAGTGCCTGTGTCCTGAGAGGGGGGTTGGATCTCAGTGGCAGGTTGGGGCACAGGGGGAGAGGCAGCGGTGCAAACCGGAGGCGGTGAACGGCCTTCGTCCCACCTTGTGGGGTGCTTGGCCATCATATGTCTGCGCATGCTGGTGGTGGTGAGGCTGTTGGTGGTGGCTCCCCGGCTGATCTTGGCGCGACAAAGGTTGCACACCACTGTTCGTCGGTCGTCAGGCGTCTCGGTGAAAAACTGCCAGACCTTAGAGCACCTCGGCCTCTGCAGGGTGGCATGGCGCGAGGGTGCGCTTTGGGAAACAGTTGGTGGATTATTCGGTCTGGCCCTGCCTCTACCCCTGGCCACCGCACTGCCTCTTGCAACCTGCCCTGCTGCTGCCCGTGCCTCCCCCTCTGAAGACCTGTCCTGTGTAGGCGTTGCACACCAGGTGGGGTCAGTCACCTCATCGTCCTGCTGCTCTTCCTCCGAATCCTCTGTGCGCTCCTCCCTCGGACTTACTGCCCTTACTACTACCTCACTGCAAGACAACTGTGTCTCATCGTCATCGTCCTCCTCACCCACTGAAAGGTCTTGAGACAGCTGCCGGAAGTCCCCAGCCTCATCCCCCGGACCCCGGGAACTTTCCAATGGTTGTGCATCAGTGACGATAAACTCATCTGGTGGGAGAGGAACCACTGCTGCCCAATCTGAGCAGGGGCCCGAGAACAGTTCCTGGGAGTCTTCCCGCTCCTGAGCATGTGTCATTGTAGTGGAGTGAGGAGGCTGGGAGGAGCAGCAGACAGAGGATTCGGATTTGCAGCAGTGGACGGCGCAGAACTGTGGCTGGACGATAGGTTGCTCGAAGCACTTTCTGCCATCCAGGACAGGACCTGCTCACACTGCTCATTTTCTAATAAAGGTCTCCCGCGTGGACCCATTAATTGGGCAATGAATGTGGGGATGCCAGAAACGTGCCTCTCTCCTAATCGCGCAGCAGTCGGCTGCGACACACCTGGATCAGGAGCTCGGCCTGTGCCCACACCCTCACTTGGCCCTCCGCGTCCTCGGCCGCGTCCACGTCCTCTAGGCCTACCCCTACCCCTCAGCATGCTGTATTACCAGTGATTTGATTTCCCAGGCAGGAAAGAAATTGGCGCAAGGCTGCACTCAACCGTAGCTGGTTGCGTCTGATTTTTTTACGTTCTCCACGCAGCACACACGTACCCAGAGCCCTTAGGACTGACAGAGGCAGGGCAAATATACTTTTTTCCCTTTTGTTTAAAAGGATAGGCCCACTGCGTCTATTCACTGAATAATAAGTTTAATAACTGACACTGTGTTGCGGCCCTGCAAAACTGTCACAGAACTTTACTGTTGCAGAGTTATTAACTGTGGCAGAGCAGGTATTTCCCAGGCAGGAAAGAAATTGGCGCAAGGCTGCACTCAACCGTAGCTGGTTGCGTCTGATTTTTTTACGTTCTCCACGCAGCACACACGTACCCAGAGCCCTTAGGACTGACAGAGGCAGGGCAAATATACTTTTTCCCCTTTTGTTAAAAAAGAAAAGGCCCACTGCGTCTATTCAATGACTAATAACTGTGTTGTGGCCCTGCCTACACAATTCTGTGCCTGTAGTATCAATGGAGGGTGCAATGCTCTGCACCGCCGATTTTGAGAAAAAAAAAAAAAAAGCAACACAGCTAACAGCAGCCTGCACAGTACTCCACACAGTTAAATGTGGCCCTAGAAAGGACCGTTGAGGTTCTTGAAGGCTACACTCACTCCTAACACTCTCCCTGCCTAAGCACCACTTCTGTCCCTAATACCGGGTGCAATGCTCTGCACTGCCGATTTTGAGAAAAAAAATAAAATTTCTCCACTGCTAACAGCAGCCTGCACACACGTAGATGTGGCCCTAAGAAGGACCGTTGGGGTTCTTGAAGCCTACACTCACTACAAACACTCTCCCTACAGCAACTCCAATAGAACAGCACTTTCCCTCAGCTAACTCACAAGACATCTGAGGCGAGCCGCGGGAGGGGCCGACTTTTATACTCGGGTGACATCTGATCGCCCCAGCCACTCACAGCAGGGGGGTGGTATAGGGCTTGAACGTCACAGGGGGAAGTTGTAATGCCTTCCCTGTCTTTCAATTGGCCAGAAAAGCGCGCTAACGTCTCAGAGAGGAAACTGAAAGTAACCGGAACACCGCGTGGTACTCGTTACGAGTAACGAGCATCCCGAACACCGTAATATTCGCACGAATATCAAGCTCGGACGAGTACGTTCGCTCATCTCTAATGGTGATCAATCCTCTGAAGTACAAGAGACCAAAGAGAAGGCAGAAGGTGAGGCTGCTTAAGTGGAGGAAACCACTGCAGAAGCAGGGACTGAAAAAGACACCTCAGAAGCAGAGAAGAGAACAATATAAAAGAAGTTACAGAGAACATCAAAATCAGTAGAGGCAGACACTACACACGGACCTGAAGAGACAATGGCAGTTCAGGATTGAGCAAGCAATGGAGTGAGAGCATGAAAAAAATGAGATTCAGAAGGAGATTCAAAAGTGTCACAGAAGGGATAGCCACACTGGCAATTTGACTCTGGAGGGTCAAAGGCTGTGATAGGTGCTACGGCCTTTTCTCAAAGGGGGTAAATGTGGCAAGACGGTGCATAGAATTGCCAGCAAGGGGCTGTAGATAGGCCTTCTGTGTACTTGAATGTGTGCTTATCAGTCGGGGCAGCTGTTTGGGTGTGTCTGGAGGACTTAATTAAAACCTCCAGACACATTGAGTTCCCTGCTAAGGCAGCTACAGGAGCTGTTTGCTGAGGTCCGGTGTGGCCCAGACTGCTTTCATCATGAGTCTGGCGGGGAAGGACTCCCACAGACACACCGGGTGGGGTAACTGACAAGGACACTATAGGTTGGAGATGTGGACCATCACAAATCTGACAGGGGAGGACGTCAACTAGACACCCCAGGTGGGGTAGGTGACAATGACACTGCGTGTTGTAAACCCAGAAGTTATGTTGTATGCCAGTGTTTGTGCAGTGTGTAAATGCTGTAAACCTTTGCTGTATGCAATAAAGTTGACAGAAGGCAGAGATTCAAAGTAATCTGGTGGGCCAGCATCTATGTGAGAGTGGTGCCAACCATCTTAAAGGAGAAGGTGGCAATCTTTTTGAGTAAGTAAAACTTTTTCACTGTGCCAGTAATTGTCTATATTTCAAACACTAAGCAATTCACAGTTATAGACAACTAAAAGATTTAATCTTTATTAAACAGGGGCTAACATGGACAAACTCACATAAACATACATAGGATCCTCAATAACTAAGGCAGACCGATCTAAGTCGACTTATGAGGATTCCAAATGTATTTGAGCTCAACCTGTCCAAAAATTGATTCACTAGCCCAAGTGGCGTAGCAATGGGCTCGCTCCGTCAGGGCAATCAAATCAAAATTTTTCAAAGCTTTGAGGGGAATGGAGACTCCAAGCATATGATAACCAGGGATCCATTATAGCGATGAAACGATAGGCTCAATGTCACATCTCCCCCTTAGTATGACAGTGCATGCAATTGCATGAACCATCCAACCAGGGTGGCATAAAAGTGAAAAGTTATTTGCAAGGTTCAAGGTTAACAGAGCTTTAACACAATTTTTGGACCAACAGCAGTGCAGGTTCCACGCATTTCTCTGTTAGCAGCAACAGTTCATCATGAACCTTTCCAACTACGTTGCTCCAGAGGAAAGATTTTTGAACTTTCTTCCCCTATGAAACTGAATTACAGAGCCTGTAATTCAACATAATAGCTGCTGGGTATACGATCTTCCTAGGCTCAGGTGAACATGCTGGGCTACAGGCTAAGCACCAGTTGGGAGCACAACAAATGTGGTTCCCTAGTGTTCCCACATGTCTAGGTAGCAGCAGCCTACTTTCAGTCCACCACTATCTCAGCAGTTCAATATATTGCATAGCTGAGGGTGTACAACCCCACAGGTACTTTTATAAGTATCCCACGATTCAGGATATACAAGAGTGGTGCCTCACAGGTCCCATGAGAGCAAGGGGTTGACAGGCAAGGTCTGCTGGCTACTAGCCCTGAACAGAGCTCCCAGCTGTCTGCCCAGTCTCAGAGAGCGAGATAAAACAAAAACCAGGTAGAGCCTCAGGCCTTGATGGTAGGCAAGAGGTTAACCTGTTTTTGAACAGGGTGAGATCAAATACATTTGGAATCCGCATAAGTCAAGTTAGATTGGCCTGTCTTAGTTATTGAGGATCCTATGTATGAGTTTATGTGAGTTTGTCCATGTTAGCCCCTATTTTAACATTTGGATTGCCGAATATACTTGATATAGGAAGATGTCTACACATCAGGTTATGATGTTCGTGATTTTACAGATAATTTTTAAGTCATTGTTAAAAAGGGTGATAGCTTTCGCAAGTTGTGTGATCCTCATTAGGTATGGGCATAATGTGAATGAAGGCTCCATTGGCCGAATGGGATAAATATGTGGTTTGTAGGACAGAGTTGAAAAACCCTACAAGAGGGCCACCAATGAATGCATAAAATGTCTTATATTACATATTAGAGAAACCGTCAGGGCCAGGGGATCTGGAGGGTTTAAGTGATTTTATTGCCACCCATGCTTCCTTCACCGTCCTCTTCGAGGATGTCTCTGTGCTCTGATGCTAACCTAGGAAGGGCTTTAACGAGCAGTTTCCTGCACAATTGGTCTAGGAAGCGTTCTTTAGTATATAGGCGATTGTAGAACTGACCGAATGCTCCTCCAATCTCTACTGGGTTTTAGCTCAAGTTGCAATTCTGGAGACATAATTTAAAGAGTACTGGGAGGAAGGGCCTGGGAGCAAGATGCCGAGCCAGTAGTCTACCCTGTCGGTCCCCTTGTGAAAAGAATTTATATCTGGACCATCCTAATTGTTTTTCTGCTATGGGAGGCATAAATGTAGTTCTGTACGTGGTTTAGCGATATCAGACCGGAGATCTAGAGAGGAGTTCTTTTTATGACATTTGAGTAGGGGAGAGTATTGGGCCTCTTTTTACTGCAGTTCCATTGCCCATTGTGCCTCTGTTTTGGAAGCTAATTGAATACATTTCCCTCTAACCACAGCCTTGTGGGCTTCCCAATTGGCAGCATAAGATGTGTCTGCAGGGTGGTTGTTTGTAAAGAAGTCTTCAGGAGTATCTAGGATCTCCTTTTAAACAGATTCATTATGGAGGAGAGATTCATTCAATCGCCAGTACCCAGTTTTGTAGCTGGCTAGTTTTGTAACAGAGATTAAGTACGGGGAGTGGTCTGACCACGGGCACGTCAAAATATTTGCTTGGGAAATTTGGGGATAAATCTAGTTTGGATAAAGACATGATCTACTCTTGTGTATTATGAGCGACCAAATATTATGTATAGTCTCTATCCGTGGGGTGAGAATTCTGCCAAATATCCACTAGATTGAAAGAATGCGAAAGCTTAGCCAAAGCTGTTGGGGGGATAAGTTTGGACCTGTCAGAATTAGACTTATTGAGGGAGGTACCTAAGGCTAAATTAGAAGCTCCACTCAGGATAATTGGACCTTCGAAGTGGGGGGCCAAGTGGATAAGAGATTATGCAAAAAAGGGAGTTGTTTAGTGTTGGGGGCATAATAATTAACAAGTGTGAACCATTACGTGTACCCGAAATTATTAAGAAGCTACCCTTGGGGACCAGGTGGAGCTTCTGTAGAGCGAAGGCTGTATGCCTAGATATCCATATTCCCACACCTCTCTTCTTGTTCCGAGCAGAGGCCAGGTAGTGTGTTGGAAGAAGGCCGGAGTGAAGGTGAGAGCAAAATGGGACTCCTGGGGGAAAACAACATCCACCCGAATTCTGTGATAAAAGTCAAATGCCTTGTGTCTCTTTATTGAGAGAATTAAGCCCCAGGATGTAGTGTGAAACAAAAGACATTGGTTTAGACATATTTAGGTGATTTGCTAAATTGGCTGGTAATATACATGATGAGTAAGAGGCTGGAGCGACTCTGAGCGCAATCCCTCCAGGTAACCCTTCCATCGAGAGGATTGCATACGGCCCTATAATGGGAGGTGGGATGTAGAGACAAAAGGAAAGGAGACCAATATGAGACTGGGTGAGGTGAAGGGGGGGGGGATACAGAAACATTAACGAATTGGTTCCCCCAAGTTCTGTCACAAGTGTGACAAGGGATAGAGGGATGATGAATATAACTATCAACTCCCAGTTCATCGAGGCAGGAAGTAGAAGCTTCTGAATCACATATAACATTCGGAGTGCAAACAAATCATCTTCAAAACGAAGACTAAGAAAAATTCAATAGGTAACAGCTAACCCTGGTTGTAACTAGTAGGAAGCCTGAGTGACGTGCCTGAGCACAAAATGTTTATTAAACGTCAGGTTAACCATATGGAATACAGTTCATGAGTGTGTAAGCCCGTGAGGAGGGGACGCCTTGTAACGTGGCCTGTCGACTGTAAGTCATGTAGCAGGTCTTGCCCTCCTCTTGGTTGTGGACTTCCAGAGTGGAGAAAGTGGTCTATGGTCATCTGATCAACAGGGAAAGCTCATTGGAGAGAATGCCAAGTTGAAGTAGGGATTCGCCTTCGGCAAAGGAATTTAATCTGTATTTCTTGTTGTATGAGAAACATAAACGGAACAGGAAGGACCAACAGTAGCAAGTATTTTTATTCGCTAAGCATTGCGATAGGGGCTTTAATGCTCTGCGCCTCTGTATGGTCCCTGTGTTGTCAGAGAAGATTTGATTCTCGTGGCCTGCAATGGAGATGGTTTGTTAAGCTCTTGCTGCCAAAATAACTTTTTCTTTGATGGGGTAAAAGTGAGATTTTACAATGATGTCTCGGGGGAGGGGGGGGCCTTATTTGCGTTGTTCTGTCATGGGCCGGTGGGCTCTGTCAAGTTCCATCTGGGAGGGCTCAATGTCTGGGGTTAGTAATAGAAGGAGATCAGAGACTACTTTAGGGATGTCTGTAATGCTTTCTGGTAATCCTAAAACTTTCTCTTCCGCATCTCTTTTTGAGGTCTTCTAGTTTCATATTGGCAGTCTCCTGGCATTCATGTAAGTCAGGTACCATTCTGGAATTTTGATTTGCTCTTCATACTGTGGAGTCTACTTTGGAATCTAGGGAATCCAGTCTTCTCCCAATCAGCTAGGTCTTGCCTGAGGGTTTTGGTTATTGTGGCTGTGGTTTTGGAAAGTTTCCTGGATAACAAATCTTTGACTCTAGATAGAAGTATAGCATCTGGGGAGAAATTTGGTTGGTGTGAAGGATCTGGCCCTGGCATTGAGGTTGGCAAATCTGGGTCATCTGGATATTCAGATGTGGCATCAGTTCTCCCTTGGTCATAGAAGTGCTGAGACAGCAAATCTGCATCTGGGCTTTTTGGTGGTAGGGGAGGTGGGTCAGGGGTCATTTGGCTTGAGGCTGAGGAGGATCTCTGCCTAGCGCCTAGTTGTTGTTTTGGTGGTGGATGGTGTCTGTCATGCATGCTGGCATGGGTGGTGGCTATCTCTAGGAGGTCTTTGACTGATTGTTCTTTGCTGTGATGTAGCATTTTGGTTTTCTTGCAATCTCTGGCCATTCACACAAGAAAAATTAAAAACCAGTTTGAGGGGTTAGACAACATGGAGGTGCTGAAGAAGATGCAATTAGCAGCTGAGTGTGATTGTGCGGAGCTACGTGGGTCACCCAAGTTATAGTAAAGGATAGTGAGGCCTCGTTTCTTCCAGGCTCTATTGGGGTATAGTGGCTGTACTAACTGAGTGCTACTCAGCGTTGTCGTCATGTTTGTTCCTCTGAGAGGCCACCTAAGACCCCATCTTTGCGGCATGGTGTTTGGGAAACCCAGGGGTAGTACGGTCTGCCGTGATTTTTGCTAGCTGCTATCAGGAGCGAGGCCGCCACTACCGGCGAGGGTATTTCTCAATAGCGGGCAGTGGGCACTTCTCTGCCTTTGAGCAGCTTTTAAGCACTGGCGATACAGTCTTGAAATCGCACACCGTGTGTGCAACGCACTGAGGTCCCATGTTTGAAGGCAATAAGGATGGCTGTTACGTGCTGCCGGGTAGCCATGGGAAAGCAAGGAGTAACTTCAGCAGGCAGCGCTGTACCGATTATGCATCCAGTTTTCAGGGTAGGAGGCCACTGCAGGGGGGCAGGCAGACCCCCCCAAGGGCCCTAGTGCTACTTGGTATAGTGTGGGGTTGGAGCAGGCCTATTCTCCCCTCAGCTAACTGGATGTCAGACCCTTTTAGTGGGTTTTAAGCCTCAATTTTCGGGCCTCTAGGCCTTCCAGGTGAACTCCTCATCTGTTCCCGTAGGTCAGGGGGCCTCTGCCAGGCCTCTACAAGCCGGATTCATGGCTTCCAGAGGTCCGGTTCGCCACAACCGCGATCGGCTGCCCCCAAAAACTTAGCCCCCAGCTTCTCCCAGGTGACTAGGCCGCAGTAGACCAGAAGCCTAAACGGTGTTGGATCGGGCTGCAAAGCCCCACTTCTGGTGTCTCGGCATTCTGGGAGTGCTGTGGTGGCACTTAGCATGTTGTATGGTGTGGCAGCAGGCCTGATGGCGTTGGTTTATATCATGGAGTTTCCGGAGCTCTCCTTCTGCGTGTCCGCTCCTGATCGCGGTTAGGCCACGCCCCCCACGGGGATTTTTGTTGCGGCTGTTTTCACAGTTTTCACCCATAGTCCCCCATTCATGCAGAGTATTACATCCCAGGGCACCCAGTTATGCAGAGCATTGCATCCCAGAGGCCTGGGTCCATGCAGAGTATTTTATCCCAGAGCCCCCAGTTATGCAGATCATTGCATCCCAGTGCATGCTGTCCATGCAGAGCATTGCATCCCAGTGCATACAGAGCCCCCTAAACCTTTGTATCCCATTCCATGCAAAACATTGCATTTAATTGCCCTCGGTCATGCACTGAGGACCCCCAGTACTGCAGAGTATTACACCTGTAGGAGGAGAGGACCCCAGTACTGCAGAGTATTACACCTGTAGAAGGAGAGGACCCCCAGTACAGCAGAGTATTACACCTGTTGGGGGAGAGGACTCCCAGTACTGCAGAGTATTACACCTGTAGGGGCAGAGGACCCCCAGTACTGCAGAGTATTACACCTGTAGGAGCTGAGGACCCCATTACTGCAGAGTATTACGCCTGTAGGAAGAGATGGCCCCAGTACTGCAGAGTATTACACCTCTAGGAGGAGAGGATCCCCAGTACTGCAGAGTATTACACCTGTAGGAGGAGAGGACCCCCAGTACTGCAGAGTATTACACCTGTAGGAGGAGAGGACCCCCAGTACTACAGAGTATTCCACCTGTAGGTGGACAGGATCCCTAGTACCGCAGAGTATTACACCTGTAGGAGGAGAGGACCCTCAGTACTGCAGAGTATTACACCTGTAGGTGGAGAGGCCCCCAGTACTGCAGAGTATTACACCTGTAGGACGAGAGGACCCCCAGTACTGCAGAGTATTATAGCTCTAGGACGAGAGAACCTCCAGTACTGCAGAGTATTACACCTGTAGGAGGAGAGACCCCCAGTACTGCAGAGTATTACACCTGTAGGACGAGAGGACCCCCAGTACTGCAGAGTATTATAGCTCTAGGACGAGAGGACCTCCAGTACTGCAGAGTATTACACCTGTAGGAGGAGAAGACCCGAGTGCTGCAGAGTATTACACCTGTAGAAGAAGAAAGGTAATGGGGCGGACGGTACCGACGGGGCGGATGGGTGGGACGGTACTGACGGGGTGGACGGTGCGGATGGTACCAACTGGGCGGACAGTACCAGGCGGATGGTGCCAACAGTAACGGGGTCCAGGCTGAGCGTTTTCATTATGATGGAATCGAGCATCAAACGTGGATCTGACTGAAGTCTAGAGCTGCGATATCAGTCAAATTTGCATTATAATCCTAGTGCTAACGCCAACTTGTCCGTGTGTGTGTGTGTGTGTGTGTGTGTGCTTCCCATGCTCCGCCCCTGATCACATCGTGACCTCATCGCAGGTCCTAAAGCATAAAACATGCAGAGCCTGACGGCAGGCATATTTTTATATTCCACAAGACTTCTGCTCTATTCGCAACCTGATTGGTTGTTTGGTGAATCAGCCATCCCAAACAACCAATCACCGTGGATCAGCCGACCCAAACACCCAATCAGGTTGCGAATCGAGCAGAAGTGTTGTGGAATATAAAAATATGCCAAAGGCAGCTGTGTGCTCATAGGACCTATGATGATGTCATTGTCATGTGATCAGTCACCTGTGTGGGAGGAGTCAGGGGTCACATGATATCATCACAGATCCTAAACAGCATTCCAACAAAATGTATGTGCTAAAGCTGTGTGTGTCTGTGACATGCCCATGTCATGCAGCAGAGCTGTGTGTGTCTGTGACATGCCCATGTAATGCAGCAGAGCTGTGTGTCTTTGATATGCCCATGTCATGCAGCAGAGCTGTGTGTGTCTGTGACATGAGCATGTCATGCAGCAGAGCTGTGTGTCTGTGACATGAGCATGTCATGCAGCAGAGCTGTGTGTGTCTGTGACATGAGCATGTCATGCAGCAGAGCTGTGTATGTCTGTGACATGAGCATGTCATGCAGCAGAGCTGTGTGTGTCTGTGACATGCCCATGTAATGCAGCAGAGCTGTGTGTGTCTGTGACATGCCCATGTAATGCAGCAGAGCTGTGTGTCTGTGATATGCCCATGTAATGCAGCAGAGCTGTGTGTGTCTGTGATATGCCCATGTAATGCAGCAGAGCAGTGTGTGTCTGTGACATGAGCATGTCATGCAGCAGAGCTGTGTGTGTCTGTGACATGTGCATGTCATGCAGCAGAGCTGTGTGTGTCTGTGACATGTGCATGTCATGCAGCAGAGCTGTGTGTGTCTGTGACATGAGCATGTCATGCAGCAGAGCTGTGTGTGTCTGTGACATGCGCATGTCATGCAGCAGAGCTGTGTGTGTCTGTGGCATGAGCATGTCATGCAGCAGAGCTGTGTGTGTCTGTGACATGAGCATGTCATGCAGCAGGGCTGTGTGTGTCTGTGAGATGCGCATGTCATGCAGCAGAGCTGTGTCTGTCTGTGACATGCACATGTCATGCAGCAGAGCAGTGTGGGTGTGTGACATGTCCATGTCATGTAGCAGTTGTGTTTGTGTGTATCTATCACATCCATGTAGCAAATGTAGTTGAGCTGTGTGTGTCTGTAACGTGTGCACGTAGCAGAGCTTTTTTGGCGCTTTGCGCCATCAGACACACTGGTGCTGTTAATTTCCTAATAACTGGCAGTGTACACTATACGCTCTCGGGACGTGTCTTTTGTTAGTTTTCCTGTAATGATCTCTAAAGGGTAATGAAGTGCTTTGATCGTCTGCCATCACCGAGCCGTGTAGGCACTCTGTAGATGTGGAACCTCTACACTGCTTCGAAGAAACCTGCAGACGGATACAGCCCTCAGTTAGGCACTTCCCCTCGTTTGTTTCTCAGCACCCGGACCTCCACGTCTTAAGAGCTCTAACCGGGCACTAGAATGTAAGGCTTTAGGGACAGTTAGGAGGGAAAGCCTCATGGGATCTGGGAGCTTTATGTACATGATGGATGGATGATATGTCACCTTCTATGGAGCCTCATGGGATCTGGAAGCTTTATGTACATGATGGATGGATGATATGTCACCTTCTATGGAGCCTCATGGGATCTGCGAGCTTTATGTACATGATGGATGGATGATATGTCTCCCTCTATGGAGCCTCATGGGATCTGGGAGCTTTATGTACATGATGGATGGATGATATGTCACTCTCTATAGAGCCTCATGGGATCTGGGAGCTTTATGTACATGATGGATGGATGATATGTCACCTTCTATGGAGCCTCATGGGATCTGGGAGCTTTATGTACAAGATGGATGATATGTCACCTTCTATGGAGCCTCATGGGATCTGGGAGCTTTATGTACATGATGGATGGATGATATGTCACCTTCTATGGAGCGTCATGGGATCGGGGAGCTTTATGTACATGATGGATGGATGATATGTCACCTTCTATGGAGCCTCATGGGATCTGCGAGCTTTATGTACATGATAAATGGATGATATGTCACCTTCTATGGAGCGTCATGGGATCTGGGAGCTTTATGTACATGATGGATGGATGATATGTCACCCTCTATGGAGCCTCATGGGATCTGGGAGCTTTATGTACATGATGGATGGATGATATGTCACCCTCTATGGAGCCTCATGTACATGATGGATGGATGATATGTCACCTTCTATAGAGCCTCATGGGATCTGGGAGGTTTATGTACATGATGGATGGATGATGTGTCACTCTCTATGGAGCCTCATGGGATCTGGGAGCTTTATGTACATGATGGATGGATGATGTGTCACTCTCTATGGAGCCTCATGGGATCTGGGAGCTTTATGTACATGATGGATGGATGATATGTCACCTTCTATGGAGCCTCATGGGATCTGGGAGCTTTATGTACATGATGGATGGATGATATGTCACCCTCTATGGAGCCTCATGGGATCTGGGAGGTTTATGTACATGATGGATGGATGATATATCACCCTCTATGGAGCCTCATGGGATCTGGGAGCTTTATGTACATGATGGATTGATGATAGGTCACCCTCTATGGAGCCTCATGGGATCTGGGAGCTTTATGTACATGATGGATGGATGATATGTCACTCTCTATGGAGGAGGTTTTCTGGTTAACCATGATATGTTACAAAGGTCATTGCTGGGTCAGATGAGATGGCAGAGAGTCAGTTCTGCCCAGTGATGGACTGGTTGGCAGCAGCTAATGATTGGCTGAAGAGAAATGACGGGAAATGCCTGTGGTTGTCAGGCAGAATCAGGTGGCCTTACAGTGGCTGGTGATTGGTCCAGAGGAACAAGCTGAGAGGAGCAGCAGTGAGATATGGAGGTGCAGAGATGTGGGCGATCATCATCTGGAAAGGAAGCAGCATGCAGCATCCAGGTGACAGATCCCTGTTCCTGTCAGCTCCCCTCACAATTTCTGTCACAGCTTCAGATCCTCTGTGAAGATGGAGGACCTTCTGCAGTGGCTGATGGTCGGCGTGTATGAAGCGGACAGTGAGGAATAGCTACACAGATATCTGGAATCCCCTGCGCTTCAGCTTAGGACTTGTCAGCAGCGCTGGCCAGGAGGAGCTGCAGAGGACATTGTGTGAACACTTGTATCTAAGAACTTGTCAGTAGAGAACCACCAGCGAAGCGAAGGCAGAGGCTGCCTTTACCTTCATCCGATCAGAGGAGACTGAAACCTGGCAGCGGGAACAGTGCCCAGCAGATGCCATGCCAGCAGGAACAGTGCCACCAGATGACAACACCAAGTCCTGTGCTGCTGCACGTGCAGGGTACAGGTGAAGCTCTACAAGATGACAACGGCCCCTCTGCCAAGTCCTGTGCTGCTGTAGTTGCAGGGTACAGGTGAAGCTGTACAAGTGGTGAGACCCCCAGTAACCAGGTGGTACCCCTGGTTACTGGCAGCTGTGTATAGAAGGATTTAGCTTGTGTAGCAGTTGGGAGCGATTTCGCACGGCGGTTTTTGTGTTCGGTTTTTTGGCAGGCCGGAGCCAGGAGTGGGTCCATTATAGGGAAGATATGTGCACCTTTCCATCATACTTTCTCTCTGCTCCTGGCTTTGGCTCACAGGGTGCTGGGCATCGGGGCCGTCGTGTGAGCGGCCCCTAAGGTAGATTTATCCGTTTAAATGTGTAAGTGTTAACCCTTACTAGGCTGTAAAGAAAGAGCGAGTCAGGGGATGATGGGGAATGTATGTCTGCTTAACAATTGTGTTTTATTGTATCATGTCTGAGCTGAGGTAACTGAGCTCTGAGCGGACTGAACGCTGCACTGAAGTAGCTGAGCGCTGCAGGAGACTGTTCTGAGGTAACTACTGTATGCAGTCTGGAAGCTGTGAGGTAACCACTGTATGCAGACTGTCGGCTGTGAGGTAACAACTGTATGCAGACTGTCAGCTGTGAAGTAACCACTGTATGCAGCCTGTCAGCTGTGAGGTAACCACTGTATGCAGACTGTCAGCTGTGAGGTAACCACTGTATGCAGCCTGTCAGCTCTGAGATAACTGGCCACTGTATGCAGCCTGTCAGCTATGAGGTAACCACTGTATGCAGCCTGTCAGCTGTGAGGTAACCACTGTATGTAGACTGTCAGCTCTGAGATAACTGGCCACTGTATGCAGACTGTCAGCTGTGAAGTAACCACTGTATGCAGACTGTCAGCTCTGAGATAACTAGCCACTGTATGCAGACTGTCAGCTATGAGGTAACCACTGTATGCAGACTGTCAGCTGTGAGGTAACCACTGTATGCAGACAGTCAGCTGTGAGGTAACCACTGTATGCAGACTGTCAGCTGTGAGGTAACCACTGTATGCAGACTGTCAGCTGTGAGGTAACCACTGTATGCAGACTGTCAGCTGTGAGGTAACCACTGTATGCAGACTGTCAGCTGTGAGGTAATCACTGTATGCAGACTGTCACCTCTGAGGTAACCACTGTATGCAGACTGTCAGCTGTGAGGTAACCACTGTATGCAGACTGTCAGCTGTGAGGTAACCACTGTATGCAGACTGTCAGCTCTGAGGTAACCACTGTATGCAGACTGTCAGCTGTGAGGTAACCACTGTATGCAGGCAGTCAGCTGTGAGGTAATCACTGTATGCAGACTGTCAGCTGTGAGGTAATCACTGTATGCAGGCAGTCAGCTGTGAGGTAATCACTGTATGCAGGCAGTCAGCTGTGAGGTAATCACTGTATGCAGGCAGTCAGCTGTGAGGTAATCACTGTATGCAGGCAGTCAGCGGTGCGATCGGCGAGAGATGAAACTTTTTACCGGAGGCCTCCGTATTTGCACCCTGACGCGATCCTCATCCGTGAACTTACCCGGATTCTGCACATGCGACCGCCGGCAAAACACCGGACACATGCGCAGGAGTCTGGGAGCCCAGGAAATTTAAAATCTTCTTGCTCCCAGCGACCAACGGTCGCCGAGAGCCTGGAGCAGTGATGGGTGGCCTCGTTGAGCGGTCCCCGTTCACGTGATAAAAAGGTAGCGATCTACCTTAGGCCAGTCTCACATGACCAGATAGGAATTATGGATTCCGCATGCGTCTGATCCGTGGTAATACGCAGATCAATCGCATTGGATTACACAATTCCGCTCACATTAGTGGGTCGGAATTGTGTAATCCACTCGCAGAAAAGAGAACGCAGCAGGTTCTATTTTACCGCGGATAGCCGCAACATAGAGCCCATTGTGCTCCATGGTCGCGAATATACCCGCTGCCCATACGCAACTACGTTGTATACGGGCTGCGGGTACCCGCGTCATCGCTAAGCGACGGTGCAGGAAATACAAACAAAAAAAGGTACTGCGCATGACCGCCTGTGTGAGTAGGCAGTTATGCGCAGTACATTAGGCAGCCGTACGCCGGGCTCACAGATGAGATCCGCTGCGGGCCTCGGCAAGCGGATTCCGTCTACGGCTGCGAGAGCCCGGCGCTATTCAGACCGCTACCTGTGATACGTATTTTACAAGAAGTCCCGGGAACGCTCGCCTTCCTGCAGTTCCAGGAGCAGCTTGTTGAGCGCCTTCTATGTGAGACCGCCGCACCTCATCAAGCTTACGGAGACTCATGGAACGCCACTTTTTACACCCCATACCTGCCACTGAGGTCAAGAAATGACCCCCAAAAAGCATGAGAGGAGGGGGGATACCGGTTTTATTGCCCCATGGGCCCATTCCAACCAGCCTCCGTAATTACCCCTGTCTTCGGAAATACCACACAGTTCACATTATTACTTTTATCTAAGATTTGCGAACGCCAAAAAGGGCGCAGAGTGTGTGTGTGTGGGGGGGGGGGGAATTTTTAGGGAGCCAATTTTTATTCTGTATAAATAAGCAATGGGGCCTGGAATTTATTCAGTTGTGCCCTGAAATCCAACGGGTGTTCCCTCTTTTAAAGGCCTTTAAATTAGGGCCACAATGGGTATGTTTCTGAACTCGGGACAAATGGGGGTATCCATTTGGGGGTGAACGTCTTCAATCCTATGTACACTGTACAAAAAACTGTTTTTAAATTTAAAAAATTGCCAAAAAAATTGAAAATCGTAACTTTTTACTTCTGCTTTGCTTAGATTCATTCAAATATTGTGGGGTCAAAATACGCAGTACACCCCTAGATGAATATGCTAAGGGGTCTAGTTTTCAAAATGGGGTCATTTGTGGGGGTTCTTTATAGTTTTGGCTGCTCAATGGCTCAATAAGTGGGCAATTGGGGCCTGGAATTTATTCAGTTGTACCCTGAAATCCGACGGGTATTCCTTTCTTTGTAGGCCTACCCATGTGTCCTGTAAGTCTATTAGGGCCACAATGGGTATGTTTCTGAACACGGGACAAACAGGGGTATCCGTTTTGGGGTAAAAGTCTTCATTTATATGTGTGCTGTATAAAAAAACCTGTTTTTAAATTGACGCAATAGCCCAAAAAATGAAAAGCGTAATTTTTTCTTACTGCTTTGCTTAGATCTTTTCAAAAATTGTAGGGTTAAAATACACAGTACACTCCTAGATATATTCATTAAGGGGTCTAGTTTTCAAAATGGCGTAATTTGTGGGGGTTCTCTATGGTTTTGGGCGCTCAAGAACTCTACAAGTGGGCAATGGGGCCTAAAAAGCCACCGATTACTCCTTTCATTTTGCGCCCCGTTGTGCATGCGGACATAAGATTAGGGCCACAATGGGTATATTTCTGAAAACAGCACAAATAGGGGTATCCATTTTGGGGTGCAAGTCTTCCTTCATATGTGTGCTGTACAAAAAAAGCTGTTTTTAAAATGACAGAATTGCCAAAAAATGAAAATCCTACTTTTTTCCTTTTGCTTTGCTTAAATTTATTCAAAAACTGTGGGGTCAAAATACACAGTACACCCCTAGATAAATTCGTTAAGGAGTCTAGTTTTCAAAATGGGGTCATTTGTGGGGGTTCTCTATGGTTTTGGGTGCTCAAGAACTCTACAAGTGGGCAATGGGGCCTAAAAGGACTTCAAGCAAAATCTATGTTCTGAAAGCCACTGACTACTTTCATTTCGGGCCCTGTTGTGCATCCAGACATAAGATTAGGGCCACAATGGGTATGTCTCTGAACACGGGACAAACAGGGGTATCCATTTTTGGGTGCAAGTCTTCATTCATATGTGTGCTGTACAAAAAAAGCTGTTTTTAAAATGACAGAATTGACAAAAAAACGAAAATCCAAATTTTTTCCTTTTGCTTGGCTTAAATTCATTCAAAAACTGTGGGGTCAAAATATGCAGTACACCCCTAGATAAATTCCTTAAGGGGTCTAGTTTTCAAAATGGGGTCATTTGTGGGTGTTTTCTATGGTTTTGGGCGCTCAAGAACTCTACATGTGTGCTACGGGGTCTAAAAGGACTTCAAGCAAAATTTCTGTTCTGAAAGACACTGACTACTCCTTTCGTTTTGGGCCCCGTTGTGGACTCAGATATAGTATTAGGGCCACAATGGGTATATTTCTGAACACGGGAGAAACAGGGGTATCCATTTTGGGGTGTAAATCCTCATTTTCATGTAAACTACAGGAAAAAAATATGTCTTTAATATGACAGATTTGCAAAAATATGAAATTTTACTTTTTCTCCTCTAAATTGAATTCTTGAAAAAAAACTGTGGGGTCAAAATACTCATGACACCCCTCAGTGAATACACTAAGGGGTGTAGTTTTTAAAATGGGGTCATTTGTGGGGGTATCTATTATTCTGACGCTCATGAGTCTTTCCAATCTTGGCTTGGTGTAGGAAAACAAAGTGTTCCTCAAAATGCTAAAAAGTAATGTTAAATTTGTACGTCTCCTAAATGGTTAAAAAAAAGCGAAAGTTTTTCCAATGTGTGCCCAAAATAAAGTAAACGGGTGGAAATATAAATCTTAGCAAAAATTTCTATAGTATGTTTGCACATATTTAAGATATTGCAGTTGGAAATGTGAAAAAATGACGATTTGTTCAAAATTTTCCCAATTTTGGCTCTTTTAATAAATAAACACAAATTCTATCGGTCTATTTTTTCCGCCTAAATGAAGTACAACATGTGGCGAAAAAACAATGTCAGAATCGCTTGGATATGCAAAACCTTTCTGGTGTTTTTCCATGTTAAAGTGACACATGTCAGATTTGCAAAATTTGGCCTGGTCATTAAGGCGCAAACAGGCTTGGTCACTAAGGGGTTAAGTTTCTTTTTTACTTCAATAAATGTAGCCCTTTGTTTCTGTAATTCTGCCGAAAAATCCGGGAATATTGACACTATTGTGTTATTGTATGTGATTGGACTTTCCAATCTGGCCTGTCGCAGCGTGATATCTCTGTCCCGACAATTAAGGAGTCGTGCCAGTAGTGGTCTCGGGGGTGCTCCTGGTATGGGTGGTTTCATTGGTACCCTGTGCGCCCTTTCCACTGCAAACATGGGCGTGAACACGTCGTCTCCTAGTGTTGATTTTAGCCATTGTTGTAAAAAGAGTTCTGGGGTTGAGCCTTCCGTTTTTTCTGGTAACCCTATAATGCGGATGTTATTTCGCTGGAGGCGATTTTCTAGATCATCTGTCTTGGAATGGCATAGATCAACTTTTTTAATTGTCGTTTGTATTTTAGCTGGAAGTGGCTGCATTTTGTCTTCCGCTGCAGAGACCCCCTCCTCCATTTCCTGTAATCGTCCGCTAACATTTTGTAGATCTTGACGAAGTTGACTAACGTCTATTTTAACTTCTTCAATTTTCCCTGTCAGAGATGTTTTACAAGTATTGATAGCTTCCAGCACTTGACGTAGTGTTGGTTCAGGTTCTTGTTCCGGTTCTGCGTCAGCGCTTTTATTGTTAACAGGTGTAGGTTTCGCCATTTTGGATGGTGTTTCTGAGCTATCTACTCGTGCAGAGTCTTTTAGTTAGCCCGCGTGCTCATATTAGTAGATGTTGACTATACAGTATCTGTATTTATGCGAGATATGCTTGCTGCTTTGGGGGCTGAGTGTAGGTGACCAACCAGGAAGATTTTATGGCGCGCACAGGAGACCGCACAGTCCAGCAAGATATAGTTATATGCGTATGAGAGACGTTACAGTTCCTTTATAATTCTTGGTGCTGTATAACTTTAAAGATATGCCTTTTGCAGTATTACTGATCTTTACGGACCGTCTCCTTCCTTTATCTTGTCAGCGATTCCCACTGTTTTGGATTTGGTGGCAGTTGTTTCCTTGCACTTTATCAGGTGCCCTTCTATTGTATATCTATTTATATGCTGTCTGCCTTTGTGATTTGGAAGGTATTGGCATATATGTGCAGAGGTTCTCAGTCTCTGAATGACTTTCTCCTCACTGTTCTTCTGTTTCTGTGTAATGGCGGTGCCACATGTTATGTGCCTGCATATGCTAATGGCGGCCGGTCTAGCTACACCACGCCAGTCATACAGACACCTATGGAGATAGTCTCTGCTCCCTCTCTCCGCCTAGCGATTGTTCACCTTTACCTCCGACCGTATGTGTATACAGCAGTGCAGGCCCTCGGCTCCGGTGAGTGTATTCTCCCTCCGTGCCCCGTCTCTCACCGCCGTTCTTGTGCTCGTTCCTGGGCTCTCCCAAGTGTCAGGTTCTCCGCTCTGCCGCCTCAGCTGTGTCACTTCTCCTGCACACTGCACCTCCGTTCTTCCAAGCGGGCGCCGAGGGGGGGGTATTGTGCCGGTCTCTCGCTCTGCAGTCTCAGCCGCGTTATTCAGCCCGGGTCTCGCCCGAACTCAGGTCGGGGCGTTCCGCCGTCTGGTTCTCTCTCCTTCTTATTCCCAGTCGTCAGGCTTATCAGGGGGCTTCTTGGCAGTCCGCTGCTGTATTTCTGCTGCACGGCAGGTTGTTTTTAGGATTCCAGCAGGATCATAAGGGTGTTTAGATGGAAGCTCAGCTCATGTGTGACCGTCCATGTTGCTTGCAAGCCACGTCCAGTTCCTCTATAACTTGAGCAGGATTCCGTTTAAACTTCCAGATTTGAGCTTCACGTACTTCAGCTTCCTCAACTAAGCTTTTCTTCACCTGGGTCACCTCTTGCTCATGGAGTGCTCCCTGGGCTTTTTTGAAGACCTTTCTTTGTTTTACCACCTGGATGCAAGCAGTTTTCTCCAATTCCAGGTTTTCTTTGCGTTCACTTATCTGAGACTCCCAATTCATGAGTTTTCTTAGCTAACTGTATTTTCAGCTCTGCTATTTGTGTTTGCAACTCTGCAATTTGATTGCACAAATCTGCAGAGTCTCTTTCTAACTTGCAACATGTCATCTCTAACTCTTGGGCTCTTGTTTGCTATTTTCAAAAGTCCTGTTGACAAGTCTTGCTCATACAGAGTGGTTTGCTCTTTCATCAACAACCTGTGACCAGCTTCAGCTAATCTTCTGAGGCGCTCATTCTCCTTTGAGACAATCACACGGTTTTCAACTTAGTGGCTTCTTTGAGAGTATCTTCTCTTTCCGTCTAGAGTCTCACTGTTTCTTCTTCTACCAGTAGCCTTTGTTTCTTGGCCTCTTCTGTAAGTAGATACCAGCTGACAACCTCCTATACCAACTGTGCATCGTATCTTCTATTTGCAGCTTGATAGGCTTCTTCTGTCACATCTTAGTATCGGGAAGAAAAACTGTGCAATCTTGCATATGTATAAGTTCTTTTTGAACTCTGAGCAACTGTTCACTGCCTTTCTCATCTTGGACCTCAGGGTCTGCACTGACTATAACTACTGTCATAAGAGAAGCAGTCTTCTTTTTCTTTACAATTTTACTATCTATAGTTCCAAGGGGCAGTGGGTGGCTACTAGCAACTATCTCAGTTTCACAGGAAACTATACTGGTGTCAGAGAAATTCCAAGTACAGCACCAATCAGGCCCACCCCACTTGCCCCGCTGCCGGCGGTAAAGAAGAAAACACCACACGGAGGTCTGGTATCGTTCCTCACACGGGGACATGACTGCGCTGCCTTTTATTACAGATTACATGAGATCTTATACCCTTTGGTCTCATAACTAGGAATGGGTGATGGGCTCATTGGCTGAAATTCACCACATAACCATATATGGGAAGTCCGGATTTCCGGCCTGAGACAATGAAAGTTCAGATGCATAGTTGAACAGTCGTTATCTTGCTACGGCGCCTCTGGAAAAACAGCCAAGCACACGGCCTTGTGTCTGGTTATTCCTTGTGTTCAAGATACATTTTGTCTTCGCCTTGCAAGGCCTCTTGGCATATCTGATATAAGGCGAAGTATTAAGTTTTTCATAGAGTTAGTACATATGAGAATAAAGTTAGTATACATATAAAAAGAAAGGCACATAACTATATCTATATAAATGTATATATTCCAGTGTTTCCTTTTCTACCTACAAGGATATATATGTATCCTTCTCAAACCCCCCTAAAAACTTAATACGGAGATCAAGCACCAGGCCTTGCACTCTTCCTCGGTCGCCTCTCCCTTGCGTCAGGTTTTTTCCCACTGCCCGTAAGTCCCTACTCCTAGGAGGGGGATCCCTACCTCACCTCAGAAGGCCATGGATTCCCTGGGCTTATTTCCAGGCATCCATACCCTCTATCTGTACAAGTTAACACCCCACAGGGTGTGCCCTCGCCGGAACCTAAGGTCTTCTGCACTATCCCTAGGCAAGTGGGAAGTCCACTGACAGTTCATCTTAGGAGACCGGGGTAGGCGAAGTACTAGTACATTTCTCCATTCTTCTGATAACATAGTGGTTAGCATTATCGGAACTGGCTCTTCATCTCTTTCAAACAAGGGAAACGTTGGTGTCACATTATCCAGTCCCTTACTCATACTCTTTTTGATCAAAGGGATAATACACATACAGGAAGTTACATACCCCACCTCTTTCTGCTAAAATCATATCCAGGGCTACTCTATTTTGGAACGCCATGGATGCAGTGGGCCCTAACTGGTCAGCTAACCCTTGTAAAGCATCCCTGGTGTAGTTTACAAACCTCTGCTGATTGTAATAGATATAATTCATCCAATCTACATTATTATTAAGTGACAATAGAAAATAAGGACTCAAAACCTGCTTTAACCTGATCTCTAGAATTAAATTCATCTGGCACCCCCCTTGGCACTCCTATTGCATCTATGTATACATGTGGATCAAAGTTACCACCTGGAGCGTCAACTTCTCTCTTAGCACGATGCGGTGTTGGATTCTCACCCTCAGTGTAGTCTTCATATTGCACATTTGATTGTATTAATTTGTTCTGATCCCTGAAACAAGGGGCTAGTGTACAGTAGTCAAAGGTGTGTTAGAGGAATTGTACCACATTATAGCATGTAAAGGATATGCAGGATCATGAGTTCTTTCAGTGCGAAGTGTGGATCTAAGTGGACTTTCTTTCCAGCTTGACTACAGTTGGGGTGGTGAGCAACATCTGGTAGGGACCTTCAAACAGGGTTTCTCTCTCAAACTTTTTTACATAGACCCTGTCACCTGGTTTCAGATTGTGACACTCATCTGTAGGACCTGGGAGAAAAGCAGAGACTGCAGAATGGATTACTAACAATTCTTTGGAGAGGCCTATGACAAAATTAACAAGAAAATCACTCCCCAAACTCAGTTACTGAGGCATGTACCCTCCGGAGAAAAAGAAAAACTAATGGAAGACATTCAATTCAAAATTTGACCATTTTCTTCATTGCCTTTTGTATCTACTTTCTCACTACTCTGCGGATGGTAGGGTGTGTGAAAAGCCTGGAATATACCCAAAGCAGACATGATGTGTTGCATTATTTCACCTCTGAAGTGTGTACCTTTGTTTGACTCAATCACTTCCGGTACCCGTATCTGCAGATTACCTCATTCATAAGCTTCTATGCGGTTACCTGCTTATTTACTTTAGTAACAGGGTAGGTCTTTCCAACCTGAAAAGAAATCAACAACAACAAGCACATATTCATACTTCCCAACAAATGGGAGCTGAGTGTAGCCAATTTGCAATCCCTGAAATGGGTAGAGTGGTCTAGGCAAGTGTGATGTGGCAAATTTACTTCTGCCCTGTTGCTTACGGCAAAGATCATGCAAAATTGGACAAATGATGCAGCAGCTACAGAAAACCCAGGAGCCACCCGTCCTTGTTCAAGCGTCGATATCATTGCTGCTTTGAGAGGTGCGTCTTTCCGTGCATCAGCTGGGCCATCATGGGGCACAGGGACCGTGGTAGGCAAGTGCTGTTGACTGTTCGCCATACGCCGTCCCTTTTTAGTCCATTTTTCCTTTTCTTCCTTGCTGGCTTGTAACTGTAAAGTCTTTAGCGTATCAAAGTCCAAAGTTATTATCAAAGTCCAAGTTTTTATCAAAGTCCAAGTTCATATCAAAGTCCAAGGTTTAGTCAAAGTCCAAAGTTATTGTTAAATTCTTCTTTTCTTCTTTTCTTCCACGACTTGAGGGCCGCTGCTTTTGCTGTGTGGTCTGTGATGGCGTTGCCTCTTGCTTCTCCGGTGTAGGAATTGGTGTGAGCTTTCCACTTTGTCAGGTAGGAGTAGGGCCTCTGTGAGACTCTGCCCGCTGCATCATTCTCAATTGGCTGTCCTGCTGAGGTACAAAACTGTCTGGCCTTCCATGTTGGGCCGTAATCATGAGCTATGCCAAATGCATATCGGGAGTCAGTGTAAATGTTTGCCGTCTTACCTGTGGCCACTCTACACGCCTGAGTGAGTGCCTTTTTAGTCCGCTTCTTGTACTGCGACATGCGGAGGCATTCTGCTTTTAGGACATCTTGTTGTGTGACCACTGCATATCCAGTGTGGAGTCGTCAATCACCCTGGTATCATCTATAAAAAACAACTTAAAATATGCATTGTTAACAAGGGCTTTCAATAACTTTTTAAAACTTACATTTTCTTGTTGCATCAATGCTGGACAATCAGGCTGGTATTCTATTTCAAAAAGATCAGAATCTTGTTGCAAAAAATTTAAAAATGGCTGATTTGCAATACCTAGATCACCTATGCCTTCTCCTCCCCCCCTTTAAACCAGGGTACTCAATTGTAAGAAGAGCAGCCGGGTTCAAGGTAGTACAACATTGTAAAAAGATTTGATGGATGCAGATAAGGCCTGTAAGATGTTAGCACCAATAACAGAGACATGAGTTACATCGGAGCAGAATAATCTACAAACACCTATTAATATTTGAAATGTGATATTCCTTTAAGCAAATTCATTATTAATCTGATTCTGCCTGCAACGTCTTATCAAATTTGAGAAAAAAAAACTTTTACTAGCTGCTCAAGATCCTCACCCCCTCCCTTGTGGACAAGAGGGATGAAACATTACGTCCTTTACATCATCTAGCTCCACCCCCTCGATACTGGTCGCTTGCTTCTTTTTTCCCAACTTCATTTCAGCTGTACAGTCTAAGCATCCACACCACAACCAAGCAAAGTCCCATGCATGGGGGGGCTTTTATCCCCAGTCAATATCTGCATCCCACATTCATCACAGCCTGAGCACTGGGCATTAACTTTCATCCATCCATGCGCTCAAGTCTGCTCCGTCACCCCCTATTGAAGGTGTACCAGTACATACAGATGCACAGACAAAAAAAAGTTTGACAAACATACATCAGTTGAAAAACATTGAGGCGAGTGCTATGATCTTATAAAGTACATGATTCTATTGAGATGAGATTGTGAATGAGCGCTATTTTTGACAAATTATGTGAAAAAAAAAAAATTTGCTGAGTGACTGAGACATTCTCTTTCTTATTTACTGAAACTATTATATGCTGAATTAAACGCTGAAGTATTTTAGAATTTGTGGGTATTTTTCAGCCCCCCTTGTCTTTCTTCCTCTGTATTTGACCCTGAACAAAACGTGAAGTCTGAAAGCCCCCACCTTTTCAAAACATCTGTTGTCTCTCTAGGAATATGACACACAGACTGAATAGATTTGTTTTAGTTTAACTATTCCCTGCATTTGAAGTCATAATTAACACATATCCTGGGACCTTGCAACATTCATTTTCAACCCCTGTATAAGTAAGAATATATCTTAGAAATTGCTATATTTCCTGCCTTGTAAGACAGTATAATTAATTAAATTCATTTCAAGCCTCCATTCCATTTAAGCAAGCAAAGATATTTTCCAGGGTCATTATTTCATTTTCTCTGCTTTGTTATCGCTTGACCTTGAAAACTAAACACAAGCTGCAGCTTTACATAAACAATCTTTCTCATCTAAAAGCAAGCTCAGTTAACCATTTGCACATACAGTATATACATATATACACATACACATTTATATCTACCTAGTATTATACACCTTTAAACAAATATGTGTACATACTTGACTGTCTCTCTCTCCTCCTCACTCCAGCACTTTCTAGCAAACCTTGGTCTTTTAAGGCACGCTTCTTGGTCCTAAAGACCTCCTAGTCACCATACTGTAATCTACCGTGCGGGTCCTTGTTACACATTTTCATAAGCTTTCTTACATTTTACAGATTGTGACCCTGGTCTCTCCTCCATCAATTGATCCGCACGGCGGCAGCCCTTGAGGGGCTCTGTCTTCTTTAATAAGATCTTACGCATATTAGAACAACAACAATAATAATAATAACACGCTCCATAGAGTGCATCCTTCTGACCCGAATTGTCAGCCCCTTATATATGGCAAAACAACCGAAGGCATCTTCTTCTATAGAACCAGTCCCAAAGAGTGCGTCCCTCTCCACCATCAACAACTGAACTAAACTAAAACGGAGGGTTCCTTCGTCTATGGGACCTGTCTCACAGAGTGCATCCCTCTCAGCTAAACAATTAACAACTAAATAAACTCAAACGGAGGGTTCCTTCATCTGTGAGAACTATCTCACAGAGTGCATCCCTCTCAGCTAAACCATCAATAACTAAATAAACCAGAACGGAGGGTTCCTTCTTCTGTGAGACCAAATGAAAAGAAAGAGAAAAAAATTCTGCAGATACAAAAAACAACCTTCACTATTGCTAAAACGCTACGGACTTCAACAACAAATAGACTACAGACTAGTTTCTGGGTGAGCGATTGGTGCGCATATCACGGTCAGTGGTCCATGACGGCAAACCCGAAGCCCACACGAGTTACCGTGTAGAACTCTTAACCCAACCCGTCCGGTCACAAAACACAGATAGTCCCTCCTGCTGCAAGACTCGCAGTGTAAAACACAACATAAATATATGCTGGTCTTACCTGGAGTTCTGTGAGTTGATCAGGCTCTGTTTGCAGCAGGACGGCTTCTCCGTGGCGTGGATCCGGGTGGACAGGGCTGCACGGCTCCGGTTTTGTCGTCCCGGGTTTCGGCACCAATTGTCAGAGAAATTCCAAGTACAGCACCAATCAGGCCCACCCCACTTGCCCCGCTGCCGGCGGTAAAGAAGAAAACACCACACGGAGGTCTGGTATCGTTCCTCACACGGGGACATGACTGCGCTGCCCTTTATTACAGATTACATGAGATCTTATACCCTTTGGTCTCATCACTAGCAATGGGTGATGGGCTCATTGGCTGAAATTCACCACATAACCATATATGGGAAGTCCGGATTTCCGGCCTGAGACAGTGAAAGTTCAGATGCATAGTTGAACAGTCGTTATCTTGCTACGGCGCCTCTGGAAAAACAGCCAAGCACACGGCCTTGTGTCTGGTTATTCCTTGTGTTCAAGATACATTTTGTCTTCGCCTTGCAAGGCCTCTTGGCATATCTGATATAAGGCGAAGTATTAAGTTTTTCATAGAGTTAGTACATATGAGAATAAAGTTAGTATACATATAAAAAGAAAGGCACATAACTATATCTATATAAATGTATATATTCCAGTGTTTTCTTTTCTACCTACAAGGATATATATGTATCCTTCTCACTGGCAACACCATTCTCTAGTTTGCCTCCAGTCTTAGTACTACATGCAGTCTCTCCATTATTTCTACTCTCTACCACTAGAGGCACATTTGATCTAACTGCCACATGGGCAATGGCTGAACTCCTTGTAACAGCCTGTTCCTACTCTGCCTTCAACTGTGCAGATTGGGGAATACTTTTACAAATTCTAGACATTTCATACACAGAACAAAACATTCCATAATCCTTCTCACATAATGCTTCTGTCAATAGAATTTTTTTTCTGCAACCCATTTTTATCAATACACTTTTCAGACATGTTTTCATTAGATGTTGCTGGGACAACAGGAAGTATTTTGTCCAGTGGTCCCATTGGGTGATACATTTAAACAGAGCCTTTTGGAGGCTTCAAGATGTGGTGAGAAGACAGCTCTTATAGATTGCACCTTGGATCTTTGGTGAGGTTAAAAGGAGTCCCGATTAAACAATCAGGATGAATATGGTATTTGGTCTGGGGCTTGGACCTTTTTGCTATAACTAAGGAGGTCTGGCAATACTGTATCTCATATTCCCCCCCCCCCCCCTTCCTTGGCCTTTTTGGGCAGAGCTAATCCTGACCTTCTACCGGAGACAGCCAAAGGTTTGACATGGATGTGGTGACCCCACCCACTTTAGTGCTGCTTGCACAAAGCAGGTCTACTCCTTGTGCAGTGGGGTAAGGAATAGCCGCATCATGCAGGGACATATGCTGTCACCTGTTTGGTGTCCTTTGGAACCCCTACAGTACCTGCGCTCCTGTGCCAATGCAGCCCCTAAATTTGCAGAGTGACCTATGGAGGAGGGAGGTATGGGGCCCTCTGTGGGGGAGGGGCATGGGAGAATAGGGTACAGTGAATACAGGCAAGAAATCAACGATTTGAAACGTAAGGAGACCTGGAGAGTGGCAGGGGTGACTGGGGAGTCAGGGAAAAGAACTTTTGCTCCTGCATCGGAAAGGTAACCTGTCACGATTGTAGGATAGCCGGGATGAAGATGACAAGGAATGGTTGCAGGAAAAAGGTTAAAGGGAGGAGCTGCCAGAGGGATAAAAGCTCTTCTCAACTCCAGACCAGGTACTAAAGGAAGGGCAAATGGGCTCTACTCTGGTTGTCCTCTCAAACCGCTATCAGCCCCTGGGAGAGGACTCTGAAGCCCTCTTGGCAAAGGCGGCTGAGGAATCAGGAAAAGGGGGGAGCACGCAGAAGGCATTGACCTCCTCTTCCTTCACAGTTAAAGGGATCCTTGGGGGGAGAAGGTATCCTGGAGCCATCAGATAAAAATGGAGTCTCCCCTGTAAAAGAGGGGCATCCCCAAGAGGGTATCGATTTATCTGAATCTCTGAAATGTGGGGGTGGCAATCATTCTGGGGAAGAGGGTGGTGGAGCAAAAAAGAGGATAATCAATCTTGTTCATTTTTGATGGCAGCACTCAATCCTGTTGACGCCGACAACCATTAATGTAGCCAGCATAGAGTCAGATTCTGCTAGGTTTATGGACTTTAATTTTTTTAATGGGCCTCTGCAGGAGTAAGTCAAAGTGGTGGAAGGTCTTCAAGAAAAGAGCTGCAAAGCATTTTCGAGAGTTCTCTAACCTCAGAACCCTGACTTGTTACCGTTTCAACGGGATAGCACTTCTCAATATGGACAAAAAGGTTATGGCTAAAGTGCTATTCAATCGGTTAGTCCTTTTTGCACGTGAACTGCTTTTCGGAGGAACAGCACTGTTCTGTCAGGGGCAAAGCACTTTTAGTGCTGTACTGAGTGTCCGAGAGGCTGTAGAACAAAGTAGGGCTGTGAATTGGAGGGGTTTCTTGCTGTCTCTGAATCAGGTAAAGGTGTTTAATATGGTTAACCACAAGTACCTTTGGTTGGTCCTGCTGAAATACAGTCTACTGGGGGTTTTGTCAATTGGCTAAAGACTTTGTATAGGGGGGCTGGGTTTCCCACTGGTGAATGGTTGAGTTACTTGCCCCTTTGGGGTGTGGTCTCATGTCCATCACTGTTGTCCCTTGAGTCCCTTGCTATACGTGTCCGCGATCGACCCCTCTTTAAGGAGGTTGGGTCGTGAGCCGTTGGCGGGGATTGGGGCAGACTTGAGGAGGCTCAGGTTGGCTCTAAAGGTGGTGACAGAGGTAAGTAGGTATTCCGAAGCTTCTGGATCCGAACTCAACTGGGAGAAGTGGGAAAATCTCTGGCTGGGAGAAGGAGATCCTGATTTTAATCACTCTGACACCCTCTCAGAGCCCCAGGAATCAGCAAATGTATTGGGCATCTGTTTTGGCTAAGGTAATTACTAGAGATGAGCGAGCATACTCGTCCGAGCTTGATGCTCGTTCGAGTATTAGGGTGCTCGAGATGCTCGTTACTCGAGACGAGCACCACGCGGTACTCGTCTCGATTAAACGAGCACTGACCATTGAATTCAATGGAGCCGGCAATACAATATATAAGCCCTTCCCTGCAATTCATCCAGAAATGTGTAAAAATAAAAAAAATATATACTCACCTTGTCCCGGCAGAACGATGTTAGCCCATTGAATTCAATGGAGCCAGCAATACAGCCGGCTCCATTAAAAGCAATGGGCTGCTGGCGATCGCTGCCCCTGAGCCAATCAGAGGCAGCACTCACTCACCCATTCATGAATTCATGAATGGGTGTGAGTGAGGGCTGCCTCTGATTGGTCAGGCTGTGACCAATCAGTGGCAGCTCATTCAGCAGGCGGGGATTTTAAATCCCCGGCAGCTGAATACTACTCACAGCTGTTCAGAGCAGTTCAGGAGAACTGCCAGCTGGCCGCGCTGAACTCCGTCTGCCGGGACCAGGTGAGTATATATATTTTTTTATTTTTACACATTTCTGGATGAATTGCAGGGAAGGGCTTTTATATTTAAGCCCTTCCCGACAATTCATCCCGCGATCGCCGGCAGCCCATTGCTTTCAATGGAGCCGGCTGTATTGCCGCCTCCATTGAATTCAATGGGCTAACATCGCTCTTCTCTGCCACAGCTGTTACAGCTGTGGCAGAGGAGAACGATCTGTATGCTGACAGTGCGGGGGGGGGGGTCTCACTCTTGTCACTATTGTGGCTTAATAGTGGGACCTGGGAGCTTGAGATGCAGCCCAAAATGTAGCTCCTCGCCTGCCCTATCCGTTTCTGTGTCGTTCCCATCACTTTCTTGGGTTTTGCAGATTTTCACAAATAAAAACCTTAGCGAGCATCGACGATATACAAAAATGCTCGAGTCACCCATTGACTTCAATGGGGTTTGTTACTCGAAACGAACTCTCGAGCATCACTGAAAGTTCGACTCGAGTAACGAGCACCCGAGCATTTTGGTGCTCGCTCATCTCTAGTAATTACCCCGGAAAAAAATTGGGAGAGAAGGCTGAAAGTTGCCAGTCAAAAGATCAACCAATGGAAGGGATGGTCATTGTCCCGGAGGGAAATGGTGAGCCTTATCAAAACTGTCCTGCTCCCCTTATTCATCTATTTAAGCAGCATTTTCATTTTGCCAGTGCCTCTTTGGACACAGATCTGCAATGTTTTTTCAGCTGTTATGGGAAAACAGGCTGAATCTAGTGAAGCAAGAGGTCACATACCACACAAGGAGACTAGGGGGATTGGGTATGGTCAGTCACATGGTGTTTAAAGTAAGCACCTTTATAAAGATTAATTTGGCCAACTTCGGGAATACAGAAAGGGTTCCTTGGTGGGTAGTCTTCTCCAAGGCATGGTTTCGGTCTTTTTTCCAGGAATAGGAGACAGGTGAGCATGTGAAAGACTTACGCACGTCACACGGACATCTCCCGGCTTATGTTGCTCTGATGCTTATTCTCCACTAGGCATTGGGGCTGTAGAGATCAGGACTCTATCAAGGCAACTCCTTCACGAGAGTGTCTTGGCCTCCTGCTTCCAAAAATCATTGGCCCTCAGGGAATGACCAGGACCTGGAGGGGAGGGCTAATTTTGTTAAACTCTAAGAGAGTCCCATTGAAGTTTGGGGTTTTGCCCTGGTTCACCTTTCACAGTAAGCTATATGTGAGAGACAACCTTAAGTACAGAAACACAGAGGAAAGAAATTGCCCCCGTGAAGAGTGGAGACCATGGAGCGTTTCCTACTTCGATGCCCCTTTAATGGAGAGGTATATAGAAGGTTAGGGGTTGCCATTGGCTAGCCTCAGCTGGCTGTCCTTTCTAACCCAGAGTGGGCCTATGAGGTGTTTAAAGATTTGGATGATAGGAATAAGTGTATTTTATATCTAGTTAGTCTAGTGGTTAGGTATTACACATGGCGCACGAGGCGTTTCGTATCAACGCGACAGAAAATCCTCCTAGTATATGTGGTAAGAAGGGACATTCTTCGTGACCTAGTAAGGATGCACTCTTTGGAGCGTAACAGGGCCTCTCCGCTGTGGAGGGGTCTCTCTTTTGGGGTGCCCTAGCCTAGAACCTCCAATTCTGGTAATAGCTTTTTGTTTTGCTTTGAGATAAAGTGATAGAGGGGCTTGCAAATGCTGAACCTAGATCCAGGTGGTGAGAGTATAAATGTGTGGCATAAGAGTATTGTATGTATGTGGAAGAAAATAACCTATACAATTTTTTTTTTAAGTTAGGTTATGCGTTTTAAGTAATTTTAGTATCTTTATTAGAGATGAGCGAGCACCCAAATGCTCGGGTCCGCGTAATTCGAGTCAAGCTTCTCCTAAAATTCGAGAGCTCTACTCGACTAACGAACCCCATTGACTACACTGGGAGACTGGAGCATTTTTGTATGTGGGGCGCCGGGTCCTGAGCTTTGTTTTTTATTTGCCTGCTTCTCTCTCTCCCCTACCAGACAAAAAAATTTGCCAATGACGCACGCTGCGTCACAGCGGGGAGGGACCAAGACAGGCACAGCGGGGAGAAGCCAAAAACTGGGGCGGGGTCGAACCCGACTTGATGTTTATTTGAGTAATGAGCACCATCGAGTACGCTAATACTCGAACGAGCGTCAAGCTCGCCAGAGTACGTTCGCTCAACTCTAATCTTTAGTTTTAGGGAATTCTCATTTTTTAATTTTGGTTTGGAAAATTTAAAGGAAAAGTAGTGATTTTTTTCCTCTATATATATATAAATATGCAAAGTTGTGCAAAATGAGAATATACATATAGATGGCACCGGCGTAGGATTTACCACTAACCATTATCCCTCTTATGCGAGCAAGTTATCGGCATGACACAAGGATATCAGGCCACCAGCTAAGAGAGTGTCAGGATGCCAGCAGAGGTGCCAGCAAAAGTACCAACTAGCAAGATGCCAGCCAGACAGATTTCAGCAAATTTCTTAATCAGAAATCTTTATTTACTATGGTGCCAGGATGTATTGTATTGTTCTTTGGCTAGTTTTTTTGTTATGGTTTACTTGAGTTTTTCCTTTCCTGTTTATTTTATTAGGTATAAACATTGAGTTACAGAGATCTCTCCCATCATCTATTATACCCAGGACTGTAACAAGGGGGCGCTCTAATAACTATGTATAGATATATCAGGGGTCAGTACAGAGATCTCTCCCATCATCTATTATACCCAGGACTGTAACAAGGGGGCACTCTAATGTATAGATATATAAGGAGTCAGTACAGAGATCTCTCCAATCATCTATTATACCCAGGACTGTAACAAGGGGGCGCTCTAATAACTATGTATAGATATATCAGGGATCAGTACAGAGATCTCTCCCATCATCTATTACACCCAAGACTATAACAAGGGGGTGCTCTAATAACTATGTATAGATATATCAGAGGTCAGTACAGAGATCTCTCCCATCATCTATTATGCCAAGGACTGTAACTGGGGGCGCCCTTAATAACTATGTATACATATATCAGGGGTCAGTACAGAGATCTCTCCCATCATATATTATATCCAGGACTGTAACAAGGGGGCGCTCTAATAACTATGTACAATATATCAGGGGTCAGTACAGAGATCTCTCCCATCATCTATTATACCCAGCACTGTAACAAGAGGGCGCTCTAATAACTATGTACAATATATCAGGGGTCAGTACAGAGATCTCTCCCATCATCTATTATACCCAGCACTGTAACAAGGGGGCGCTCTAATAACTATGTAAAGATATATCGGGGTCAGTACAGAGATCTCTCCCATCATATATTATATCCAGGACTGTAACAAGGGGGCGCTCTAATAACTATGTACAATATATCAGGGGTCAGTACACAGATCTCTCCCATCATCTATTATACCCAGGACTGTAACAAGGGGGCGCTCTAATAACTATTTATAGATATAGCAGGGATCAGTACAGAAATATCTCTCATCATCTATTATACCCAGGACTGTAACAAGGGGGCGCTCTAATAACTATGTACAATATATCAGGGGTCAGTACAGAGATCTCTCCCATCATCTATTATACCCAGCAATTATACCCAGCACTGTAACAAGGGGCGCTCTAATAACTATGTACAGATATATCAGGGTTCAGTACAGAGCTCTCTCCCATCATCTATTATACCCAGGACTGTAACAAGGGGGCGCTCTAATAACTATGTATAGATATATCAGGGGTCAGTACAGAGATCTCTCCCATCATTTATTATACCCAAGACTGTAACAAGGGGGTGCTCTAATAACTATGTATAGATATATCAGAGGTCAGTACAGAGATCTGTCCCATCATCTATTATACCCAGAACTATAACTGTAACAAGAGGCGCTCTAATAACTATGTACAGATATATCAGGGGTCAGTACAGAGATCTCCCCCATCATCTATTATACCCAGGACTGTAACCAGGGGGCGCTCTAATAACTATATATAGATTTATCAGGGGTCAGTACACAGATCTCTCCCATCATCTATTATACCCAGGACTGTAACAAGGGGGCGCTCTAATAATTATGTATAGATATATCAGGGGTCAGTACAGAGATCTCTCCCATCATCTATTATACCCTGGACTGTAACAAGGGGGCGCGCTAATAACTATGTATAGATATATCAGGGGTCAGTACAGAGATCTCCCCCATCATCTATTATACCCAGGACTGTAACAAGGGGGCGCTCTAATAACTATGTATAGATATATCGGGGGTCAGTACAGAGATCTCCCCCATCATCTATTATACCCAGGACTGTAACCAGGGGGCGCTCTAATAACTATGTATAATATATCAGGGGTCAGTACACAGATCTCTCCCATCATCTATTATACCCAGGACTGTAACAAGGGGGCGCTCTGATAACTATGTATAATATATCAGAGGTCAGTACAGAGATCTCTCCCATCATCTATTTATACCCAGGACTGTAACAAGGGGGCGCTCTAATAACTATGTATAATTCCTTTGCGGAATCACGGCTTACTCAATTAGGAATGATCACACCCTTCCAGATTGATTGATTAAGGTACAGTGCACTGTCTCCCAGAAGAAACTTAGTCTGACCCAAGTTCAAGAAAAAGTAACTTCCTTATTTATTCTTGGCGCGTAACAGTTTATAAGGCACATCAAACACAGCCCTTTTGGGGCAGGCAAGAATTACATAGACACAATGTGTTGATTGATTATTGGATAAGCGTCTTCCTTCATCCGGTCATCTGGTATTGCCTGTCACGTGGTGGCACTCTGGAGAGTGGAATGGGCTGTCTCGCCCCACGTGTGTCAAACCCGATATGATTGGAGACTATTTCATGAATTAGTAATTGCATAGACCGCCCATGTTATTTGCATCTGTTTCCAGTAAAATCGCTGGGGGATTTTCGCGGTAATCAAAAAACGGTAGTCCGTCTCGGATGCGGTTGATTGTCTGATTCCTAGTTCCGTATTAGTGCATGCAGCTGGACAGTCAAATATATTTATACATGTTGGTTACGGCTAAATTGCTAAATTCCATCTTTGTCAGCAGAGTTATGAAAAACAGATATTTCATATAAGCATTGCCTCATACTATTGTGTAACTGTGTATTGTGTACGTACACTTCTATAGCTGAATCAAAACAGAGTTAAAGCATTTGAATTAACAATTTCCCCGTAAGGCCCCAAATCCCAATACACAAAGATTTATATACTGGGATTGCCATCACAGACCCCCCTTGAAACTATCTGTTTCACCAAACTCGCCCTGCTCCATCCCACCCCCACTGCTGACTCTAGACTTGTAAGGTGTTGTAGACTGGAGCCATTGCTCTCATGGGGGTGTAGGATGGGTCAACATCATCGTATTCTGGATCTGTGATGACGACATTGGCATTGACAGTGGGCCTACTGCCGGACATCATAGAGAAACAGGTGGACCAGGTAGACACCAGGGCCGGGATACACTGTATGCAACAACAAACAGAAATTAGAACCATTACAATGGCAACAAAAACAGTTAGTATTTTCTTCATCAGAGTAAACCCAAACCAGGACCCTGTCAACCAGTCAAACCACCCCTGATCCGTTCCTTGTTTGATACTGGTGGCTAGATCTCTCAGGCGGTTGATCTGTTGATGGATTGACGCAGAGTTGTCAGAGAGGTTAAAACAACACATCCCTTCAAACTCTTCGCACCCATGGTTCATGGTCATAAGGATGTAATCAATGGTGGCTCTGTTCTGTAGGGCGGCTCTTCGTATGTTTTGTACATCTAGGAGTAGTAGGTCCAGTGCCTGGGATGTGGCATTTAGGCCCTTTACCATGTCACAAGCTAAACCGTTAATCACTCTTGTGTTATGCTGGGCTAATGCGGGGGTGCCTAGAATGCTGAGAGCTAGTGCAGTGTGCTCTGAGAAACTCAGTAGGGTAGGTGGTCCTACACAGTTATCGGCCAGGCCGTGGATGTCCCTCCGATCCCTAAGTGAGGGTGTGGGTGCCGGGGGGTCTGGCTTCTGATACATAAGGATACTTAGACGGGACAATGCACACGGTCCTCCTGTAATGTTGGCGGGGATATATGTGTATGTTAAATTGCCACAGGACAAGACCCATCCTACTGGTAGTTTGACATGTCTGGTGTGGCTGGGACTTCGAACTACTTTTCCACAAGACATGGTAGTCACTATCTTTTGACATTGTTCTTCAGTACGGGAGCAAAGTATTTGGGAATCACTAGTGACCACTTGGCCCCTCTCACATTTCCCAATGTACCGTGGATTACATGTAAAGTTATAACATACCTCAGCCTGTGAGACATTTCTGACCTGGAACTCAGTCATATTGGACCAGTCAGCGTGTTCTATAGCCTCACAGTAGGGACAATACTCATATATGTTAATGAAGGTGTTATCTTGTATCACATCGCCTCCCCCCACATCATCATCATCATGTACCATTGCATAAATTGATCTCAATACATTTACTGGAGTGGGAACGGCCAGTAGGCAAGCTTGTAGAATATCTTCCCCGCTCCTTAATTTAGGCATGCACATATTAGTTATATTGATAACATCTCTGGCTAAATACTCCCACATATTGATATGGCTTTCCCTCACTAGTTTAGCCTGCTGCTTCTGGTTCTTCACTGAGGTACCCTTTCCGTCCCACATTACCAGAACCCCACATAGGAGAAGTATTATGATAACTTGACCTAAATATTTCATGATGAGTCGTCCTTCTGAGATGGAGCTTTCTTGCAGTGGCTTGCGTGGATCCAGGTAGGCTTCCCCTCTAGTTTCACCGAGGTGGCAGTGGTCAACAACACCTGGAATGGACCGTCGAATCTTGGCTCAAGAGAGTTTTTCCTCAGAAACTTCTTTACGTACACCCAATCTCCGGGCTGTATGGAATGGGTGCCTGTGTCCTGGTCTGGGTCTGGAATGGAAGAGAAAACTCGTGCATGGACTTTAGTTATTTCTTTGGCGAGTGATATAACATACTTAGTCAGAACATCAGAGTGCAATTGTAACTGCTGGGGGAAATAACACCCTAGTCTGGGGACGGTCCCGAAAAGAATTTCATAAGGTGATAACTTATGTTTTCCCCTTGGTGTGTACCTCACGCTATACAGTGCTATGGGGAGGATTTCTGGCCAGGGCATGCCAGTTTCTCGTGACATTTTAAGTATTTTTGTTTTCAAGGTACCGTTCAGTCTCTCTACCTTACCACTACTCTGGGGGTGATAGGGTGTGTGAAACAAAAGACTGCTGCCCAACGCCTGCCATATCTCCTTGGTGACGTTGGCGGTAAACTCTGGACCTTGATCACTTTCGATGACTTCAGGTATTCCGAAACGGCAAATTAATTCAGTCATGAGTTTCTTAGCCGTACTTTTGGCAGTCATATTTGTACTTGGGTATCCCTCTGCCCACCCAGAGAAAACATCCACCACTATTAGGGCGTATTCAAAGCGTCCTGATTTCGGCATCTGGATGTGGTCAATCTGGATCCGTTGGAATGGATACAGTGGCTTGGCCAGGTGTTTTCTTGGTGTCTCCTCCATTTTTCCTGGATTACATTGGGCGCAAATGATGCAAGATTTGCAATACTTGTCCACCAACGTTGTGATGCCAGGCGCCAGGTAATATTTCTGGATCAATGCGTTCATGAGCATCTTGGACAAATGGGTTGGGCCATGTGCCCACTGTACCACTGCTGGGTAGAAGCTTCTAGGCAAGCATGGGCGGCCTGCCAGCGCAAACAGTCCCTGTTCGTCCTTTTTCGCTCCCTTCTTCGTCCATTCTTCTTTTTCTTCCTTGGTTGCTCTCTTTTGTGCTTCCGTAAGGTAGTCCGGTCGTATCTTCTCATCCACACTGACCATCATGGACGGGTCTGGTTCCTCCATTGATTCCACCCCAACCGGTAGGGCTTCCACCTGAATTCCAATTCTTCCAAACTCCCCCCTTGCAGCTCTTTTTGCTGCTTGATCCGCTGTATGATTACCAACGGCCTCTTCAGTGTTCTTCTTGCTGTGAGCTTTCACTTTCAGTATGGCCACCTTCCGTGGCAGTTGGAGGGCATCCAGCAGGTGCCTGATGGCTTGATGATGCTTGACTGGGGTGCCTGCAGCTGTGAGGAATCCTCTAACTTTCCAGATCATCCCGAAGTCGTGTGCCACTCCATGAGCGTACCGTGAATCTGTGTAGATGTTGGCTGTATGATCCTGGGCCACCTCACACGCCCGTGTGAGGGCCTGTAGTTCGGCTTCCTGTGCTGATACAGTAGGAGGGAGTTGTTGAGCTTGAATTATTTTCGTGGTGGTGGTAACTGCGTAACCGGTATGGTACCGACCCATCTCATCGGCGAATCTGGAGCCGTCCACGAAGAGTGTGTAGTCTACGGGTTCCAGTGGTTTGTCATAGACTGATGGTAGATGAGAGATTTCCTGTTGCATCATCTTGACGTAGTCATGTGAAGGGCGTGGAATGTCGTAGTAGGAGACGGAACCATTCGGTTTTTCCTCTCCATTGTTTCCATTCTCCTCTTCGCCTTCCCCCTGAAGAATTGGAAGGAGGGTGGAAGGGTTGAGGACATTACAACGCTGTAGGGTGACATTCTCCGGAATCAACAGTGAGCATTGCAAGCGTAGATGCCTTGCTGCTGATAGATGCTTCGGCTGTGTCTGGTTGAGTACGGCGGCAATGTCATGCGGAGCCAGGACAGTCAGAGGGTAACCCAACACGAGATCTGAGGTCTTGTCCAGCAAGACATGGGCTGCAAAGACTGCCCGCAGGCAGGAAGGTCCTGCTCTTGCCACTGGGTCGAGTCTGGCTGAGAAGTAGCCGATGGGTCGCGATTTTCCAGCATGTTTCTGAGTAAGGACACCTGATGCGTGTCCTTGATTCTCGGACACAAACAGAGCAAATGGTTTGTCGTAGTCTGGTAGTCCCAATGCAGGTGCTTTAGAGATCAGGTCCTTAAGTGTGCTGAAATTTCTTGTCGAGTCTTCAGAGAGTGTACACGGGGCCTTGGCCTTTCCTCCTTCTTCACCGATCCTTCTGACATCTTCGTACAGGGGTTGCATCAGCAAAGAGGCCTCTGGAATCCAGGCTCTGCAGTACGAGATCAGTCCCAGGAAAGCTTGAAGGGCCTTTTCAGATCTGGGAAGCGGCACTCGTTGAATGGCGGCGATCCGGTCTTCTGTCAAGTGTCGTACTCCTTGGGAAATGCAGTGGCCAAGGAAGATGACGGTTGTGCAGCACCACTGTAACTTGGATTCTGACACTTTACATCCCTGATATGCCAGATAGCACAGAAGATTTTCAGAGGAGGAGGAGGCCGTGTCCAGATCGTCTGCGCAAAGTAACAGGTCGTCCACATATTGGAGTAAGACCACTGTGGGGTGTCCCTCTATCCATGGGTTTAGAATCAGAGACATTGCTTTGGCAAATTGGCTGGGTGAATTCTGTGCACCCTGAGGCATTACAGTCCACGTAAGTTGGCCTCCGTTGTGCGTGAAGGCGAATAAATATTGGCATGATGCGTCTAATGGGACGCTGAAAAAAGCGCTTGTCATATCTATCGCTGTGAAGTACTTCGCTGTTGGCGGAATTCCAGACAGTAGCGTGTGTGGATTCGGCACTAAAGGAGTTTCCAATATGGTCGCCTGGTTCACTGCCCGTAGATCTTGAACCATACGGTATTTGGTTGGTTCGCCCTTCGGTGTCTTCTTTTTCACCGGGAACAACGGGGTGTTGCATGGCGACTCACATGGCACGAGGGCTCCCTTCTGGATCAGCATCTTAATCTGTTCGTCGATGGCTAGCGACACTGAGTGCTTCAGTGGGTATTGTGGTCTTCTTGGGAATGGCATTCCAGGCTTCATCCTCACCATCACTGGTGGAACTCTCAGACGACCAATGTCCTCAGGTCCTTTCGACCACAGTGTATCAGGGATTCTTGTTTTCACTTCATCTGGTATTGTCTTTCGAACCTCCTGACAGGTCATGAGGAATGGTTCTGAGGCAAGTGTCATATGGTCATCTTCAGATAGCGGGGAGGTAACCGTTATGCCACCGTCTTCAGTGTAGGCAATTGTAGCTTGAAGTCTTGATAGAAGGTCGGCTCCCAGTAGGTTGAGTGGTGAGGTCTTGTGAACCACAAATCTAGCCAGGATGTTCTGTATGCCGACAGGAAGTGGCTTGCTTAGTGGGTTTTCAGACGGCCTTCCTCCTACTCCTACGGTCAATATGGTCTTGTCATCCAGCAGGTGCTTGAAGGGGAAATCGTCAGCACGAATGATGCTCCTGGCTGCACCAGTGTCCAGTAGGAAGGTAATTGGATTCCCTGCAATAGAGAGAGTCATTTGGGCTTGGGGTCCGGTATTATCCACTGCAGGGTTCTGGAAAGAGGCCATACTGGAGACTGGCTTGCCTGTGTCCTATTGGGACGGGCCATGGTAGGATACCGGTGGTGGTGGTGGTGGTAAGTCATCAGAAGATGTTGGTCCAGCCTGTCTTCTGGCCTGATTTGTTTGTCCATGTTGTCCTGGTGGTACGCGGCAGTCTCTCCTGAAATGCCCCGCTTTGCCACATCTATAACATCTTCTTTGCCCATCCTGACTACGATTGTGCGGAGCTCCCATCGCCACCATCACAGGGGTAGGTCCATTTCCTGCTACTCCCTTTGCGACTGGTAGTAGGACATCGATAGCCAGGATCTTGTATTCTGGCTTTGCCGCCATCAGTCCTTTCCTTACTGGGTCCCGTAAACCAGAAACAAAAGCAGCGGAAAGCATCAATTGGTGTGTTCTGATTTGTGATGAGAATCCGAGATCGTCAAAGAGTTGAATGAGGCGACCATAAAACTTGTCCACAGATTCCCCTTTATCTTGGGTCACGTCCTGCAGTGTGATAGCTTGATCCGCCAACCTGTCTTGCGCCCATGCCTTCACTTGCTTGCAGAATTCCCTTCCGGAAACATATGTTGTCTCTGGAGTAGCATTCTCACTTGTCGGATCAAGGGATTTCTGGATGACCGGCCAATACGTATCTCCGGCCTTTACCTCCGTCAAGGCCTGTAGATCCTTCCAGGTGGCTGAATAATTACGTTGGTACTGGACCAACTTCCTGAAGAAAGGCATGGGTTGCTTTTCTGGATCCGGTAACCCCGCCTGGAGGGTAGTGGCCTGGCTTGGAGTGAAGCTGACGTATAGGAGCGGGGCATCTGCCGGTACGAAGGGCATCCTGTGGGGTGCCAGCTGAGGCGTGATCTGTGGTGCCAGTGATTGATGTTCATCTTGTGTGAGGGTAGTCTTGCGATCCATAAGGGTCATCTCCTTGTGGAGACATGAAATGGACCTTAGGAGTAGATGTATTGGGGGGTGCAAAGTTAAGTTGTTCTTGTATACTCGTGCGAGCTGCTGGGCTTTTGCGTAAGCTGGGTTTCGTTAGCGAGAATTGTTCTTCTGCTCCCCCTGAAGTCGCCGTCGCTGAGCGATGTTTTGGCCTTGCACCATATTCCTTGTTTGCCAATATGCCGTCCCGGCGGCGCACCATCTTCACAGGGGGGGGTCGGCCTCGGAACTTCTCTCCAGACCTGGTGACTCCTATTTCCCCATCCTCCTCACTTTCTGTCCATTGATCTCCATCTTCCTCCATGGGTTGCAAGGGAAGGAGTAGGGGTGGATCAAAGCCTCCCTGAGCTCCACCTTCCCTTGTAACAGGTCCTGCGTTCAGCTGATCCTCTGTAATTGGCTGGTCTGGGAACAGAGGGACAGCTTGTCTTTGTGCTTGCAATGCTTGAGGATCTATCACTGGATATAGTGGAGACATGGCAGGTGTTTTGCATCTCTGAAGTGTAGCAATATGGCTGCCTTCATGGGTGGACAGCTGGGTACTAGGCCTCTGGGGTGTACCAAGATGGCCACCGTATGGAGTGGGTGGCAGTGCCCTAGGCCTCTGAGGTGTCTTAAGATGGCTGCCAGAGGAAGTGGTCATTGAGGAAGTGGCTGTGGAACGCATATTGGAATGCCTAGTGTTTCCTGCGACATCATCACAGGAAACTGCAGTGTTGAAACGCACGGCAGCTCCGGATACAGGAACCGCCTGCTCAGCGTTGAATACAGGAAGTGTGGGCTCATTTACACTTCCGTCTGGGCGCGGGGAGCCACATCCCAGACAGGTCTCTCTTTGCCTGGGGTTTTGCACTCCACAGACTAGGCACATCCAATATGGTAAGTTACCTGAATGCATGGGAGGTGCTGACGGATGTGTAAGAAGTGGGTTCACAGCATTTGTATGATACACATAACGTTTGTATTTCCCCCCCTCTCCCTGCTCCGTCTCGCTCCACCCGTCTCTATTTAACGTCTTCGAGACCCGATACCATCCTTCTGCAGCTGTGAGCAAATTTTTATCCTGCAACAAGCCACGCCTATCTTTTAACAAAACTCGCCAGGCTTCCGGCTGAAGTCGCCCATTTGCATCTGCATCCCAGCATGCAATCTTCCGTATCTGCGGCCACTTATTTGAGCAGTGCTTGCCTTCTCTTTCGGCTACTAAATCCCGTGCCAGCCGCCCGTTATTATTGCTTGATTTATTCCCCATTCTTAAGTCCGTATTTTTAGGCGTCTGGCTGGGACCTGTAGTACTAATAGATTCTAAACTAGCACTTCCTCTTTTCTCCCCCTCTGCAGGGCTTCCCCCCCCTCTCTCTCTAGCAGGAGGATATTTTCTATTTCAGCGACACTACACCTAACCTGCTTCCCACGTCCATTAACCTCCGTCGCCCACAATACCCTACAACGAGGAGGTGGAATCCCTACCTATCTCAGGAGGGGGGCATGGGCGTCTCGTGTGGTTTTTTCCCGAGAAATCCACACCCCTCACCTGTACGGGGTGGCACTTCGTAAAGCGTCCCCCCGCTCGTTCCTATGGCCGCCTACACTTTCCCTAGGCGAACGGGAGGTTAATTGGCTGATATGACTACGGAGCAGGTGGGATGGAGCGGGTGTATGCCAGCAGCGTGCGTAGTTAGCGCTAACTGTGCCGGCTGGGATAGCGTCGTAGTCCAGACAAGAGACAAGCGGTGCGGTACTATAAATATCCCGTCCTTAGGTCACTGATCCGGAACAGTGATGGTCAAGAATATCTCTAGTTTCTAGCTTCTAGGGGCCTTTTTTGTTGTTTTTTTTTTTCCTTTTCCCTAAGTGCAATGTTTAATTCAGGAGCTGAGTGTCAGAATGACTTCCTCTTTTTCTGCAGCGCTGATCCCCCGCTTACCCCCTTCTTCTGATAACAGACTACAGTTTAACCCTATATCACAGACCTAACTTTAATTCTATGCAATATACAGACAGACTATTTCTATATGAGATGCAAGCAGGATTAACTCTACACGATATATAAACACTCTTAATTCTATGCAAGGCTTATTTTATGCAATGAGATGTGGATCTATGCAATGGATGAGCAGAACCATTCAGATTGTAATTACTTATACTCTACTGTTACCTAATTTAGCAATAGTAATTGTTAGTACTGTCCATTACAGTTATTGTACACATCAGAGAGTCAGTGGTAGCAGTGATTATTTGGATTTCCACATCTCAGAGGGGGATGCAAAAACTGTCCTTGGTACAACAGGTGTTGCATTCCAATCTCAAATACGGCAGTTAGGTCTAAAATTCTAGGAGTAACGCTAGATACCGGACACAGTATGTCCCGTCCTAGAACCTCACAGAGTTCTACTGCTACACAGTTCAACAATCTACCTTCAGCCAGAGGGATCCACTCATGCACGTTTAAACGATAAACAAATATTTGTGGTCCATCACCCTCAAGCAGTGGCCCGTAACCACAACGGTGGGGGGGGTACGGATCGCTCTGATTACAGATCTCCCATCCAAGTGTACTTATTGTCAATAACAATCCTTTTTTGCAATTCGGGCAAGACATGTGTGGTATTCTCATACCATAGACAAACAGACAAATAGACGGAGCACCAGTACGGCTGGTTTGGTCTAAACTACCCCTCGGGATACTGTCTGGCAGGCCCCCCTCCTAGGTCTATTACCAGACTCTAATGGAGCAGCGTTGCCTGTCCAGACGTTTGACCGTTTCCTGACTCCAAGGCTGTAGACTCCAAACCTGACTAGAGCAGGACCACCTAGTCAAACTACCCCGACAGGCCCCCCTGACTCTGAGGCTTTATCTCCAAACCTGACCCGAGCAGGGGGCCCCTGCGGGGACTTCCTCTCCCTTAAAGCAATTCACTGACCTTGCCAACCGACCAGTACTCTCAAAACGACAGGCATGTAATCATTCCTCTATATTTTATAACAGGTTCTTTTCACGTGATCGAGACTTAAAGAAGTACCTGTTGTATGGCTCCAAAGTGTCCGGCCTTGACACAACACAGGCAAACCTGAACTTGGCACACAGGTATAGATAATCAATTTATCTTACCGTGTTGAGTAGATAGGTGGGCCCACCAAATCCAAGGTTGTCTGTCCGCGTCTTGTGTCCGGGCTTCTTTGGATCCTAATCGATCACGCTGCCCGCATTCTCCACCAAATGTCGTAGAATTCCTTTGCGGAATCACGGCTTACTCAATTAGGAATGATCACACCCTTCCAGATTGATTGATTAAGGTACAGTGCACTGTCTCCCAGAAGAAACTTAGTCTGACCCAAGTTCAAGAAAAAGTAACTTCCTTATTTATTCTTGGCGCGTAACAGTTTATAAGGCACATCAAACACAGCCCTTTTGGGGCAGGCAAGAATTACATAGACACAATGTGTTGATTGATTATTGGATAAGCGTCTTCCTTCATCCGGTCATCTGGTATTGCCTGTCACGTGGTGGCACTCTGGAGAGTGGAATGGGCTGTCTCGCCCCACGTGTGTCAAACCCGATATGATTGGAGACTATTTCATGAATTAGTAATTGCATAGACCGCCCATGTTATTTGCATCTGTTTCCAGTAAAATTGCTGGGGGATTTTCGCGGTAATCAAAAAACGGTAGTCCGTCTCGGATGCGGTTGATTGTCTGATTCCTAGTTCCGTATTAGTGCATGCAGCTGGACAGTCAAATATATTTATACATGTTGGTTACGGCTAAATTGCTAAATTCCATCTTTGTCAGCAGAGTTATGAAAAACAGATATTTCATATAAGCATTGCCTCATACTATTGTGTAACTGTGTATTGTGTACGTACACTTCTATAGCTGAATCAAAACAGAGTTAAAGCATTTGAATTAACAATTTCCCCGTAAGGCCCCAAATCCCAATACACAAAGATTTATATACTGGGATTGCCATCACAATCAGAGGTCAGTACAGAGATCTCTCCCATCATCTATTATACCCAGGACTGTAACAAGGGGGCGCTCTAATGACTATGTATAGATATATCAGGGGTCAGTACAGAGATCTCTGCCATCATCTATTTATACCCATTGACTGTAACCAGGGGGCGCCCTTTACATCTAGAGGATAGAAGGTTTCTTCACCGACATAGAAGGGGCTTCTTTACTCTAAGCGCAGTGAGACTGTGGATCAATGACAGATTCGATAAGAGTTCAGGAGGGTACTGGAGGTCTTGAGTGATAAAATGTTATATGGAATAATCAACACCTTCAGCAGGGTCGGTGATCCGGGGATTATTCTGATTGCCAGACTGAAATCGGGAAGGATTTTTTTCTCCTGAAATGGGGAAAATTGGCTTCTACCTCAGTGGCTTTTTTCTTTTTGCTTCTTCTGAATCAACATGGGCTGGGGGAGGGGAGGGGGGTGTAATAGGCTGAAGTGGATGGACCTATGCCTTTTTCAGCCTAGCATACCCGGTTACTATGCAGTTAGGTCAATTATCACCAGAAACTAGCTGGTGGGCAGAACCCAGAAGGTGGATCTGTTTATAGCGGGGCCTGACGCCTCAGGAGCGGTGTTACACACAGTGGAAGCAGCCTGATTTTAAAGAATTGTTTCAACAGATATGAAAACCTTGGAACACATTGTCCAATGAAACTAGGTGAGCCGATTGACTGGTAGCCGCTTTCCCTCAGATCTCTGTCCCGCACCCACATCCCAGCAAGCAGAAGTGTGTTTCGAGTGCCATGGGGGGTATACATACGGTCTTTTACGTTACTAAGTTGTCAATAAAAGGACTAAAAAGCGTAAAATATCTGAATAATTCAGTAATAACGATTCTTACGATCATTTGTGGGAACGATGAATATTCAAAACAGTCCCAGAAATATGCAAATAAGGGAGATGGAACAATACCTCCACAGCACCACCTAGTGGAAGGCAACATTCCTTCAAATCAATGTTGCAATCAATGCCGAGAGAGCATGAATGGCCTTTTAAGTCTTCTCCCTCACTGGTCTCCCTAAGGAGAAAAGATAGCATTTCTGACCTCATGGGAGGCCTCTCACTAGCCAAGCCAAAAACCTACTGCACACCAATGAGGGACAAACACCCGTCTGTGCGTGGAATCTGGCTTGGCTTTCAATTCCTAGTTATTGTTACAAGGCTTTTATAAAGAGTCTAACATTGATTTGAAGGAATGCTGCTTTCCGGTAGGTGGCGCTGTGGAGGTATTGTCCCATCTCCCTTATTTGCATATTACCCAGGGGAGCATGAATGGCCTTTTAAATCTCTTCACTCGCTGCTCTTCCCAAGGAGGAAAGATCGCTGGGTTTGCTGCGCCATTTCTGGGACTGAAACACTGTGTATAATGAAAACAACTTTCCTGAAGATCCCATATTGACAGTCCATGAATTTAATACAAATGTTCCCTTGGGGTGTCTTTATGCATCCCTCCCCCAATGTCACTTCTGGTTTATGATGACAATACAGCTGGACTGCTATAACCAAGACTCTGCTTTACAATCACAATACTTTTCTTGCATGGATCCTGAACACAGCGGATCTCAAGGAAATAGATGTGGAGCATTCAGGAGATTCAGACTCATTGCACCCCAAAATAAGTCCTTACTGGCTGGAATGTCTGTGAATAACCTTTATTATGGCTCTTATAAGATTTCTATAGTCCAAACAGGAATATGGTTTCTTGTGTGCGAATTCACTCATGAATTTTCCTGAATATTTACTCAGAAAACATTTTCCACATATCGGAAAAAAAATAAAACTACTTCTCTGATGGCCCCGAAGTCTCTAGTAATATAGCATTATCCTCATTGTGAATCTAAATACTGATTCACCACTGTGTGGCTTCTCTCATGTACAACAAGATGTGATCTGTGGGCATAACATTTCCCACATTCTGAACATGAATACAGTTTCTCTGATGTGAAACAAGAGTGGATTTATCTTTAAAACATTTCCCACACAGTGAACATGAATACGGTTTCTCTCCTGTGTGACTTCTCTGATGTGAAACAAGAGTGGATTTATCTGTAAAACATTTTCCACATTCTGAACAAGAGTATGGCTTCTCGCCCGTGTGGCTTCTCCCATGTTTAATAAGATTTGCTTTGTGGGTAAAACTTTTCCCACACTCTTAACATGAATACGGCTTCTCTCCTGTGTGACTTCGCTGATGTTCAACAAGATTTGATTTATCTGTAAAACTTTTCTCACACAGTGAGCATGAATACGGCTTCACTCCTGTGTGAATTCTCTCATGTGCAACCAGCTCTGATTTCTGGATAAAACATTTTTGACATTCAGGACATGGCTATGGCTTCTTTCCTGTGTGGATTCTCTCATGCTTAACAAGACTTGATTTAATTGTAAAACATTTCCCACATTCTGAACATGAATACGGCTTCACCCCTGTGTGACTTCTTTTATGTGTAACAAGATTTGATTTATCTGTAAAACATTTCCCACAGTCTGAACATGAATACGGCTTCACTCCTGTGTGAATTCTCTCATGTCTAACAAGAGGTGTATGCTCTGTAAAGCATTTTCCACATTCTGAGCAGGAGAACGGCTTCTCCCCTGTGTGAACTCGCTCATGTACAACAAGACTTGATTTCACAGTAAAACATTTACCACATATTGAACATGAATACGGCTTCTCACCCGTGTGAATTCTTTCATGTGTAACTAGCCTTGATTTCTTAGGAAAACATTTCCCACATTCTGAACATGAATACGGTTTCTCTCCTGTGTGAATTATCTCATGTCTAACAAGATGTGTATGAACTGTAAAGCATTTTCCACATTCTGAGCAGGAGAACGGCTTCTCTCCTGTGTGAAGTCGCTCATGTACAACAAGACTTGATTTCACAGTAAAACATTTACCACATATTGAACATGGATATGGCTTCTCACCCGTGTGACTTCTCTCATGTCTAACTAGCCTTGATTTAGTAGGAAAACATTTCCCACATTCCTTACAGGAATATGCCTTATTTCCTGTGTGACTTCTCTCATGTCTAACAAGACTTAATTCTTCTGCAAAGTATTGCCCACATTCTAAACTTGAATGCGGTTTCTCTCCTGTGTGGATTCTCTCATGTGTAACCAGATCTGATTTCTGGGTAAACCACTTCCCACATTCTGAACAGAAGTACGGCTTCTCTCTTACATGAATTATTTCGTCTCTTACAAGATCTGAGCTATTGGTGAACGGATTATCACACTGAAACCTTTCGCCCCCTTCCAGACCTGTACTTGGGGTAACAATCGGTGGTCGGTGAGGAGAAGGTTCCATCTGATTATTGGGATTACAGGACAGATCAGTACTGTGAAGTCCTGGATGTACTTCAAGGGTCATGAGGTTTTCTCCTGAGGAGAGCGGTGGGACATCTTCATCCTCTACTTTATAATTTACCGATGACACAAAGTTTCCCTCCAAGTGATTTTCTGTGAAGATTAAAAACGGATTCTGTGATTTTTTTTCTTGAACCACAAAATAGACAACTTCAGAGCATTCTCAGACTGCAAACACACCGACCGTGTATGATGCAAATTACAGGCGATAGGCAGAAGCAGATCCAGCAGCAAGGAGCAGTGTCAGTCCTTGCTTTAGATTCTTTTTGAATCCATCCCTGGTTTTAGCAATAAGATCTGCCTATAAATTGCCTGTGTGATTGCAGCCTCGTTATAAGGGATCCCAACCAATCCTTTCCACTAAGAATTCCGGCTGTTCTAGGGGGACAGAAGGTCCTATCAGGTAGGACCATGATCACGGAGTGCTGTCTGTGGCTGGTGGGCTCAGTCTGCCGAGTGACATGACAGGTAGACCGTAGGATGAATGGGGAGCAGGGGGTGGGGGCTGCTGATTGGTGGTTTTACTGCATGGGGGCGGCGACAAGGGTTTCCTTAACTCATACAATCCCTATAACTTAAAGTCAGCTCAAAAGTCCTTAGATCCACTCCTAGCTGACCTGAGGGAGTGATGGCCCCTACGCCGTGTGACCTGGCTGGGGCCCGCGGGGCGGAGTTGCCGCAGAGTTTCTCAGCAGACTTCCTGCACGGAAATTCCACTTGTATTCTTAAACCCGACACAAAGCGGCAAAGCGGATGAGATTCGCAAAAATCTCGTTCCCCAGCTGTGGACAGTCCCATGCGGACAGGCCTGTGCAAAGGGACATGCAGCACGGAACTCAAATGTGCAACATGTCAACTGCATCGCCGTCTCCACCGCGGCGCTCTGCCCTCTATGGGGAGAGATTACCGCAGCGGAATACAGGCAGAGAAACACTTCCAACCTGCACCAAATGGCGCGGCTATAAGCAGCCTTTCCACTGTGGAAACCTTGAACCTTTCTGTGCGGTCCCGCTGCGGGCATTCTGCGAGACGTCCCACGGGGCCCCGGCCTTAGGGGGACTGATGGCTGGATATTGCAGCCTGGGGCCTCATTTACATCAATGTTGGTGCTGAATTCCTATAGGATAGCGAATACAATAGCGCAGTATGCGGGGGAAGGTCTGTGCTGGGGGCCGGCGTGTGCCGATTAGGGGGAGGACGGAGTTATATGCTCAACGGAGACCGTGGACTTGTGGCACTGGGGAATGCATGGAGCCAGTGATGGCCATTCATAGGTCGGGAGGAGTGTTGGGCAGATGGAGAAAGGTGGCCAGTTCAGTTTTCTTCATGTCAAGTTTTAGAAAGTAGAATGAGGAGGAGAATGAGAAGGATATGACCGACGGACGGAAGATTTGACTGCCACCGATAGTCATGGACTCTAGAAGCTGTCCTAGGCTAGAGTTAGGGCAGGCTCACACGAGCACCGGGTATTTCCTGGGCATGACAGGGTATCCCGCGCCCGCCGTCTGTATCCCGCGCCCGCCGTCGCTATCCCGCGCCCGCCGTCACTATCCCGCGCCCGCCGTCACTATCCCGCGCCCGCCGTCACTATCCCGCGCCCGCCGTCACTATCCCGCGCCCGCCGTCATGCGCAGGCTTGCTGGTTCCATTTATTCTTTTACTCCCCGCTGTCCCTTAGTGCCGTTATGTATAGACGCCGCACACAATCTACTTGGGTGTGTACAGTGTTTTGCACAACCCCCCAGAGCACAGAGCTCTACTGCACACAACACACAGTAACAGAACACGCCACCATCTTTTTTATGTGCTAGTGTGACTAACAGCAAACCCAATGTACTTGAATTGCCGCAACGTACCGCACAATACGCAACTCCAATACGCTCATGTAAGCCCGGCCTTATGGCTGGAAGATAGTAGGGGGCACACGGACCAAGCCGGTACTGAGCAGCACTTACAGATCGACCTATCTATCTCTACAGAAGTAGGACATCCCCTCTCGGTCAGGTGAGCTGTAGGCCAATGCTGCCACAAGCGGGCCTCCGTCCCAGTATGCCGCGGGCCGGACACCAGAAGCAATATGCCCATTAGATAAGACTTTCAGTTTACAATGTAAGTAGCGGCATCCAGTGTCTTTCCTAATACTTTATTTGTATATTCCCCAGAGTGCTGTGTGTCTTCAGAGGAAAGGCGAGATAGAGGAAGAAAAGGAGAGCTGTCTTCTCACCCGGTGATGTGAGGGGCCGGTGGTCCTCCATCATGACGTCCTTGTACAGATCCCGATGTCCTCCTATATACTCCCACTCCTCCATGGAGAAATAGACGGTGACATCCTGACACCTTATAGGAACCTGACAACACAACATACAGTCATCACCCAGACCCTCCTGTTACTGTATAATGTCCCCCACATTCCCCGCAGCGTCACCTCTCCGGTCAGCAGCTCCGTCATCTTCTTGGTGAGCTCTAGGATCTTCTCCTTATTGGTCAGGGGGTGCGGGGGAGGCTCTGTGATGGGGCCCGGGGTCCGGCTCCATCCTCCTGACTCCTGGAGATGGATGATGGGAGTCACAGAGTCAGCGGATGTCTTCACTACTGTGTAATCCTGTGGATGATGAGACACTCAGGGGATTATTAGACCATTTTTGCCCCTTTTTTTGGTGTATAAATGTAGAAAGTTTTGTTACACATTAAATTTAAACTAAAATTTGCCACTTTTACCATCTTTCACACTGGAGAAAAGTTACAAGAAAAGGGGTGGGGCTTAGTGGACCGACAAATTTTGTATAGTTTAGAAACAGCGCCATATTTGTCCATAGGTGGTCTCTGGTATTGCAGATCTGCTCGAGTCACCTAAAAGGGGATGAGATGCCACACCAGATCCTCAGGAGAGGCCACCAATATCAGATCGGTGGGTCTGCACCCAGCGTACCGGCCATCAGCTGATTAAAGAGGCTGCGGAACCCGAGAGTACGCCGTGGCATCATCACCGTAGACCCGATGCAGCGGCGGTACACAGTCCCATACACCTGAGAGGAAGCGGGCTGCAGGTAGGTCACGTGACGAAGGAATCCAACATCACTGACCAGTAGAATCCGCGGCCCCGACAGGAGCGTCCGGGCGTCTCCAAACAGCCGGCAGAAGATACACTAGAAACCTAGAGCCGCTCACCTCTCCGGTCAGCAGGTAGATGATCTCCAAGGCGGCGTTCAGTAGGATCTCCGTAATCTCATTCCGCTCCTTGTCCATCCTTGGTGGTCATTCAGGAGAAAACTGGCTGATGTGGAGGATCTGGTCCTGCGGGAACCTTCATGAAGAGAGGAGCGGCTGTAATCATACAGGGGACATCATAGGGGACATACAGAAGTCACTTATAGAGCGCTGAGAGACGCAGGTTCTCCATCACCCCATGGATTACAGGAGGATTCCCATCCACAGGATGCCCCACACATGGCTGACAGATGGGGGTCTCACAGGATGCTCCACACATGGCTGATAGATGGGGGTCTCACAGGATGCCCCACACATGGCTGACAGATGGGGGTCTCACAGGACGCCCCGCACATGGCTGACAGATGGGGGTCTCACAGGATGTCCCACACATGGCTGACAGATGGGGGTCTCACAGGATGATCCACACATGGCTGACAGATGGGGGTCTCACAGGACGCCCCACACATGGCTGATAGATGGGGGTCTCACAGGATGCCCCACACAGGGCTGACAGATGGGGGTCTCACAGGATGCCCCACACATGGCTGACAGATGGGGGTCTCACAGGACGCCCCACACATGGCTGACAGATGGGGGTCTCACAGGACGCCCCACACAGGGCTGACAGATGGGGGTCTCACAGGACGCCCCACACATGGCTGACAGATGAGGGTCTCACAGGACGCCCCACACATGGCTGACAGATGAGGGTCTCACAGGACGCCCCACACATGGCTGACAGATGGGGGTCTCACAGGACGCCCCACACAGGGCTGACAGATGGGGGTCTCACAGGATGCCCCACATATGGCTGACAGATGAGGGTCTCACAGGACGCCCCACACACGGCTGATAGATGGGGGTCTCACAAGAACGCTTGGTGAGGAACGGAGAGAGGGGGCCGCGTATCAGGACTAAGAAATACAATACTAACATATTGGGAGCTGCTGCGATGGTAACGATCTGTATGTGATAGAGTAACATTTGTATCCAGGGCTGCGAACATGGAAAGTGTAAAAAAAGTTAAGAAACAACTCAGAATGTGACGGGTGTTCATGATTGTGTCCTAAAGAATAGTGATGGTTAATCAGTGAGTGCCGGGCATCCCAGAGCCACGCCAACACTGCAACCCCCTGCCAAAACTACAAATACTGATATAACATGAGGGATGGCAGGCTGCGGGCCCGTGGGCTGATGGTGACGGGGCGTGTTGTGGGGTGGCGCGGGGTGTTGTGGCGTGTTGTGGGGTGGCGCGGGGTGTTGTGGCGTGTTGTGGGGTGGCGCGGGGTGACGTGTTGTGGGGTGGCGCGGGGCCTCGGCTATTTATTTCCTTTTGCACTCAGACGTCCCCTCTCGCACGCAGACGTCCCCTCTCGCACTCAGACGTCCCCTCTTCCGGCTCCACCTGTAATCGTTCTTCCGTCCTGAAGTACAGAGCGGGCCGGGGGGCGGAGCCACTGCCACAATCCGAGTGCTCACTAGGATCGCAGCAGGTAACACTCAGCGGTCAGCAGGGGGCGCTGATAGGCCAACGACTACATTCACAGCAGGACTAATAGTGCGCCCCATCATCTGTTACTGACCTCGGCAGCCGGAACCACACGGGGATCGAACCGGCGACCTTCAGGCTGTGAGCGGCCCTGACACAGGAGGCTCCGGCAGCAGATGTGATCGCAGCGTCCAGGGCGGAGGGGGGCTGAGCGGACAGGAGGAGAGACTCAATGGGATTGGAGGAAAACTAGAAGCTCCTCCCCCAGCTTAACAGACCCCGCCCACCGGCACCACCGCGGACGGAGAAGGTAAAATGATACGGGGCGGGGGGAGACTGGAGTCAGGATGTGACGCGGGCGGAGGGGCGGAGACTCTGGGGGCTTCCCAACAGCTCCATAATCCTTCCCCCCTCAGCCGCCACAACTATACAATGGGTGGCCACAAGGGGCGCACTGAGGGAGCTGTGGGGCTGAGGAGCTGAGGAGTACACCGCTGCATCCTTCCCGCCGCCGCCATGACCTGCTGTAACACCTTCCGCGCGGGAGCCGGTAGCGCCGTTCTGTGGAACCATTGGGGTCTTTCGGTTTTCCTCCTCGCAGTCCCCGAGATGTACCGGTGAAGCGGATGGAACTGATGGGCGGAGTCCACAGCGGTGACCGGGGGAAATGCCGTAACACCCTGATAACAGAGAGTAGCAGCAGCGACCACCAGCCTGCACGAGCTGAAGGACCTGAGGAGCGTTCACCGTCATGTGACCGGTCACATGAGTGGGCGGGGCTCCGAGAGGATAATCCGCTTTCACAGTTTAGTCCCTCCCTCTCACGTGACCGGTCACATGACGGTGGCTCTGCACAGGTCCTTCAGTCACTACCTCCACAGCTGACTTCCGGCTCTCGGTCACGTGGTCTCCGCTCTCCCTCTGCTGTTGTGTTCTGTGAGCTGTCTGGTTCTCTCTGTTATCAGCCAGCAGCTCCTCCATTCCTCCTGTAGTCACGGCCGCCGCCGCCGCTCTCCTCTCCCCTGGGGTTTGTAACTAAGATTTTGGGGACTGGGAATTTTGTAAAACTTCTTCGCTCCCTCCACCCTGCAGGGGACGACCCCTGCCCCCCCCCCCCCTCCGCCCCGAGGGGGACGACCCCCGGCGCCCCTCCCCCCGCCCAGTATCATTTTACCTTCTCCGTCCGCGGTGGTGCCGGTGGGCGGGGCCTGTTAAGCTGGGGGAGGAGCTTCTAGTTTTCCTCCAATCCCATTGAGTCTCTCCTCCTGTCCGCTCAGCCCCCTCCGCCCTGGACGCTGCGATCACATCTGCTGCCGGAGCCTCCTGTGTCAGGGCCGCTCACAGCCTGAAGGTCGCCGGTTCGATCCCCGTGTGGTTCCGGCTGCCGAGGTCAGTAACAGATGATGGGGCGCACTATTAGTCCTGCTGTGAATGTAGTCGTTGGCCTATCAGCGCCCCCTGCTGAGTGTTACCTGCTGCGATCCTAGTGAGCACTCGGATTGTGGCAGTGGCTCCGCCCCCCGGCCCGCTCTGTACTTCAGGACGGAAGAGCGACTACAGGTGGAGCCGGAAGAGGGGACGTCTGCGTGCGAGAGGGGACGTCTGAGTGTAAGAGGGGACGTCTGAGCGCGAGAGGGGACGCCTGAGTGCGAGAGGGGACGCCTGAGCGTAAGAGGGGACGTCTGAGCGCGAGAGGGGACGCCTGAGTGCGAGAGGGGACGCCTGAGTGCGAGAGGGGACGCCTGAGTGCGAGAGGGGACGCCTGAGTGCGAGAGGGGACGCCTGAGTGCGAGAGGGGACGCCTGAGTGCGAGAGGGGACGCCTGAGTGCGAGAGGGGACGCCTGAGTGCGAGAGGGGACGCCTGAGTGCGAGAGGGGACGCCTGAGTGCGAGAGGGGACGCCTGAGTGCGAGAGGGGACGCCTGAGTGCGAGAGGGGACGCCTGAGTGCGAGAGGGGACGCCTGAGTGCGAGAGGGGACGCCTGAGTGCGAGAGGGGACGCCTGAGTGCGAGAGGGGACGCCTGAGTGCGAGAGGGGACGCCTGAGTGCGAGAGGGGACGCCTGAGTGCGAGAGGGGACGCCTGAGCGCGAGAGGGGACGCCTGAGCGCGAGAGGGGACGCCTGAGCGCGAGAGGGGACGCCTGAGCGCGAGAGGGGACGCCTGAGCGCGAGAGGGGACGCCTGAGCGCGAGAGGGGACGCCTGAGCGCGAGAGGGGACGCCTGAGCGCGAGAGGGGACGCCTGAGCGCGAGAGGGGACGCCTGAGCGCGAGAGGGGACGCCTGAGCGCGAGAGGGGACGCCTGAGCGCGAGAGGGGACGCCTGAGCGCGAGAGGGGACGCCTGAGCGCGAGAGGGGACGCCTGCGCGCGAGAGGGGACGCCTGCGCGCGAGAGGGGACGCCTGCGCGCGAGAGGGGACGCCTGCGCGCGAGAGGGGACGCCTGCGCGCGAGAGGGGACGCCTGCGCGCGAGAGGGGACGCCTGCGCGCGAGAGGGGACGCCTGCGCGCGAGAGGGGACGCCTGCGCGCGAGAGGGGACGCCTGCGCGCGAGAGGGGACGCCTGCGCGCGAGAGGGGACGCCTGAGTGCGAGAGGGGACGCCTGAGTGCGAGAGGGGACGCCTGAGTGCGAGAGGGGACGCCTGAGTGCGAGAGGGGACGCCTGAGTGCGAGAGGGGACGCCTGAGTGCGAGAGGGGACGCCTGAGTGCGAGAGGGGACGCCTGCGTGCGAGAGGGGACGCCTGCGTGCGAGAGGGGACGCCTGAGTGCGAGAGGGGACGCCTGCGTGCGAGAGGGGACGCCTGCGTGCGAGAGGGGACGCCTGCGTGCGAGAGGGGACGCCTGCGTGCGAGAGGGGACGCCTGCGTGCGAGAGGGGACGCCTGCGTGCGAGAGGGGACGCCTGCGTGCGAGAGGGGACGCCTGCGTGCGAGAGGGGACGCCTGCGTGCGAGAGGGGACGCCTGCGTGCGAGAGGGGACGCCTGCGTGCGAGAGGGGACGTCTGAGCGCGAGAGGGGACGTCTGAGTGCAAAAGGAAATAAATAGCCGAGACCCCGTGCCACGTCACAACACGCCACATCACCACATGCCACCCCACAACACGCCTCGCCACGTCACCCCACAACACGCCACACCATGTCACCCCGCGCCACAACACGCCACCCCACAACACGCCACATCACCACGTGTCACCCCACAACACGCCACGTCACCCCACAACACGCCACACCATGTCACCCCGCGCCACAACACGCCACCCCACAACACGCCACATCACCACGTGCCACCCCACAACACGCCACACCATGTCACCCCGCGCCACAACACGCCACCCCACAACACGCCACCCCACAACACGCCGCGCCACGCCACCCCACAACACGCCACACCATGTCACCCCGCGCCACAACACGCCACGCCACCCCACAACACGCCACATCACCACGTGCCACCCCACAACACGCCACGCCACCCCACAACACGCCACACCATGTCACCCCGCGCCACCCCACAACACGCCATGCCATGTCACCCCGCGCCACAACACCCCGCGCCACCCCACAACACGCCACCCCACCCCACAACACGCCACATCACCACGTGCCACCCCACAACACGCCACCCCACAACACGCCACGCCACCCCACAACACGCCACACCATGTCACCCCGCGCCACCCCACAACACGCCACGTCACCATCAGGCCACGAGCCCGCAGTCTGTGATCCGTCGGCCCACGGGCCCGCAGTCTGTGATCCATCGGCCCACGAGCCCGCAGTCTGTGATCCGTCGGCCCACGGGCCCGCAGTCTGTGATCCGTCGGCCCACGGGCCCGCAGTCTGTGATCCCTCGGCCCACGGGCCCGCAGTCTGTGATCCATCGGCCCACGAGCCCGCAGTCTGTGATCCGTCGGCCCACGAGCCCGCAGTCTGTGATCCGTCGGCCCACGGGCCCGCAGTCTGTGATCCGTCGGCCCACGGGCCCGCAGTCTGTGATCCGTCGGCCCACGGGCCCGCAGTCTGTGATCCGTCGGCCCACGGGCCCGCAGTCTGTGATCCGTCGGCCCACGGGCCCGCAGTCTGTGATCCGTCGGCCCACGGGCCCGCAGCCTGCCATCCCTCATGTTATATCAGTATTTGTAGTTTTTGGCAGGGGGTTGCAGTGTTGGTTGGCGTGGCTCTGGGATGCCCGGCACTCACTGATTAACCATCACTATTCTTTAGGACACAATCATGAACACCCGTCACATTCTGAGTTGTTTCTTAACTTTTTTTTAAACTTTCCATGTTCCCAGCCCTGGATACAAATGGTCGTCTATCACATACAGATCGTTACCATCGCAGCAGCTCCCAATATGTCCTGATACGCGGCCCCCTCTCTCCGTTCCTCACCAAGCGGGACGGGGCCAGGAACCCCTCATTCCCCACTAGTACACGTTCTTGTGAGACCCCCATCTATCAGCCACGTGTGGGGCGTCCTGTGAGACCCCCATCTATCAGCCATGTGTGGGGCATCCTGTGAGACCCCCATCTGTCAGCCATGTGTGGGGCATCCTGTGTGGCCCCCATCTGTCAGCCACGTGTGGGGTATCCTGTGAGACCCCCCATGTATCAGCCATGTGTGGGGCATCCTGTGAGACCCCCATGTATCAGCCATGTGTGGGGCATCCTGTGAGACCCCCCATGTATCAGCCATGTGTGGGGCGTCCTGTGAGACCCCCATCTGTCAGCCATGTGTGGGGCGTCCTGTGAGACCCCCATCTGTCAGCCCTGTGTGGGGCATCCTGTGAGACCCCCATCTGTCAGCCCTGTGTGGGGCATCCTGTGAGACCCCCATCTGTCAGCCCTGTGTGGGGCATCCTGTGAGACCCCCATCTGTTAGCCATGTGTGGGGCATCCTGTGAGACCCCCATCTATCAGCCATGTGTGGGGCATCCTGTGAGACCCCCATCTATCAGCCATGTGTGGGGCATCCTGTGAGACCCCCATCTGTCAGCCATGTGTGGGGCATCCTGTGAGACCCCCATCTATCAGCCATGTGTGGGGCATCCTGTGAGACCCCCATCTATCAGCCATGTGTGGAGCATCCTGGGAGACCCCCATCTATCAGCCATGTGTGGGGCGTCCTGTGAGACCCCCATCTATCAGCCATGTGTGGAGCATCCTGGGAGACCCCCATCTATCAGCCACGTGTGGGGCATCCTGTGAGACCCCCATCTATTAGCCGTGTGTGGGGCATCCTGTGAGACCCCCATCTATCAGCCATGTGTGGGGCGTCCTGTGAGACCCCGTCTATCAGTCATGTGCGGGGCGTCCTGTGAGACCCCCATCTATCAGCCATGTGTGGGGCATCCTGTGAGACCCCCATCTATCAGCCCTGTGTGGAGCATCCTGTGAGACCCCCATCTATCAGCCACGTGTGGGGCATCCTGTGAGACCCCCATCTATCAGCCACGTGTGGGGCATCCTGTGGATGGGAATCCTCCTCTAATCCATGGGGTGATGGAGAACCTGCGTCTCTCAGGGCTCTAGAAGTGACTTCTGTATGTCCCCTATGATGTCCCCTGTATGATTACAGCCGCTCCTCTCTTCATAAAGGTTCCCGCAGGACCAGATCCTCCACATCAGACAGTTTTCTTCTCTGAATGACCCACCAAGGATGGACAAGGAGCAGAATGAGATTACGGAGATCCTACTGAACGCCGCCTTGGAGATCATCTACCTGCTGACCGGAGAGGTGAGCGGCTCTAGGTTTCTAGTGTTTCCTCTGCCGGCTGTTTGGAGACGCCCGGACGCTCCTGTCGGGGCCGCGGATTCTACTGGTCAGTGATGTTGGATTCCTTCGTCACGTGACCTACCTGCAGCCCGCTTCCTCTCAGGTGTATGGGACTGTGTACCGCTGCTGCATCGGGTCTACGGTGATGATGCCACGGCGTACTCTCGGGTTCCGCAGCCTCTTTAATCAGCTGATGGCCGGTACGCTGGGTGCAGACCCACCGATCTGATATTGGTGGCCTCTCCTGAGGATCTGGTGTGGCATCTCATCCCTTTTAGGTGACTCGAGCAGATCTGCAATACCAGAGACCACCTATGGACAAATATGGCGCTGTTTCTAAACTATACAAAATTTGTCGGTCCACTAAGCCCCACCCTTTTTCTTGTAACTTTTCTCAAGTGTGAAAGATGGTAAAAGTGGCAAATTTTAGTTTAAATTTAATGTGTAACAAAACTTTCTACATTTATACACCAAAAAAAGGGGCAAAAATGGTCTAATAATCCCCTGAGTGTCTCATCATCCACAGGATTACACCGCAGTGAAGACATCCGCTGACTCTGTGACTCCCATCATCCATCTCCAGGAGTCAGGAGGATGGAGCCGGACCCCGGGCCCCATCACAGAGCCTCCCCCGCACCCCCTGACCAATAAGGAGAAGATCCTAGAGCTCACCAAGAAGATGACAGAGCTGCTGACCGGAGAGGTGACGCTGCGGGGAATGTGGGGGACATTATACAGTAACAGGAGGGTCGGGGTGATGACTGTATGTTGTGTTGTCAGGTTCCTATAAGGTGTCAGGATGTCACCGTCTATTTCTCCATGGAGGAGTGGGAGTATATAGGAGGACACTGGGATCTGTACAAGGACGCCATGATGGAGGACCACCGGCCGCTCACATCACCGGGTGAGAAGAGAGCTCTCCTTTTCTTCCTCTATCTCGCCTTTCCTCTGAAGACACACAGCACTCCGGGGAATATACGAATAAAGTATTAGGAAAGACACTGGAAGCCGCTACTTACATTGTAAACTGAAAGTCTTATCTAATGGGCATAGTGCTTCTGGTGTCCGGCCCGCGGCATACTGGGACGGAGGCCCGCTTGTGGCAGCATTGGCCTACAGCTCACCTGACCGAGAGGGGATGTCCTACTTCTGTAGAGATAGGTCGATCTGTAAGTGCTGCTCAGTACCGGCTTGGTCCGTGTGCCCCCTACTATCTTCCAGCCATAAGGCCGGGCTTACATGAGCGTATTGGAGTCGCGTATTGTGCGGTACGTTGCGGCAATTCAAGTACATTGGGTTTTGCTGTTAGTCACACTAGCACATAAAAAAGCTGGTGGCGTGTTCTGTTACTGTGTGTTGTGTGCAGTAGAGCTCTGTGCAAAACACTGTACACACCCAAGTAGATTGTGTGCGGCGTCTATACATAACGGCACTGGGGGACAGCGGGGAATAAAAGAACAAATGGAACCAGGAAGCCTGTGCATGACGGCGGGCGCGGGATAGCGACGGCGGGCGCGGGATAGCGACGGCGGGCGCGGGATAGCGACGGCGGGGGCGCGGGATAGCGACGGCGGGGGCGCGGGATAGCGACGGCGGGGGCGCGGGATAGCGACGGCGCGGGATACCCTGTCATGCCCAGGAAATACCCGGTGCTCGTGTGAGCCTGCCCTAACTCTAGCCTAGGACAGCTTCTAGAGTCCATGACTATCGGTGGCAGTCAAATCTTCCGTCCGTCGGTCATATCCTTCTCATTCTCCTCCTTCTTCTACTTTCTAAAACTTGACATGAAGAAAACTGAACTGGCCGCCTTTCTCCATCTGCCCAACACTCCTCCCGACCTATGAATGGCCATCACTGGCTCCATGCATTCTCCAGTGCCACAAGTCCACGGTCTCCGTTGCGCATATAACTCCGTCCTCCCCCTAATCGGCACACGCCGGCCCCCAGCACAGACCTTCTCCCGCATACTGCGCTATTGTATTCGCTATCCTATAGGAATTCAGCACCAACATTGATGTAAATGAGGCCCCAGGCTGCAATATCCAGCAATCAGTCCCCCTAAGGCCGGGGCCCCGTGGGACGTCTCGCAGAATGCCCGCAGCGGGACCGCACAGAAAGGTTCAAGGTTTCCACAGTGGAAAGGCTGCTTATCGCCGCGCCATTTGGTGCAGGTTGGAAGTGTTTCTCTGCCTGTATTCCGCTGCGGTAATCTCTCCCCATAGAGGGCAGAGCGCCGCGGTGGAGACGGCGATGCAGTTGACATGTTGCACATTTGAGTTCCGTGCCGCATGTCCCTTTGCACAGGCCTGTCCGCATGGGACTGTCCACAGCTGGGGAACGAGATTTTTGCGAATCTCATCCGCTTTGCTGCTTTGTGTCGGGTTTAAGAATACAAGTGGAATTTCCGTGCAGGAAGTCTGCTGAGAAACTCTGCGGCAACTCCGCCCCGCGGGCCCCAGCCAGGTTACACGGCGTAGGGGCCATCACTCCCTCAGGTCAGCTAGGAGTGGATCTAAGGACTTATGAGCTGACTTTAAGTTATAGGGATTGTATGAGTTAAGGAAACCCTTGTCTCCGCCCCCCATGCATTAAAACCACAAATCAGCAGCCCCCACCCCCTGCTCCCCATTCATCCTACGGTCTACCTGTCATGTCACTCGGCAGACTGAGCCCACCAGCCACAGACAGCACTCCGTGATCATGGTCCTACCTGATAGGACCTTCTGTCCCCCTAGAACAGCCGGAATTCTTAGTGGAAAGGATTGGTTGGGATCCCTTATAACGAGGCTGCAATCACAGGCAATTTATAGGCAGATCTTATTGCTAAAACCAGGGATGGATTCAAAAAGAATCTAAAGCAAGGACTGACACTGCTCCTTGCTGCTGGATCTGCTTCTGCCTATCGCCTGTAATTTGCATCATACACGGTCGGTGTGTTTGCAGTCTGAGAATGCTCTGAAGTTGTCTATTTTGTGGTTCGAGAAAAAAATCACAGAATCCATTTTTAATCTTCACAGAAAATCACTTGGAGGGAAACTTTGTGTCATCGGTAAATTATAAAGTAGAGGATGAAGATATCCCACCGCTCTCCTCAGGAGAAAACCTCATGACCCTTGAAGTACATCCAGGACTTCACAGTACTGATCTGTACCGTAATCCCAATAATCAGATGGAACCTTCTCACCGACCACCGATTGTTACCCCAAGTACAGGTCTGGAAGGGGGCGAAAGGTTTCCATGTGATAATCCGTTCACCAATAGCTCAGATCTTGTAAGAGACGAAATAATTCATGTAAGAGAGAAGCCGTACTTCTGTTCAGAATGTGGGAAGTGGTTTACCCAGAAATCAGATCTGGTTACACATGAGAGAATCCACACAGGAGAGAAACCGTATTCAAGTTTAGAATGTGGGCAATACTTTGCAGAAGAATTAAGTCTTGTTAGACATGAGAGAAATAAGGCATATTCCTGTGAAGAATGTGGGAAATGTTTTCCTAAGAAATCAAGGCTAGTTAGACATGAGAGAAGTCACACGGGTGAGAAGCCATATCCATGTTCAATATGTGGTAAATGTTTTACTGTGAAATCAAGTCTTGTTGTACATGAGCGACTTCACACAGGAGAGAAGCCGTTCTCCTGCTCAGAATGTGGAAAATGCTTTACAGTTCATACACATCTTGTTAGACATGAGAGAATTCACACAGGAGAGAAACCGTATTCATGTTCAGAATGTGGGAAATGTTTTACAGATAAATCAAATCTTGTTACACATGAAAGAAGTCACATAGGAGAGAAGCCGTATTCATATTCATGTTCAGAATGTGGGAAATTTTTTACAGATAAATCAAATCTTGTTAGACATGAGAGAATCCACACAGGAGAGAAGCCATATTCATGCCCTGAATGTCAAAAATGTTTTATCCAGAAATCAGAGCTGGTTGCACATCAGAGAATTCACACAGGGGAGAAGCCTTATCCATGCTCATTGTGCGGGAAATGTTTTACTAGTAAATCAACTCTTGTTATACATCTGAGAAATCACACAGGGCAGAAGCCCTATTCATGTTCAGAATGTGGGAAATCTTTCGTAAAGAAATCAACGCTGGTAACACACGAGAGAATTCACACAGGAGTGAAGCCGTATTCATGCTCACTGTGTGGGAAAAGTTTTACAGATAAATCAAATCTTGTTGAACATCAGAGAAGTCACACAGGAGAGAAGCCGTATTCATGTTCAGAGTGTGGGAAAAGTTTTACCCACAAAGCAAATCTTATTAAACATGGGAGAAACCACACGGGCGAGAAGCCATAGTCATGTTCAGAATGTGGAAAATGTTTTACAGATAAATCCACTCTTTTCACATCAGAGAAGTCACACAGGAGAGAAACCGTATTCATGTTCACTGTGTGGGAAATGTTTTAAAGATAAAACCACTCTTGTTTCACATCAGAGAAACTGTATTCATGTTCAGAATGTGGGAAATGTTATGCCCACAGATCACATCTTGTTGTACATGAGAGAAGCCACACCATGGTGAATCAGTATTTAGATTCACAATGAGGATAATGCTATATTACTAGAGACTTCGGGGCCATCAGAGAAGTAGTTTTATTTTTTTTCCGATATGTGGAAAATGTTTTCTGAGTAAATATTCAGGAAAATTCATTAGTGAATTCGCACACAAGAAACCATATTCCTGTTTGGACTATAGAAATCTTATAAGAGCCATAATAAAGGTTATTCACAGACATTCCAGCCAGTAAGGACTTATTTTGGGGTGCAATGAATCTGAATCTCCTGAATGCTCCACATCTATTTCCTTGAGATCCGCTGTGTTCAGGATCCATGCAAGAAAAGTATTGTGATTGTAAAGCAGAGTCTTGGTTATAGCAGTCCAGCTGTATTGTCATCATAAACCAGAAGCAAGTGACATTGGGGGAGGGGTGCATAAAGACACCCCAAGGGAACATTTGTATTAAATTCATGGACTGTCAATATGGGATCCTCAGGAAAGTTGTTTCATTATACACAGTGTTTCAGTCCCAGAAATGGCGCAGCAAACCCAGCGATCTTTCCTCCTTGGGAAGAGCAGTGAGTGAAGAGATTTAAAAGGCCATTCATGCTCTCTGGGTAATATGCAAATAAGGGAGATGGGACAATACCTCCACAGCGCCACCTACCGGAAAGCAGCATTCCTTCAAATCAATGTTAGACCCTTTATAAAAGCCTTGTAACAATAACTAGGAATTGAAAGCCAAGCCAGATTCCACGCACAGACGGGTGTTTGTCCCTCATTGGTGTGCAGTAGGTTTTTGGCTTGGCTAGTGAGAGGCCTCCCATGAGGTCAGAAACGCTATCTTTTCTCCTTAGGGAGATCAGTGAGGGAGAAGACTTAAAAGGCCATTCATGCGCTCTCGGCATTGATTGCAACATTGATTTGAAGGAATGCTGCCTTCCACGAGGTGGTGCTGTGGAGGTATTGTTCCATCTCCCTTATTTGCATATTTCTGGGACTGTTTTGAATATTCATCGTTCCCACAAATGATCGTAAGAATCGTTATTACTGAATTATTCAGATATTTTACACTTTTTAGTCCTTTTATTGACAACTTAGTAACGTAAAAGACCGTATGTATACCCCCCATGGCACTCGAAACACACTTCTGCTTGCTGGGATGTGGGTGCGGGACAGAGATCTGAGGGACAGCGACTACCAGTCAATCGGCTCACCTAGTTTCATTGGACAATGTGTTCCAAGGTTTTCATATCTGTTGAAACAATTCTTTAAAATCAGGCTGCTTCCACTGTGTGTAACACCGCTCCTGAGGCGTCAGGCCCCGCTATAAACAGATCCACCTTCTGGGTTCTGCCCACCATCTAGTTTCTGGTGATAATTGACTTAACTGCATAGTAACCGGGTATGCTAGGCTGAAAAAGGCATAGGTCCATCCACTTCAGCCTATTACACCCCCCTCCCCTCCCCCAGCCCATGTTGATTCAGAAGAAGCAAAAAGAAAAAACCCCACTGAGGAAGAAGCCAATTTTCCCCATTTCAGGTGAAAAAAATCCTTCCCGATTTCAGTCTGGCAATCAGAATAATCCCCGGATCACCGACCCTGCTGAAGGTGTTGATTATTCCATATAACATTTTATCACTCAAGACCTCCAGTACCCTCCTGAACTCTTATCGAATCTGTCATTGATCCACAGTCTCACTGCGCTTAGAGTAAAGAAGCCCCTTCTATGTCGGTGAAGAAACCTTCTATCCTCTAGATGTAAAGGGCGCCCCCTGGTTACAGTCAATGCTGGGTATAAATAGATGATGGGAGAGATCTCTGTACTGACCCCTGATATATCCATACATAGTTATTAGAGCGCCCCCTTGTTACAGTCCTGGGTATAATAGATGATGGGAGAGATCTCTGTACTGACCTCTGATATATTATACATAGTTATTAGAGCATCCCCTTGTTACAGTCCTGGGTATAATAGATGATGGGAGAGATCTCAGTACTGACCCCTGATATATCTATACATAGTTATTAGAGTGCCCCCTTGTTACAGTCCTCGGTATAATAGATGATGGGAGAGATCTCTGTACTGACCCCTGATATATTATACATAGTTATTAGAGTGTCCCCTTGTTACAGTCCTGGGTGTAATAGATGATGGGAGAGATCTCTGTACTGAAGCTCATACATCTATACATAGTTATCAGAGCGCCCCCTTGTTACAGACCTGTGTATAATAGATGATGGGAGAGATCTCTGTACTGACCCCTGATATTTCTATACATAGTCATTAGAGCACCCCTTTGTTACAGTCCTGGGTATAATAGAGGATGGGAGATATCTCTGTACTGACCCCTGATATATCTATACATAGTTATTAGAGCGCCCCCTTGTTACAGTCCTGGGTATAATAGAGGATGAGAGAGATCTCTGTACTGACCCCTGATATATCTATACATGGTTATTAAAGCGCCCCCTTGTTACAGTCCTGGGTATAATAGATGATGGGAGAGATCTCTGTAACTCATGTTTATATTAGTAAAATAAACAGGAAAGGAAAAACTCAAGTAAACCATAACAAAAAATTAGCCAAAGAACAATACAATACATCCTGGCACCATAGTAAATAAAGATTTCTGATTAAGAAATTTGCTGAAATCTGTCTGGCTGGCATCTTGCTAGTTGGTACTTTTGCTGGCACCTCTGCTGGCATCCTGACACTCTCTTAGCTGGTGGCCTGATATCCTTGTGTCATGCCGATAACTTGCTCGCATGAGAGGGATAATGGTTAGTGGTAAATCCTACGCCGGTGCCATCTATATGTATATTCTCATTTTGCACAACTTTGCATATTTATATATATAAAGGAAAAAAATCACTACTTTTCTTTTAAATTTTCCAAACCAAAATTAAAAAATGAGAATTCCCTAAAACTAAAGATTAGAGTTGAGCGAACGTACTCTGGCGAACTTGACGCTCGTTCGAGTATTAGCGTACTCAATGGTGCTCATTACTCAAATAAACATCAAGTCGGGTTCGACCCCGCCTCAGTTTTTGGCTTCTCCCCGCTGTGCCTGTCTTGGTCTCTCCCCGCTGTGAAGCAGCGTGCGTCATTGGCAAATTCTTTTGTCTGGCAGGGGGGAGAGAGAGAGAACCAAGGGGAAAAAAAACAAAGCTCAGGACCCGGCGTCCCACATACAAATATGCTCCAGTCTCCCAGTGTAGTCAATGGGGTTCGTTAGTCGAGTAGAGCTCTCGAATTTTTGGAGAAGCTTGACTCGAATTACGCGGACCCGAGCATTTGGGTGCTCGCTCATCTCTAATAAAGATACTAAAATTACTTAAAACGCATAACTTAACTTAAAAAAAATTGTATAGGTTATTTTCTTGCACATACATACAATACTCTTATGCCACACATTTATACTCTCACCACCTGGATCTAGGTTCAGCATTTGCAAGCCCCTCTATCACTTTATCTCAAAGCAAAACAAAAAGCTATTACCAGAATTGGAGGTTCTAGGCTAGGGCACCCCAAAAGAGAAACGCCTCCACAGCGGAGAGGCCCTGCTACGCTCCAAAGAGTGCATCCGTACTAGGTCACGAAGAATGTCCCTAGTTACCACAGATACTAGGAGGATTTTCTGGCGCGTTGATACGAAACGCCTCGTGCGCCATGTGTAATACCTAACCACTAGACTAACTAGATATAAAATACACTTATTCCTATCACCCAAATCTTTAAACACCTCATAGGCCCACTCTGGGTAAGAAAGGACAGCCAGCTGAGGACAGCCAATGGCAACCCCTAACCTTCTATATACCTCTGCATTAAAGGGGCACCGAAGTAGGAAATGCTCCATGGTCTCCACTCTTCACGGGGGCAATTTCTTTCCTCTGTGTTCCTGTACTTCAGGTTGTCTCTCACATATAGCTTACTGTGAAAGGCGCACCAGGCCAAATCCCCAAACTTCAATGGGACTCTCAGAGTTTAACACAATTAGCCCTCCCCTCCAGGTCCTGGCCATTCCCTGAGGGCCAATGATTTTTGGAAGCAGGAGGCCAAGACACATCTCGTGAAGAAGTTGCCTTGATAGAGTCCTGATCTCTACAGCCCCAATGCCTAGTGGAGAATAAGCATCAGAGCAACATAAGCCGGGAGATGTCCGTGTGACATGTGTAAATCTTTCACATGCTCACCTGTCTCCTATTCCTGGAAAAAAGGCCGAAACCATGCCTTGGAGAAGACTACCCACCAAGGAACCCTTTCTGTATTCCCGAAGTTGGACAAATTAATCTTTATAAAGGTGTTTACTTGAAACACCATGTGACTGACCATACCCAATCCCCCTAGTCTCCTTGTGTGGTATGTGACCTCTTGCTTCACTAGATTCAGCCTGTTTTCCCATAACAGCTGAAAAAACATTGCAGATCTGTGTCCAAAGAGGCACTGGCAAAATGAAAATGCTGCTTAAATAGATGAATAAGGGGAGCAGGACAGTTTTGATAAGGCTCACCATTTCCCTCCGAAACAATGACCATCCCTTCCATTGGTTGATCTTTTTACTGGCAACTTTCAGCCTTCTCTCCTAATTTTTTTGCAGGGTAATTACCTTAGCCAAAACAGATGCCCAATACATTTGCTGATTCCTGGGGCTCTGGGAGGGTGTCAGAGTGATTAAAATCAGGATCTCCTTCTCCCAGCCAGAGACTTTCCCACTTCTCCCAGTTGAGTTGGAATCCAGAAGGTTCGGAATACCTACTTACCTCTGTCACCACCTTTAGAGCCAACCTGAGCCTCCTCAAGTCTGCCCCAACCCCCGCCAACGGCTCACGACCCCACCTCCTGAAAGAGGGGTCGATCGCGAATACATATAGCAAGGGACTCAAGGGACAACAGTTATGGACATGAGACCCCACCCCAAAGGGGCAAGTAACTCAACCATTCACCAGTGGGAAACCCAGCCCCCCTATACAAAGTCTTTAGCCAATTGACAAAACCCCCAGTACACCGTATTTCAGCAGGACCAACCAAAGGTACTTGTGGTTCACCATATTAAACACCTTTGCCTGATCCAGAGACAGCAAGAAACCCCTCCAATTCACAGCCTTACGTTGTTCTACAGCCTCTCGGACACTCAGTACAGCACTAAAAGTGCTTTGGCCCGGACAGAACAGTGCTGTTCCTCAGAAAAGCAGTTCAGGTGCAAAAAGGACTAACCAGTTGAATAGCACTTTAGCCAGAACCTTTTTGTCCATATTGAGAAGTGCTATCCAGTTGAAACGGTAACAAGTCAGGGTTCTGAGGTTAGAGAACTCTCGGAAATGCTTTGCAGCTCTTTTCTTGAAGAACCTCCACCACTCTGACTTACTCCTGCAGAGGCCCAGCAATGGAATCTGGCTCTGCAGGAAATCCTCAAGCGACTGTCTCACTTTCGCTTCTAACAGGAGAGCCGAATTTAGCTTCTACAAAACTCTTCCCATCATAGGCGTCTCTGAAAAACTCAGAGTAAACATAATTCCACTGATATGGGAGGTCTTCTCCGTTAAACAAAAACTATCTATTCTTGACCTGCTGCTACCTCAATGAAAGATGAACACCATGCTCCCTGGGGCGTGCCAAATGTGGACGGTCCACCAGGTGAGCCTCACTGACTATCCTATTTAAGGCGACGCTATCATAAGCTAACCTATCTCCGGTACCTCCCCTATCACAGGGCCTCATGACATTATTGAAGTCCCCACCAAAGAATACTAGCCGGCTTGTAAAAAGATTCTTGTGAAGAGGTCCTTCTCATATTTGCTTTGAGGGCCATAGATATTAATAAGCCTCAGCTCTTGGCCCTTTACAAGGACGTCTAAGACCAAACACCTTCCTGTTTCAACCTGAATCATCAGTCGGCATGTTCCATCTGCGGTTTTAAAAAAAACCCGCCACTCCGCTATACTGCTTGGTCGCAAGAGACTAATAGCAGGGCCAATGTGTCCACTGCCTTGTAGCCTTATATATACCTAACTCTGTTGACCTGGTCTCCTGCAAAAACAAAATATCAGCTTCAACCAGGGTAAAAAAAATTAAAGTCCATAAACCTAGCAGAATCTGACTCTATGCTGGCAACATTAATGGTTGTCGGCGTCAACAGGATTGAGTGCTGCCATCACGAATAAACAAGATTGATTATCCTCTTTTGTTGCTCCACCACCCTCTTCCCTAGAATTATTGCCACCCCCACATTTCAGAGATTCAGATAAATCGATACCCTCTTGGGAATGCCCCTCTTTTACAAGGGAGACTCCATTTTTATCTGATGGCTCCAGGATACCTTCTCCCCCCAAGGATCCTTTTTCCTGTGGAGGAAGAGGAGGGCAATGCCTTCTGCGTGCTCCCCCCTTTTCCTGATTCCTCAGCCGCCTTTGCCAAGAGGGCTTCAGAGTCCTCTCCCAGGTGCTGATAGCAGTTTGAGAGAGCAACCAGAGTAGAGCCCATTTGCCCTTCCTTTAGTACCTGGTCTGGAGTTGAGAAGAGCTTTTATCCCTCTGGCAGCTCCTCCCTTTAACCTTTTTCCTGTAACCATTCCTTGTCATCTTCATCCGGGCTATCCTACAATCGTGATGATGGGGAGGCAGATTCTTCCTCACTTTTGTAGCCTCCTGACCTCCTCCCGATCGCTCTCCCCTGGAGCCTCAGTGGCAGGTTGCCTTTCCGATACAGGGGCAAAAGTTGTTCTCCCTGACTCCCCAGTCACCCCTGCCACTCTCCAGGCCTCCTTACGTTTCAACTCGTTAATTTCCTGCCTTTATTCACTGGACCCTATTCCGCCATGCCCCTCCCCCACATCTCCCTCCTCCATAGGTCACTCTGCAAATTTAGGGGCTGCATTGGCACACGGGGGCAGGTACTGTAGGGGTTCCAAATGACACCAAACAGGTGACAGCGTATGTCCCTGCATGATGCGGCTATGACCTACCCCACTGCACAAGGAGTAGACCTGCTTTGTGCAAACTGCACTAAAGTGGGTGGGGTCACCACATCCATGTCAAACCTTTGGCTGTTTCCAGTAGAAGGTCAGGATTCTATCTTTGCCCAAAAAGGCCAAGGAGGGGATATGAGAAACAGTATTGCCAGACCTCCTTAGTTGTAGCAAGAAGGTCCAAGCCCCAGACCAAATACCATATTCATCCTGATTTTTTAATCGGGACTCCTTTTAACCTCACCAAAGATCCAAGGAAGACACAATCCAAATCCCCCTGCTCGCCATCTATAAGAGCTGTCTTCTCACCACATCTTGAAGTCTCCAGAAAGCTCTGTTTAAATTTATCACCCAATGGGACCACTGGACAAAATACTTCCTGTTGTCCCAGCAACATCTAATGAAAACATGTCTGAAAAGTGTATTGATAAAAATGGGTTGCAGAAAAAAAATTCTATTGACAGAAGCATTATGTGAGAAGGATTATGGAATGGTTTGTTCTGTGTATAAAATGTCTAGAATTTAAAAGTGTTCCCCAATCTGCACAGTTGAAGGCAGAGTAGGAACAGGCTGTTACAGGGAGTTCAATATACGAAGAAGAACGATGGCAGCATAAGAGGCGTCTCAAATTCCTTATATTTTATTCCTTCATAAAAACTGCAACGTTTCGACCCAATTGGGGTCTTTGTCAAGCATACAGCAAATACAAAACTCTAACATTTATATCATGTGCCCAATAAACCACCACCAATCACCACTGCAAGATTACAGGAGTATTTCAACATTCATTACCTTGTTGCTCAACCTCCTCCACTGGTGTTTTTCCATCGCTTAACAAGCAGACCTCGCTGTCCCCGGCTCTCTCCATGGCTGCTGTAGTACTGACTTGCTGGCGTTTCTCCTTCTGTACTGCGCGTGCGCTAGATGTCCAGTGCATAGTTGGGGCTTCTCCTCTGACGGCAGTATCTAGTGGCTTCCCCTTTCGATTCCTCCGGTCCCCTCGTAGCAAACTGCTGTATAGACCAGCCAGTGTCTCTCTATTGCAACTGCGCCTGCGCGAGGTGTTCAGAGCGCCGCGAGAACCTCACAAATGACGTAAGGGTCTTAGGGTTTTACCCTACTACTGCGCATGTGCAGTGTACTTCAGCGAACTCACATAGATATACAACCAGGAGCCTGGAATAACCCTATCAATGTCAATACAAATAATAGCGCTAGACGGATGCTATGGGGTCTCATATATAGTCCAATATATCGATTACCAAGAATTAACCAGCCTGTTTAATAGAGATGTACATATGTTGTTGTTTTATCCTCATAATAATAAAAAAGGAACTATTCAGGGTCAGATAAATGCTGATACAGCAAGAGCCTGCATAGGGGATATTTTAACCCCATACAGACCTTAGTACTCTAAGTACATACTGGATCTTTAGATCCTAGTTTTTCCACCTAACTTATGCAAAAACTGCACCAAAATTGCTCAATGAAATTTATTAATAAACAAAATTTTTTAGTACATTTCGTAGAACATTTTTTCATCTCCACAAATATTATATATGTAAAATAACAGGGAGTATAAAAAGACCCTTATACATCAATGAAACAGAATTAAATCAAATCAGAGATATAAACGAAGTCTTACGCTATCATAAAGTGAAAGGATATACTATATATATATATATATATATCGTTCCAATCAATCAGTAAGATCACATTCCTTAAATGCTTTCCGTATGTATGGAGAGAGACGTGACAGGGAATCGTGTCTGCTTGTGGATGTCCAAGTCGAATAGAGGGAGCCAAAGAATGAATTCCTGCAAAACATGAAAAATATCAGTTAAAAACCATCAAACCGATGGATAAAATGCACAAATCTTTATCCTATGGCGGAACATAAGAGTTATAAGTGTGGCATGAAGTCATAGTCTAAATGTAAGCCTTTAGGCGCCATTGTACCCAGCAAGAACATCCAGCGCAGCTCACATTTTTGTAGTAGAAGGGTTCTGTCTCCACCCCTTACCAGGGGTGGGACTGAATCTATAACCCTAAACCTAAGTTTACTCCAGCAGCGACAGGGCAAACATGGCGCATTCAGGAGCCAGATCCATTTTCTGTGGAAATTTCTTTATCACAGACAGACCTTTTACATGTTTGATTGAGGTGTATAATGAGACCACGTCCAAGGTGACTAAGGACACCGTCTCATCAATGTCCACACGTTCGATTTTATCCAAAAAGTCTCTTGTGTCTCTTATATATGACTTTGCTCCCTCTGCAAGACTTCTAAACACTCTATCTAGAAACTTCGAGATGTTACAGAAGATTGAGTCACAACTTTCGACTATAGGCCGACCTGGGGGATTTGTCAAGTCCTTATGTACTTTTGGTAGGACATAGAAGTTTGGAGTCTTCGAATGTTCAATAATCCAGTATTTAGCTAGGCCTGCATCTATTATTCCCTCTGTCAATGTTTTATTGATCTTTATACGTAATCCCACCTGGAATTTAGATACAGGATTGGAATTTAATTTCTCATAGATGATTTCATCATCTAGTCGTTTTTGAATTTCTGAAGTACTTGTCCGTGTCCCAAACTACTAAAGCTCCCCCCTTGTCTGTGGGCTTAACAGTTATTGTATGATCCTCCGCTAGATCTTTTAAAGTGGCAAATTCTTTTTTAGACAGGTTATTCCTTATAGCATTTAGTTTTTGTTGTTTATTCATTCTCAAGGTCCGGATATCCTTTCGGACCAACTCAATAAATGTTTCAATGCAGTGATTTGTTGTGGGGGGTTGAAAATAGCTCTTATTGCGCAGGCCTGTCTCCCCAAGGGTAAATCCCTCACGAGGGCTGGGCTGCGCCACAACATTTTCAGAAGAATCTTGCACTGAAAAGAAACATTTCAGTCTAAGGCTTCTATAGAACCTCTCCAGGTCCAAATCCACCTGGAAACAGTCTGTGGAATTATTTAGGCAAAAAGATAGGCCCTTTGATAACAGTTTAATTTCCAGTTCAAACAAAATGCGTTTAGAAATGTTAATCACTAGGTTCTCACCTAATGTATCCGTTGTTGATTCGGGGGTCCCTGTCGTATTCTTGATCTCGTGGTCATCATCCTTTCGTCTCTTCTGTGTTCTCTTATGCTTGATGCCACCTCTCCGTTTCCAGGTTCTCCCCCTGATCTCCGTCTGGTTGTCAGCTCCGTCATCTGTCCTAAAAAAGAGGTGTCCTGTCCGCCAGTTCCCCTCGTCGAATCATCTGTTGAACCGGAGCCTACTGGGGAGGGGCCATATCTACGTCTATGTTACAGGGAGTTCAGCCATTGCCCATGTGGCAGTTAGATCAAATGTGCCTCTAGTGATAGAAAGTAGAAATAATGGAAAGACTGCATGTAGTACTAAGACTGGAGGCAAACTAGAGAGTGGTGTTGCCAGTATAGTTTCCTGTGAAACTGAGATAGTTGCTAGTAGCCAACCACTGCCCCTTGGAACTATAGACAGTAAAATTGTAAAGAAAAAGAAGACTGCTTCTCTTATGACAGTAGATATAGTCAGTGCAGACCCTGAGGTCCAAGATGAGAAAGGCAGTGAACAGTTGCTCAGAGTTCAGAAAGAAATTATACATATGCAAAATTGCACAGTTTTTCTTCCGGAGGCTAAGATGTGCACAGAAGAAGTCTATCAAGATGCAAATAGAAGATACGATGCACAGTTGGTATAGGAGGTTGTCAGCTGGCATCTACTTACAGAAGAGGCCAAGAAACAAAGGCTACTGGTAGAAGAAGAAACAGTGAGACTCTAGACGGAAAGAGAAAATACTCTCAAAGAAGCCACTAAGTTGAAAACTGTGCGATTGGCTCAAAGGAGAATGAGCGCCTCAGAAGAGTAGCTGAAGCTGGTCACAGGTTGTTGATGAAAGAGCAAACCACTTTGTATGAGCAAGACTTGTCAACAGGACTTTGAAAATAGCAAACAAGAGCCCAAGAGTTAGAGATGACATGTTGCAAGTTAGAAAGAGACTCTACAGATTTGTGCAATCAAATTGCAGAGTTGCAAACACAAATGGCAGAGTTGAAAATGCAGTTAGCTAAGAAAACTCATGAATTGGGAGTCTCAGATAACTGAACTCAAAGAAAACCTGGAATTGGAGAAAACTGCTTGCATCCAGGTGGTAAAACAAAGAAAGGTCTTGTAAGATATACAGGACTTGTAAAAAGCCCAGGGAGCACTCCATGAGCAAGAGGTGACCCAGGTGAAGAAAAGCTTAGTTGAGGAAGCTGAAGTACATGAAACTCAAATCTGGAAGTTTAAACGGAATCCTGCTCTAGTTATAGAGGAACTGGGGGCGTGGCTTGCAAGCAACATGGACGGTCGCACATGAGCTGAGCTCCCGCCTAAACACCCTTATAATCCTGCTGGAATCCTAAAAACAACTTGCTGAGCAGCAGAAATAGAGCACCGGACTGCCAAGAAGCCCCCTGATAAGCCTGACGACTGGGAATAAGAAGGAGAGAGAACCAGACGGCAGAACTCCCCGACCTGAGTTCTGGCGAGACCCAGGCTGAATAACGCGGCCGAGACTGCAAAGCGAGAGACCGGCACAATACCCCCCCTCTCGGCGCCCGCTCGGAAGAACGGAGGTGCAGTGTGCAGGAGAAGTGACACAGCTGATTCGGCAGAGCGGAGAACCCAACAGTAAGGAGAGCCCAGGAACGAGCACAAGAACGGCGGTGAGAGACAGGACACGGAGGGAGAATACACTCACCGGAGCTGAGGGCCTGCACTGCTGTATAGAGATATGGCCGGAGGTAAAAGTGAACAGTCGCTAGGTGGAGAGAGGGAGCAGAGAATATCCCCATAGGTGTCTGTATGACTGGCGTGGTGCAGCTAGACCGGCCGCCATTAGCATATGCAGGCACATAACACATGGCGCCGCCATTACACAGACACAGAAGAACAGCGAGGAGAAAGTCATTCAGAGACTGAGAACCTCTGCACATATATGCCAATACCTTCCCAAATCACGAAGGCAGACAGCATATAAATATATATACAATAGAAGGGCACCTGATAAAGTGCAAGGAAACAACTGCCACCAAATCCAAAACAGTGGGAATCGCTGACAAGATAAAGGAAGGAGCCGGTCCATAAAGATCAGTAATACTGCAAAAGGCATATCTTTAAAGTTATACAGCACCAAGAATTATAAAGGAACTGTAACGTCTCTCATACGCATATAACTATATCTTGCTGGACTGTGCGGTCTCCTGTGCGCTCCATGAAATCTTCCTGGTTGGTCATCTACACTCAGCCCCCAAAGCAGCAAGCATATCTCGCATAAATACAGATACTGTATAGTCAACATCTACTAATATGAGCACGCGGGCTAACTAAAAGACTCTGCACGAGTAGATCGCTCAGAAACACCATCCAAAATGGCGAAACCTACACCTGTTAACAATAAAAGCGCTGATGCAGAACCGGAACAAGAACCTGAACCAACACTACATCAAGTGCTAGAAGCTATCAATACTTGTAAAACATCTCTGACAGGGAAAATGGAAGAAATTAAAATAGACGTCAGTCAACTTCGTCAAGATCTACTAAATGTTAGCGGACGATTGCAGGAAATGGAGGAGAGGGTCTCTGCAGCGGAAGACAAAATGCAGCCACTTCCAGCTACAATACAAACGACAATTTAAAAAGTTGATCTATGCCATTCCAAGACAGATGATCTAGAAAATCGCCTCCGGCGAAATAACATCCGCATTATAGGGTTACCAGAAAAAACGGAAGGCTCAACCCCAGAACTCTTTTTACAACAATGGCTAAAATCAACACTAGGAGACGACGTGTTCACGCCCATGTTTGCAGTGGAAAGGGTGCACAGGGTACCCATGAAACCACCCATACCTGGAGACCACTACTGGCACGACTCCTTAATTGTCGGGACAGAGATATCGCGCTGCGACAGGCCAGATTGGAAAGTCCAATCACATACAATAACACAATAGTGTCAATATTCCCGGATTTTTTGGCAGAATTACAGAAACAAACGGCTACATTTATTGAAGTAAAAAAGAAACTTAAACAAGGAGAGATCCTATATTCAGTGGCGTACCGGCAAGACTGCGGATCGTCTCAGACGGAAAGACGATATTCCTGCACACACCAGAGGAAGCTGAGGACTGGTTACGTATGCATCCAGCATAAATAGCAGGCGGGAAAATAATAGAATAAAAGAGTCAATATTTTATTCATACATGAAAGAGATAAGGAAAGTTCAAATTACATGCAAATGTGGTTGTTGTAGTCCGGCGAAGAAAAGTTAAATGAATACCTCGGAATTTATGCGGTTCGGAGGTTGGGGAGGGCCTAATGGTCAAATCTAAATAGACCAGATAAACAAATAAATAGATATTATAAAGAAACAGACAACTGTCTTGACAGCTGAATATCCTGACTGCCCCCCCCCCCCCTCCAATCACTGAACAATAGGGTGTATATGAGAAATAAGCTGATACCACAGAGAAGGAATAAGGGGAAGAAGTGGAATAGCATATTTGATTCCATAGTTTGTGGATTTTTTTTTATTAAGTCCATAGTTAGCTGTATAAGCTGTTTTGTTGCTTTCCGTTGTTACAGTTGATATGTTTGGATATGTGTACTCTTTAAGTGATATCGGACATAAATTACCATATATACTGAAAAACCAAAATATCTATATATATAAAATTGAATGTATGTCTGTCTGCGTGCGTGCGTGTCTGCGTGCGTGCGTGTCTGTTTGTCCTTTATGCGCTACTACACCATTCATCCGATCGCCATGAAACTTTGGGAAGTTGTTAAGTACACTCCTGGGAAGATTATAGGCATAGTACAAATATCCTACGATAAATGGCGCGTGAGCGTCGTCGAAAGTTACGCCCCCCCCCCACGTAGATCGAGTAAGTAAGCCACCTGCTATTGTGATGTCATCACTGATGTCATCAACATCGGACGCCCTTGAACATGCCCCAACATGTTCTATAAAGCTGCATTGTGATGTCATTAAGGCTGTATTATGACACGTACAGCTTGGAACCACTAGAGCACGCCAGCCAATTACCATTGGAGTTGGAAGTGGGTAAACAAGTACTAGGATATCTTCCTAAGAAGCCACAGCAGCCGGATAAATTGTATGTTCCACCCAACGGCTATTTTATTCAGCCCGCAAGGGGGAAGCAGCGGCCTACAAAATCTCATTCAGGTAGGTAGGTTCAGTTCTTGGAGGTTGGGGAATGCTTATGGGCAAGGCCTTATGTCTCATCCCAACTTAATTCTCTCACTTCCCAATGTCATAGAAACTTAAAATTTGGCACGAGCATTGATTATGTCATAAATAGGAAAAGTTAATGGGTCCCAACTCGATTATTCAATTCAAAGCGCCAAAGAATTAGCGTTCAAATTTTACGTACGGAATCTAATTCTCTCATTTCCTGATGTCATAGATAGATAGATAGACTGTATGCAATAACCCTGATAGATAGATAGATAGATAGACTGTATGCAATGACACGTACAGCTTGAAACCATAAATACTAGAGCACGCCAGCCATTTACAGTCAGTCTCCATTGGAGTTGGAAGTGGGCAAACATGTACTAGGATATCTTCCCAAGAAGCCACAGCAGCCGGATAAATTGGATGTTCCACACAATGGCTATTTTATTCAGCCTGCAAGGGGGAAGCAGCGGCCTACAAAACCTCAGTGGTCGCTGCTGCCGTCATCTAGATATATAAAAACGAATGTATGTATGTATGTCTGTCTTCGCAGCAACGCGCGACGGGTATGCTAGTATATTATGTATTATCCTGCCACACTTATTGATAGATATAGATGTCGTTGAAATGCATGACATGGAATGTGCGAGGATTGGGGACTCCGGCTAAAAGAACAGCAGTATTTTCCTATATTAGATAATTTGCTCCACACATCATCAGCCTACAGGAGACTCACCTAATTCTAGATAAGACAGACTGTCTTAAGAAACCCTGGATTCAGTGGGCTTGTCATTCATTACATACCTCGTACTCTAGGGGTGTTTCTCTCCTGATTCACCGCACTTTGGGCTGGAATTCGATAAACACCCGTAGAGATCCAGAGGGTCTATGCTGAAATTAACGCCAAACAATATGTCATTGTAAATATCTACCACCCCCCACATGATAATGCATTTGTATTACAAGCCGCAATTACATTTGCACATCAATATCCACTAGCAGAGGTCATGTGTATGGGTGAGTTCAACCAAATAATAGACCCCACAAAAGATAGATTTGGTACACAGCAGATACCAGCGGCAACCCGTGATACCCCAATGCGATAGATGTTTGATGGGATAGGATGGATTGACCTATGGCGTTTCAAACACCCGGATGTATACGAATACACATGTCACTCCCTAGGTAGGGGATCTCTAGCCCGTATAGATTACATTTTCGGATCCCTGATACTCACTAAATATTTAACATCAATAGAACACGGTGCCAGAGGGATATCGGACCATAGTTCGGCGTTGGTCACACTACAATTTCCAGGACAATATTACTCCCATACCTGGAAACTCAACCCCTTTTGGTTAAAACTGATAGGAGCACAAGATCGAATACCAGATCAGATAGACATGTTCCTCCAGATACATGAGAGACATTGAAGTGGGACACTATGAAAGCGTACCTCAGAGGTTACTTCAGATCAACCATATCATATATAAAAAGACCCACCTCTCAGGCCGACCTTGAGTTACAACAACAGATGATCGATGCGGAAAAACAATATATCGCAAACCCCACGGATACTAATAAGATGCAATGGTTAGGGCTGAACCGACTATACAAACACCAACTTCACATTAAAACTAAAAGAAAACTTTTTTTTCACAAAACAATATTTTTTTGAGATGGGCAATCAATCCAGTCACCTTCTGGCCAATTTAATCAGACAAAATGGACAATCCAACTCCGTACTAAAGATAAAGGATGCTGATGGGCAGATACTGACAGAGGTACAGTCTATTGTAACCAGATTCAAAGAATATTACGCTAATTTATATACCTCCTCAAATAGTAAATCAGTAACAGATAACTTGGGATATTTGGAAGACCTAACCTTCCCATCCCTCACACCAGAACAGACAGATATACTAGAGGCCCCAATTGAAATAGGAGAAATTCAATTAGCAATTACAGAGATTGCATTAAATAAATCCCCCAGCCCGGACGGCCTCCCTCTGGAAGTGTATCAAAAATATATAGATCAGCTCTCCCCAATACTACATAACACCTTACAATGGGGGTATCGAGAAGAACCTCTCCCAGCTTCCTTCTACAAAGCATCGATAATAGTACTATTAAAGCCAGGAAAAGATCCAACTGAATGTGACTCGTATAGACCAATATCATTACTTAATGTAGATTATAAAATACTGACCAAAGCTCTAGCTCCTAGACTAAATGAAATAATCCTTTCCATAATTCATGAAGATCAGACGGGCTTCATGCCTGGAAAATCGACCACAATTAATATACGCGGAACTCAAACAATAGTGCAATTAGGTAGAATGCATAACAAACCCTGGGCAATAGCGTCATTAGATACTAAAAAAAGCATTCGACTCTGTAGAATGGAACTTCCTAGAAGCCTGTCTCATCTGTTTTGGTTTCGGACCAAAATTTCTGGGATGATTAAATTGCTATACAGGTCACCCATGGCAAATGTAATAGTTAACGGGACACCATCAACAAAATTCCCATTGACACGAGGAACACGCCAAGGATGTCCCTTATCCCCAGCATTATTCGCAATAGCGATAGAGGCCCTAGCCATCCGTTTACGTAGCACCCCGGCTGTGACAGGAATACAATGGGGGGGACAGAGAAAGTAGGATAGGACTGTATGCTGATGACATGGTGTTATACCTACGCAACCCCGAACATTCATTCCCACAAGCCCTAGAGATAATAAATCTTTTCTCCAAACACTCTGGACTATACATAAATTGGTCCAAATCAGCCATAATGTATACATCCCGAAACCTAATTATGATCCCTAGTGTGCTTACCAGTGGACTATTGGAAGTATCCAAATTTAAATATCTAGGAATAAACCTAGTGTGAGACCACGAAAGCACAATAAAGGAAAATATAGACCCAATATATGAGTTATAAATACTAAGGTTAAAATCTGGTCTGGATTGCCTCTCTCGGTAGCTGGCCGAATAAATCTGGTCAAGATGGTAATCCAGCCAAAGTGTCTAGATTTTTAACAACATACCTCAGTTAAAATCCCGGAAAAAACCTTCCGAATGTTGAACTCCCTGATCATTAGATTTGTTTGGGCTTATCCAGATCTAAACTAAAACTTACTAGTCTGCAAAGATCCAAACAACAAGCCGGGATGGCGCTATCTGACTTTAAGCTATACTATCTAGCGGGTCAGCTGAGGAACCTCCGATATTGGTTCCTGAAGAAATACCACTGAGTGACTATTATTTGGCCAGCGAGGTGGCTGGACAAAATTTGATTGGCTTTCTAGAACATCCAGAATACACGAAACCATCAAAACTTATACCACTACATAAACTGGCCTTATCAGTATGGCAAACTGTTAAAAGATTCAACAATATACCGATATAATGACCGATACCCCCCTATGGGGAAACCCTACCCTGCCATCGATACAGACAATGCAGGACACTGGATATTGGAGGACACTGGGGATAAAGATACTGGGCGACATATATGAGGGCAGTATAATGCTATCCTACATGCAGCTACGGGAGAAGGTACAAACCCCTGAATTACAAATCTTCAGAATTGATACATGCTCTGAATGCTCAATTTCCACCAAATGCCAGTAGAATATCCAAATACCCAACAGTGGGGATCCTTAAAACAAGGACCCAAAGGATTGATATTGCTACTTTATACACATCTGCTATCAACCAAAATGGATCATGAACCACTGTTAGTCTACGACAAATGGAAAAATGACATCCCCACACTGACAACAGAAGACTGGCAAGAGGCAATGGGGTCATACCTATTCGTATCACCGGCAATTAATAACAGACTCACTCAATGATATATTATACACCAAGCGTATCTTACGCCAGTTCGCCTGAACAAAATGGGCAGAACTAACACAACATCCTGTCATAGGTGCCGTCAACCTAATGCTGACCTTTGGCATTTAATGTGGGAATGTACGTATGTTAAAACCTTCTGGGAAGACGTCATCCCCCTTATTTCTGGATTGTTACCAGTCCCCCTGGAGCTAGATCCCAAATTGGCGATATTAGGGCTGATAGACAAAGAGGCGTGGACCCACCATGATAAAATATTTATCAGAGAAACACTATTCGTAGTGAGAAAAGCAGTGGCTACGAGATGGATGGCAACAAGACGCCCTCCATCTGATACTGGATGAGGATGGCTGACACTATAATACCATACCAAAAGGTGATATATCAACACCGAGGGTGCCCAGACAAATGTGAGAAAGTATGGGGTTTATGGACAAACTGGCACAACACATTCTAATTAGAATACATGGAAGTTTAATAAATAAGCAAGGAAGGAATAAATAAAGATGCACAAACACAACGAACCAAACGTTACAAATGACACTGTATTGTTGAACTGTGACCCAAGATACAGAGCAAATGGGAAATCTATTGTACAAAGGGACTGTAATAATGTGTTCTGCAATATGCTAATAAAACCAAGTTAAAAAAGTTATAGAGGAACTGGCCAAACAGTTAGAGCAAAGCAAACAGGCTGTGGAAAGGGAGCGTAGTGAGCTGAACAATGAAGGTACATCTGCAAGATAAGAGTGACTCTGAGAACGAGAAAAAGGGTAGTGACTAGAGATGAGCGAACGTACTTGTTAAGGGCGATTTCACAATCGAGCATCGCTATTTTCGAGTACTTGGCTACTACTTGGGCGAAAAGATTCGGGGGGGCCGTGGTGGAGCGGGGGGTAGCAGTGGGGAACAGGGGGGAGCTCTCTCTCCCCCCCCCCCACACTCCCCTCTGCACCCCCCTGCTCAGCCCCGGCGCCCCCTGAATCTTTTCGCCCGAATAGCCAGGTACTCAAAAATAGCGATGCTCGATTGTGAAATCGCCCTTAACAAGTACGTTCGCTCATCACTAGTAGTGACTCAACTTCAAGAGCTACAAGTAAAAATCACGGAAGGTGACAAAGTGCAGACATAGCTGTCTGAGCAGGTGAACAGACTGCAGGTGGAATTGGAAACTGTTTGAAGATGTGCAGAAGTTGTTGCAAGAAGAGACAGGCAAGAAGCTTGGCCTTAGTTCACACCTAAAGAAAATGGAAGATGGGAGAAATATATTCCTTAAAATGTTTATACTTGCCTATTCCTCCCCAGGCAGTCTACTTACCGCATCTTTTACTCACCTATCTTTTGGCTCCTGCAGTCTCTGGGTCAACTCACTGCAAGCCGAGCGATCCTCTTCTTCTTATGCTGCAGCTTTCCTCTTGAAGCAGGTTAGTGTCTAGCAGGAAGCGCTGAATGCTATGCCAGGCTATTGCCAGGACTGCACATACTTGCTGTCTCGCGGCATTTGTATAGGAACTCTCACAATGAGGCTACTCGCATGCGCTGTCTCGGCATTAGCCTAATATAGCATCCAGCGCTTCCTGCTAGGCAGTGAACTCTATGTCCCTTAGTGACGTAAGCGTACATTTCACTGCAGGAAGAAGACTGCAGCCAATAAACGCTTCGTCACTGGAAGATGAAGAATCAGCTGGCTGGGGCTGATGTGACCCGGGGAGGCTGCAGGAGCCTGAAGAAGATTGCCGAGAGAAGGTGCGGTAAGTAGAATGCCTGGAAAGGAATAAGGATTTTTTTTTTTTTTTAAAAGCCCCTTTAAGAAATTAGAGGAAGATGCAGAAACCTGGCAAAGTAGATTTCAATACTCCAGAATATGGTTGCAGATGTGAAAAAATAGAGGAAAATAAAGGATACTGCGTCCTTGGATTCAGTTGAAGAGCAGAAGAGAAACATTTGAAGAGAATTAGTAGCTACAATTTAATGGTATGAAAAAAAAGCAGCTGCCTATGATAGGTTGGAGAAGGTTAACACAGATCTTCAGCAGGAAGTAGAAGATATGACTCTGGAGCTTGGCCACCAATGTCAGATTGTGTCCTACTGATAGGAAAAACAAAAGAATTGTGACCAGTTACTTGGTGAGAAGAAAATGTCTTCTAAATACGCAGAAGAACGGTTCAGTAGAGACCCTGAGAAGATGAGGGCTGAGCAACAGATGGAGGGTGATCAATCCTCTGAAGTACAAGAGACCAAAGAGAAGGCAGAAGGTGAGGCTGCTTAAGCGGAGGAAACCACTGCAGAAGCAGGGACTGAAAAAGACACCTCAGAAGCAGAGAAGAGAACAATATAAAAGAAGTTACAGAGAACATCAAAATCAGTAGAGGCAGACACTGCACAAGGACCTGAAGAGACAATGGCAGTTCAGTATTCAGCAAGCAATGGAGTGAGAGCATGAAAGAAATGAGATTCAGACGGAGATTCAAAAGTGTCACAGAAGGGATAGCCACACTGGCAATTTGACTCTGGAGGGTCAAAGGCTGTGATAAGTGCTACGGCCTTTTGTCAGAGGGGGTAAATGTGGCAAGATGGTGCATAGAATTGCCGGCAAGGGGCTGTACTTGAATGTGTGCTTATCAGTCCGGACAGCTGTTTGGGTGTCTGGAGGACTTAAAACCTCCAGACACATTGAGTTCCCTGCTAAGGCAGCTACAGGAGCTGTTTGCTGAGGTCCGGTGTGGCCCAGACTGCTTTCATCATGAGTCTGGCGGGGAAGGACTCCCACAGACACACCGGGTGGGGTAACTGACAAGGACACTATGGGTTGGAGACGTGGACCATCACACATCTGACAGGGGAGGACGCCAACTTGACACCCTAGGTGGGGTAGGTGACAATGACACTCACTGCGTGTTGTAAACCCAGAGGTTATGTTGTATGCCAGTGTTGGTGCAGTGTGTAAATGCTGTAAACCTTTGCTGTAGTCAATAAAGCTGACAGAAGGCAGAGATTGAAAGTAATCTGGTGACCCAGCATCTATGTGAGAGTGGTGCCAACCATCTTAAAGGAGAAGGTGGCGATCTTTTTGAGTTAGTAAAACTTTTTCACTGCAGCAGTATTTGTCTATATTTCAAACACTAAGCCCTTCACAGTTATAGACAACTAAAAGAGTTAATCTTTATTAAACAGGGGCTAACATGGATAAACTCACATAAACATACATAGGATCCTCAATAACTAAGGCAGACCGATCTAAGTCGACTTATGAGGATTCCAAATGTATTTGAGCTCAACCTGTTCAAAAATTGATTCGCTAGCCCAAGTGGCCTAGCAATTGGCTCGCTCATCAGGGCAATCAAATCAAAATTTTTCAAAGCTTTGAGGGGAATGGAGACCCCAAGCATATGATAGCCAGGGGTCCATTATAGCGATGAAACGATAGACTCAATGTCACATCTCCCCCTTAGTATGACAGTGCATGCAATTGCATGAACCATCCAACCAGGGTGGCATAAAAGTGAAAACTTATTTGCAAGGTTCAAGGTTAACAGAGCGTTAACACAATTTTTGGATTCAAGACCAACAGCAGTGCAGGTTCGACGCGTTTCTCTGTTAGCAGCAACAGTTCATCATGAACCTTTCCAGCTACGTTGCTCCAAAGGAAAGATTTTTGAACTTTCTTCCCCTATGAAACTGAACTACAGAGCCTGTTATTCAACATAATAGTTGCTGGGTATACGATCTTCCTAGGCTCAGTTGAACATGCTGGGCTACAGGCTAGGCACCAGTTGGGAGCACAACAAATGTGGTTCCCTAGTGTTTCCACATGTCTAGGTAGCAGCAGCCTACTTTTAGTAGACCACTATCTCAGCAGTTCGATATATTGCATAGCTGAGGGTGTACAACCCCACAGGTACTTTTATAATTATCCCACGATACAGGATATACAAGAGTTGTGCCTCACAGCTCCCATGAGAGCAAGGGGTTGACAGGCAAGGTCTGCTAGCTACTAGCCCTGAACACAGCTCCCAGCTGTCTGCCCAGTCTCAGAGAGCGAGATAAAATAAAAACCAGGTAGAGCCTCAGGCCTTGATGGTAGGCAAGAGGTTAACATGTTTTTGAACAGGGTGAGCTCAAATGCATTTGGAATCCTCGTAAGTCAACTTATGGCCTGTCTTAGTTATTGAGGATCCGATGTATGAGTTTATGTGAGTTTGTCCATGTTAGCCCCTATTTTAACATTTGGATTGCCGAATATACTTGATATAGGAAGATGTCTACATATCAGGTTATGATGTTCGTGATTTTACATAGAATTTTTAAGTCATTGTTAAATAGGGTGATAGTTTTCACCAGTTGTGTGATCCTCATTAGGTTTGGGCATAATGTGAATAAAGGCTCCATTGGCTGAATGGGATAAATTTGTTGTTTGTAGGAGAGAGTTGAAATGCCCTACAAGAGGGCCACCAATGAATGCATAAAATTTCTTATATTAAATTATTAGGGAAACCATCAGGGCCGGGGGATCTGGAGGGTTTAAGTGATTTTATTGCCACGCATGCTTCCTTCACCGTCCTCTTCGAGGATGTCTCTGTGCTCTGATGCTAACCTAGGAAGGGCTTTAACGAGCAGTTTCCTGCACATTTGGTCTGGGAAGCGTTTTTTAGTGTATAGGCTATTGTAGAACTGACCGAATGCTCCTCCAATCTCTACTGGGTTTTAGCTCAAGTTGCAATTCTGGAAACATAATTTAAAGAGTACTGGGAGGAAGGGCCTGAGAGCAAGATGCCGAGCCAGTAGTCTACCCTGTCGGTCCCCTTGTGAAATTCCTAATTGTTTTTCTGCTATGGTAGGCATAAATGTAGTTCTCTACGTGGTTTAACGATATCTAGATACCCGAAATCTAGAGAGGGGTTCTTTTTATGACATTTGAGTAGGGGAGAGTATTGGGCCTCTTTTTACTGCAGTTCCATTGCCTATTGTGCCTTTGTTTTGGAAGCTAATTGAATACATTTCCCTCTAACCACAGCCTTGTGGGCTTCCCAATTGGCAGCATAAGATGTGTCTGCAGGGTGGTTGTTCGTAAAGAAGTCTTCAGTAGTATCTAGGATCTCCTTTTAAACAGATTCATTATTGAGGAGAGATTCATTCAATCGCCAGTGCCCAGTTTTGTAGCTGGCTAGTTTTGTAACAGAGATTAAGTACGGGGAGTGGTCTGACCACGGGCACGTCAAAATATTTGCTTGGGAAATTTGGGGGATAAATCTAGTTTGGATAAAGACGTGATCTCCTCTTGTGTATTATGAGCGACCAAATATTATGAATAGTCTCTATTCGTGGGGTGAGAATTCTGCCAAATATCCACTAGATTGAAAGAATGCAAAAGTTTAGCCAAAGCTGTTGGGGGGATAAGTTTGGACCTGTCAGAATTGGACTTATTGAGGGAGGTACCTAAGGCTAAATTAGAAGCTCCACTCAAGATAATTGGACCTTCGAAGTGGGGGGGCCAAGTGGATAAGAGATTATGGAAAAAAAGGGAGTTGTTTAGTGTTGGGGGCATAATAATTAACAAGTGTGAACCATTAAGTGTACCCAAAATTATTAAGAACCTACCCTTGGGGACCAGGTGGAGCTTCTGTAGAGCGAAGGCTGTATGCCTAGATATCCATATTCCCACACCTCTCTTCTTGTCCCGAGCAGAGGCCAGGTAGCGTGTTGGAAGAAGGCCGGAGTGAAGTTGAGAGCAAAATGTGTCTCCTGGAGGAAAACAATATCCACCCGACTTCTGTGATAAAAGTCAAACGCCTTGTGTCTCTTTATTGAGAGAATTAACCCCCAGGATGTTATGTGAAACAAAAGACATTGGTTTAGACATATTTAGGTGATTTGCTAAATTGGCTGGTAATATATATGATTATGAGTAAGAGGCTGGAGCGACTCTGAGCGCAATCCCTCCAGGTAACCCTTCCATCGAGAAGATTGCATATGGCCCTATAATGGGAGGTGGGATGTAGAGACCAAAGGGAAGGAGACCAATATGAGACTGGGTGAGGTGGGGAGGGGGGGGGGGAATACAGAAACATTAACGAATTGGTTCCCCCAAGTTCTGTCACAAGTGTGACAAGAGATAGAGGGATGGTGAATATATCAAGTGGCAGTTCATCGAGGTAGGGAGCAGAAGCTTCTGAATCACATATCACATTCGGAGTGCAAACAAATCAACTTCAAAACGAAGACTATGAAAAATTCAATAGGTAACAGCTAACCCTGGTTGTAACGAGTAGGAAGCCTGAGTGACGTGCCTGAACACAAAATGTTTATTAAACATCAGGTTAACCATATGGAATACAGTTCATGAGTGTCTAAGCCCGTGAGGAGGGGACGCCTTGTAACGTGGCCCGTCGACTGTAAGTCATGTAGCAGGTCTTGCCCTCCTCTTGGTTGTGGACTTCCAGAGTGGAGAAAGTGGTCTATGGTCATCTGTAGAGCTGATCAACAGGGAAAGCTCATTGGAGAGAATGCCAAGTTGAAGGAGAGATTCGCCTTCGGCAAAGGAATTTAATCTGTATTGCTTGTTGTATGAGAAACATAAACGGAACAGAAAGGACCAACAGTAGCAAATATTTTTCTGCGCCTCTGTATGGTCCCTGTATTGTCAGAGAAGATTTGATTCTCGTGGCCTGCAATGGAGATGGTTTGTCAAGCTCTTGCTGCCAAAATGACATTTTCTTTGATGGGGTAGAAGTGAGATTTTACAATGATGTCTCGGGGAGGGGGGCGGGGCTTATTTGCGTTGTTCTGTCATGGGCCGGTGGGCTCTGCCAAGTTCCATCTGGGAGGGCTCAATGTCTGGGGTCAGTAATAGAAGGAGATCAGAGAGTGCTTTAGGGATGTCTGTGTTGCTTTCTGGTAATCCTAAAACTTTCTCTTCCGCATCTATTTTTGAGGTCTTCTAGTTTCATATTGGCAGTCTCCAGGCATTCATGTAAGTCTGGTACCATTCTGGAATTTTGATTTGCTCTTCATACTGTGGAGTCTACTTTGGAAACTAGGGAATCCAGTCTTCTGCCAATCAGCTAGGTCTTGCCTGAGGGTTTTGGTTATTGTGGCTGTAGTTTTGGAAAGTTTCCTGGATAGCAAATCTTTGACTCTAGATAGAAGTATAGCATCTGGGGAGAAATTTGTTTGGTGTGGAGGATCTGGTCCTGGCATTGACCTTGGCAAATCTGGGCCATCTGGATATTCAGATGTGGCATCAGTTCTCCCTTGGCCATAGAAGTGCTGAGACAGCGAATCTGCATCTGGGCTATTTGGTGTTAGGGGAGATGGGTCAGGGGTCATTTGGCTTGAGGCTGAGGAGGATCTCTGCCTAGCGCCTAGTTGCTGTTTTGGTGGCGGATGGTGTCTGTCATGCATGCTGGCATGGGTGGTGGCTATCTCTAGGAGGTCTTTGACTGATTGTTCTTTGCTGTGAAGTAGCATTTTGTTTTTCTTGCAATCTCTGGCCATTCACACAGTAAAAAACAGTTTGAGGGGTTAGACAACATAGAGGTGCTGAAGAAGATGCAATGAGCAGCTGAATGTGATTGTGCGGAGCTACGTGGGTCACCCAAGTTATAGTAAAGGCTAGTGAGGCCTTTTTTCTTCCAGGCTCTATTGGGGTATAGTGGCTGTACTAACTGAGTGCTCCTCGGCGTTGTCGTCATGTGCGTTCCTCTGAGAGGCCACCTAAGACCCCATCTTTGCGGCGTGGTGTTTGGGAAACCCAGGGGTAGAACGGTCTGCCGTGATTTTTGCTAGTTGCTATTAGGAGCGAGGCCGCCAGTACCGGCGAGGGTATTTCTCCACAGCTGGGGGTGCGCACTTCTCTGCCTTTAAGCAGCTTTTAAACACTGGCAATACAGTCTTGAAATCGCGCACCGTCTGTGCAACGCACTGGGGTCCCGTGTCTGAGGGCAATAAGGATGGCTGTCACGTGCTGCCAGGCAGCCGTGGGAAAGCGAGGAGTAACTTCAGCAGGCTGCTCTGTACCTATTATGCATCCAGTTTTCTGGGTAGGAGGCCGCTGCAGGGGGGCATGCAGACCCCCCCGAGGGCCCTAGTGCTACTTGGTATAGTGTGGGGTTGGAGCAGGCCTATTCTCCCCTCAGCTAGTTCGATTTCAAACCTTTTAGTGTTTTTTATGCCTCAATTTTTTGGCCTCTAGGCCTTCCAGGTGAACTCCTCACCTGTTCCGGTAGGTCAGGGGGCCTCTGCCAGGCCTCTACAAGCCGGATTCATGGCTTCCGGAGTTCCGGTTGGCCACAACCATGATCGGCTGCCCTCAAAAACTTAGCCCCCAGCTTCTCCCAGGTGACTAGGCCGCAGTAGGCCAGAAGCCTAAACGGTGTTGGATCGGGCTGCAAAGCCCCACTTCTGGGCATTCTGGGAGTGCCGTGGGGGCGCTTAGCATGTTGTGTGGTGCGGCAGCAGGCTTTATTGGCGCTGGTTTATATCGTGGAGTTTCCGGAGCTCTCCTTCTGCGCGTCCGCTCCTGATCGCGGTTAGGCCACGCCCCCCACAGGGATTTTTGTTGCAGATCTTTTCACAGTTTTCACCCATAGTCCCCCATTCATGCAGAGTATTACATCCCAGGGCACCCAGTTATGCAGAGCATTGCATCCCAGTGCACACAGAGCCCCCTAAACCTTTGTATCCCAGTCCATGCAAAACATTGCATTTCACTGCCCTCGGTCATGCACTGAGGACCCCCAGTACTGCAGAGTATTACACCTGTAGGAGGAGAGGACCCCCAGTACTACAGAGTATTAGACCTGTAGGAGGAGAGACCCCCAGTACTGCACAGTATTACACCTGTAGAAGGAGAGGTCCCCAGTACTGCAGAGTATTACACCTGTAGGAGGAGAGGACCCCAGTACTGCAGAGTATTACACCTGTAGAAGGAGAGGAACCCCAGTACTGCAGAGTATTACACCTGTTGGGGGAGAGGACCCCCAGTACTACAGAGTATTAGACCTGTAGGAGGAGAGACCCCCAGTACTGCACAGTATTACACCTGTAGAAGGAGAGGTCCCCAGTACTGCAGAGTATTACACCTGTAGGAGGAGAGGACCCCAGTACTGCAGAGTATTACACCTGTAGAAGGAGAGGAACGCCAGTACTGCAGAGTATTACACCTGTTGGGGGAGAGGAACCCCAGTACTGCAGGGTATTACACCTGTAGGGGCAGAGGACCCCCAGTACTGCAGAGTATTACACCTGTAGGAGGAGAGGACCCCCAGTACTGCAGAGTATTACACCTGTAGGAGCTGAGGATCCCATTACTGCAGAGTATTACACCTGTAGGAAGAGATGGCCCCAGTACTGCAGAGTATTACACATCTAGGAGGAGAGGATCCCCAGTACTGCAGAGTATTACACCTGTAGGAGGAGAGGACCCCAGTACTGCAGAGTATTACACCTCTAGGGGGAGAGGATCCCCAGTACTGCAGAGTATTACACCTGTAGGAGGAGAGGACCCCCAGTACTACAGAGTATTACACCTGTAGGTGGACAGGATCCCTAGTACCGCAGAGTATTACACCTGTAGGAGGAGAGGACCCCAGTACTGCAGACTATTACATCTGTTGGTGGACAGGAACCCTAGTAATAATAATAATAATAAACTTTATTTGTATAGCGCCAACATATTCCGCAGCGCTTACATAGACAAGGGATACAGAAAGACAAAAGTACAAACATTACAGAACCGCGGTTACATAGTAATCAATTGATGGAAACAATAGGGGTGCGGGTCCTGCTCCAACGAGCTTACATACTACAAGTAATGGGGTGATACAGAAGGTAAAGGGGCTGGAGATGTGCACTGTATGGCGAGGTGGAGAGTGAGGGGTGATATACACATAGACAATGGTCAGACATTTAGCCGTGTGACGGCAGAAACAGTATGACTGCAGGAGCGGTTTATGATGGCTAGCAGGGATTGCAGTCAGTAGGTCAGGAAGCATGTTACCAGGCGGAGTACAAAGGGGTTTGTTTAGGGAATTCGGTATGCCTCCCTGAAGAGGTGCGTTTTTAGAGCACGCCTGAAGTTCTGCGAGTCCTGGATTGCTCGGGTAGCCTTTGGTAGTGCGTTCCAGAGGACCGGTGCTGCTCTGGAGAAGTCTTGGAGGTGGGAATGAGAAGTTCGAATTAAAGGGGCGCTCAATCTGGTTTCGTTAGCAGAGCGGAGAGCCCGGGCTGGTTGATGGATTGAGATGAGGGAGGCGATATAGGGGGGCACTGCGCTGTGGAGGGCTTTGTGGATGAAGGTGGCGAGTTTAAATTGAATTCTGTATTTAACGGGCAGCCAGTGCAGTGACCGGCACAAGGCAGAGGCGTCCGAGTAGCGGCTGGACAGGAAGATGGGCCTGGCTGCCGCATTCAGGATGGATTGGAGAGGGTAGAGTCTGGTGCAGGGGAGGCCGATCAGCAACGAGTTGCAATAATCGAGCCGGGAGTGGATGAGGGCAACAGTAAGCGTTTTTAGCGTGTCCACAGTGAGAAAAGAGCGGATTCTTGCGATGTTCTTGAGGTGCAGCTGACATGTTCGGGCAAGAGATTGGATGTAGGGGGCAAAAGAGAGATCAGAGTCAAATATGACCCCAAGGCAGCGGGCGTGTTGTCTAGGAGTTATGGTGGCGCCACACACTGAGATGGAGATGTCAGGAGGAGGTCGGTTAGTGGAGGGTGGAAATACCAGCAGGTCAGTTTTAGAGAGGTTTAGTTTTAGGTAGAGAGAGGACATGGTGTTAGAGACAGCGGACAGACAGTTAGTGATGTTTTGGAGTAAAGGTGCAGAGATGTCACGGGAAGAGGTGTATAGCTGGGTGTCATCAGCGTACAGGTGGTATTGGAGGCCAAATCTCCTGATGGTTTGTCCAATACGGGCTGTGTAGATAGAGAAAAGAAGGGGGCCGAGGACAGAGCCCTGGGGGACCCCAACAGCAAGGGGAAGAGGAGGGGAGGTAGAGCCAGCAAAGGAGACACTGAAAGAGCGGTCAGATAGGTAGGAAGAGAACCAGGAGAGGGCAGTGTCCTTTAGGCCAATGGAGCGTAGCATACTGAGGAGGAGTTTGTGGTCAACAGTGTCAAATGCTGCGGAGAGGTCGAGGAGGATCAGTAGGGAGTAATCGCACCTCGATTTGGCTGTCAGTAGGTCATTGGATACCCTAGTAAAGGCAGTTTCTGTCGAGTGTTGAGGTCGAAAGCCAGACTGTAGGGGGTCTAGGAGAGAGTGCTCTGATAGATAGCTTACAAGGCGGGAGTAAACCAGCCATTCTAATAGTTTGGAGATGAAGGGGAGGTTTGAGATGGGTCGGTAGTTGGCAGCATCGGTCGCGTCCAGAGTCGGCTTCTTTAGCAGTGGGGATATGATGGCGTGTTTGAGTATTACACCTGTAGGAGGAGAGGACCCCCAGTACTGCAGAGTATTACACCCGTAGGAGGAGAGCCCCCAGTACTGCAGAGGATTACACCTCTAGGGGGAAAGGACCCCTAGTACTGCAGAGTATTACACCTGTAGGAGGAGAGGACCCCCAGTACTGCAAAGTATTACACCTGTAGGAGGAGAGGACCCCCAGTACTGCAAAGTATTACACCTGTAGGAGGAGAGGACCCCCAGTACTGCAGAGTATTACGCCTGTAGGAGGAGAGGACCCCCAGTACTGCAGAGTAATACACCTGTAGGGGGAGATATCTCCTGTACTGCAGAGTATTGCACTGTAGGAGCAGAGGATCCCTAGTACTGCAGAGTATTACACGTGTGGGAGCAGAAGCCCCCAGTACTGCAGAGTATTACACCTGTAGGAGGAGAGACCCCCAGTACTGCAGAGTATTACACCTGTAGGAGGAGAGGACCCCCGTACTGCAGAGTATTACACCTGTAGGAGGAGAGGACCCCCAGTACTGCAGAGTATCACACCTGTAGGAGGAGAAGACCCCCAGTACTGCAGAGTATTACACCTGTAGGAGAAAAGACCCCAGTGATGCAGAGTATTACACTTGTAGAAGAAGAAAGGTAATGGGGCGGACGGGTAGGACGGTACCGATGGGGCGACGGTGCAGACGGTAGCGGGGCGGACGGTACCGACGGTAGCGGGGTCCGGGCTGAGCGCTTTCATTATGATGGTATTGAGCATCGAACGTGGATCTGACTGAAGTCTAGAGCTGCGATTATCAGTCAAATCTGCATTATAATCCTAGTGTTAACGCCGACTTGTCCGTGTGTGTGTGTGCTTCCCATGCTCCGCCCCTGATCACATCGTGACCTCATCGCAGGTGCTAAAGCATAAAACATGCAGAGCCTGACGGCAGGCAGATTTTTATATTCCACAAGACTTCTTCTCTATTCGCAACCTGATTGGTTGTTTGGTGAATCAGCCAACCCAAACAACCAATCACAGTGGATCAGCCAACCCAAACAACCATTCAGGTTGCGAATCGAGCAGAAGTGTTGTGGAATATAAAAATATGCGAATGGCAGCTGTGTGCTCACAGGACCTGTGATGATGTCATTGTCATGTGATCAGTCACCTGTGTGGGAGGAGTCAGCGGTCACATGACATCATCACAGATCCTAAACAGCAGGCCAACAAAATATATGTGCTAAAGCTGTGTGTGTCTGTGACATGCCCATGTCATGCAGCAGAGCTGTGTGTGTCTGTGATATGCCCATGTAATGCAGCAGAGCTGTGTGTGTCTGTGACAGGCCCATGTAATGTAGCAGAGCTGTGTGTGTCTGTGACATGAGCATGTCATGCAGCAGAGCTGTGTGTGTCTGTGACATGAGCATGTCATGCAGCAGAGCTGTGTCTGTCTGTGACATGCACATGTCATGCAGCAGAGCTGTGTGTGTCTGTGACATGCCCATGTCATGTAGCAGTTGTGTTTGTGTGTATCTATCATATCCATGTAGTAAATGTAGTTGAGCTGTGTGTGTCTGTAACGTGTGCACGTAGCAGAGCTTTTTTGGTGCTTTGCGCCACCAGACACACTGGTGCTGTTAATTTCCTAATAACTGGCAGTGTACACTACACACTCTCAGAACATGTCTTCTGATAGTTTTCCTGTAACGATCTCTAAAGGGTAATGAAGTGCTTTGATCGTCTGCCATCACCGAGCCATGTAGGCACTCTGTAGATGTGGAACCTCTACACTGCTTCGAAGAAACCTGCAGACGGGTACATCCCTCAGTTAGGCACTTCCCCTCGTTTGTTTCTCAGCACCCGGACCTCCACGTATTAAGAGCTCTAACCGGGCACTAGAATGTAAGGCTTGAGGGACAGTTAGGAGGGAAAGCCTCATGGGATCTGGGAGCTTTATGTACATGATGGATGGAAGATAGGTCACCTTCTATGGAGCCTCATGGGATCTGGGAGCTTTATGTACATGATGGATGGATGATATGTCACCCTCTATGCAGCCTCATGGGATCTGGGAGCTTTATGTACATGATGGATGGATGATATGTCACCTTCTATGGAGCCTCATGGGATCTGGGAGCTTTATGTACATGATGGATGGATGGATGATATGTCACCTTCTATGGAGCCTCATGGGATCTGGGAGCTTTATGTACATGATGTATGGATGGATGATATGTCACCCTCTATGGAGCCTCATGGGATCTGGGAGCTTTATGTACATGATGGATGGATGATATGTCACTCTCTATGGAGCCTCATGGGACCTGGGAGCTTTATGTACATGATGGATGGATGGATGATATGTCACTCTCTATGGAGCCTCATGGGATCTGGGAGCTTTATGTACATGATGGATGGATGATATGTCACCTTCTATGGAACCTCATGGGATCTGGGAGCTTTATGTACATGATGGATGGATGATATGTCACCTTCTATGGAACCTCATGGGATCTGGGATCTTTATGTACATGATGGATGGATGATATGTCACCTTCTATGGAGCCTCATGGGATCTGGGAGCTTTATGTATATGATGGATGGATGATATGTCACTCTCTATGGAGCCTCATGGGATCTGGGAGCTTTATGTACATGATGAATGGATGATATATCACCCTCTATGGAGCCTCATGGGATCTGGGAGCTTTATGTACATGATGGATGGATGATATGTCACCTTCTATGGAGCCTCATGGGATCTGGGAGCTTTATGTACATGATGGATGGATGGATGATATGTCACCCTCTATGGAGGAGGTTTTTTGATTAACCATGATATGTTACAAAGGTCATTACTGGGTCAGATGAGATGGCAGAGAGTGAGTTCTGCCCAGTGATGGACTGGTTGGCAGCAGCAAATGATTGGCTGAATAGAAATCGTGGGAAATGCCTGTGGTTGTCAGGCAGAATCTGGTGGCCTGACAGTGGCTGGTGATTGGTCCAGAGGAACAAGCTGAGAGGAGCAGCAGTGAGATATGGAGGTGCAGAGATGTGGGCCATCATCATCTGGAAAGGAAGCAGCAAGCAGCATCCAGGTGATGGCTCCCTGTTCCTGTCAGCTCCCCTCACAATGCCTGTCACAGCTTCAGATCCTCTGTGAACATGGAGGACCTTCTGCAGCGGCTGATCATCGGCGTGTATGAAGCGGACGGTGAGGAATATCTGCGCAGATGTCTGGAATCCCCTGCGCTTTAGCTTAGGACTTGTTAGCAGCGGCGGCCAGGAGGAGCTGCAGAGGACATTGTGGGAACACTTGTATCTGAGGATTTCTCAGTAGAGAACCACCAGCGAAGCGAACAGAGAGGCTGCCTTTACCTTCATCCGATTAGAGGTGACTGAAACCTGGCAGCGGGAACAGTGCCCAGCAGATGCCATGCCAGCAGGAACAGTGCCACCAGATGACACCAAGTCCTGTGCTGCTGCACGTGCAGGGTACGGGTGAAGCTCTACAAGATGACCACGGCACCTCTGCCAAGTCCTGTGCTGCTGTAGTTGCAGGGTACAGGTGAAGCTCTACAAGTGGTGAGACCCCCAGTAACAGGTGGTACCCCTGGTTACTGGCACCTGTGTATAGAAGGTTTTAGCTTGTGTACCAGTTGGGAGCGATTTCGCACGGCGGTTTTTGTGTTCGGTTTTTTAGCGAGCCGGAGCCAGGAGCGGGTCCATTATGGGGAAGACATGTAAATCTTTCCATCATACTTTCTCTCTGCTCCTGGTTTTGGCTCACAAGGTGCTGGGCATGGGGGCCATCGTGTGAGCGCCCCCTAAGGTAGATTTATCAGTTTAAATGTGTTAGTGTTAACCCTTACTAGGCTGTAAAGAAAGAGCGAGTCAGGGTGATGAGGGGGAAGGTATGTCTGCTTAACAATTGTGTTTTATTAATGGTATCATTTCTGAGCTGAGGTAACTGAGCGCTGCAGGAGACTGTTCTGAGGTAACCGCTGTATGCAGACTGTCAGCTGTGAGGTAACCCCTGTATGCAGACTGTCAGCTCTGAGGTAACCACTGTATGCAGACTGTCAGCTGTGAGGTAACCCCTGTATGCAGACTGTCAGCTCTGAGGTAACCACTGTATGCAGACTGTCAGCTGTGAGGTAACCACTGTATGCAGACTGTCAGCTCTGAGGTAACCCCTGTATGCAGACTGTCAGCTGTGAGGTAACCGCTGTATGCAGACTGTCAGCTCTGAGGTAACCACTGTATGGAGACTGTCAGCTGTGAGGTAACTGGCCACTGTATGCAGACTGTCAGCTGTGAGGTAACCACTGTATGCAGTCTGTCAGCTGTGAGGTAGCCGCTGTATGCAGGCAGTCAGCTGTGAGGTAATCACTGTATGCAGACTGTCAGCTGTGAGGTAACCACTGTATGCAGACTGTCAGCTGTGAGGTAACCACTGTATGCAGACTGTCAGCTCTGAGGTAACCACTGTATGCAGACTGTCCGCTGTGAGGTAATCACTGTATGCAGGCAGTCAGCTGTGAGGTAACCACTGTATGCAGACTGTCAGCTGTGAGGTAACCACTGTATGCAGACTGTCAGCTGTGAGGTAACCACTGTATGCAGACTGTCAGCTCTGAGGTAACCACTGTATGCAGACTGTCCGCTGTGAGGTAACCACTGTATGCAGACTGTCCGCTGTGAGGTAACCACTGTATACAGACTGTCAGCTCTGAGGTAACCACTGTATGCAGACTGTCAGCTGTGAGGTAACCACTGTATGCAGACTGTCAGCTCTGAGGTAACCACTGTATGCAGACTGTCAGCTGTGAGGTAACCACTGTATGCAGACTGTCAGCTCTGAGGTAACCGCTGTATGCAGACTGTCAGCTCTGAGGTAACCACTGTATGGAGACTGTCAGCTGTGAGGTAACTGGCCACTGTATGCAGACTGTCAGCTGTGAGGTAACCACTGTATGCAGACTGTCAGCTCTGAGGTAACCACTGTATGCAGGCAGTCAGCTGTGAGGTAACCACTGTATGCAGACTGTCAGCTGTGAGGTAACCACATAATTTTGGTGATAACTAGAGATGAGCGAGCGTACTCGGATAAGCACTACTCGCTCGAGTAATTTGCTTTATCCGAGTATCGCTGTGCTCGTCCCTGAAGATTCGGGTGCCGGCACGGAGCGGGGAGCTGCAGGGGAGAGCGGGGAGGAACGGAGGGGAGATCTTTCTCTCCCTCTCTCCCGCCCGCTCTGCCCCGCTCCCCGCCGCAACTCACCTGTCAGCCGCAGCTGCACCCGAATCTTCAGGGACGAGCACAGCGATACTCGGATAAAGCCAATTACTCGAGCGAGTAGTGCTTTTCCGAGTACGCTCGCTCATCCCTAGTAATGACGTAATCGTAGCGGCCTGCGGAGTTCATTTAACAATTCTTATACTGAGCGCCACTAAAAATGGCAAACAAGGCCTCGCGGCTCCTGGAATGTGACCATAGAGAAAAACCGAAACATTATTGGGTCAGTAAGGTGCAACCAAGCTTCATCACTAAGGGGTCAAGTGTCGCCCTCTACTGCTGCTTTCAGCATCTAGAAAAACCTATTTATACTTCGTGCTGCTGAGCTCCGCCCCTCACACTGGTCACATGATGGTGACATCACCACAGGTCCTTCAGCCACCACTGATACTCTACACAGCCGAGCTCCGCCCCTCACACTGGTCACATGATGATGACATCACCACAGGTCCTTCAGCCACCACTGATACTCTACACTGCTGAGCTTCACCCCCTCATGGTCACATGATGATGACATCACCACAGGTCCTTCAGCCACCACTGATACTCTACACAGCCGAGCTCCGCCCCTCACACTGGTCACATGATAATGACATCACCGCAGGTCCTTCAGCCACCACTGATACTCTACACTGCTGAGCTTCACCCCCTCAGCATATTAGTAGTTTACGCTTCAGTTATTCCTGCTGCCGATTCCAGCCAATGAGGTGGCTGGAATCGGCACCATGTGACTTCCCATTGTGCACGAGCAGTACAGTTCAGCTGCCGTGCACGATGAGAGCTGTGCCCGCGCCTCACGTGACCGGTGACGTCACCGATACTTGAATTTGCCCGCGAATTCCGAGCGCTGGCATCTACAGAGGAAGCTGATGGTTGGAGCCTTTTATACTACTTTCAACGTGGGAGAGGAAGATTAATGCGCTGTGTGGTGAGTACCTACCTGAGATTGATGCGCTGTGTGCTGGGTACCTACCTGAGATTGATGCGCTGTGTGCTGGGTACCTACCTGAGATTGATGCGCTGTGTG